>NW_024061741.1:95000-426812 GCF_016432855.1 Salvelinus namaycush | reverse complement strand
CCTAGCCTGACTCTATACCTGATAACATGATGATTCCCACTCTCCCCTAGCCTGACTCTATACCTGATAACATGATGATTCCCACTCTCCCCTAGCCTGACTCTATACCTGATAACATGATGATTCCCACTCTCCCCTAGCCTGACTCTATACCTGATAACATGATGATTCCCACTCTCCCCTAGCCTGACTCTATACCTGATAACATGATGATTCCCACTCTCCCCTAGCCTGACTCTATACCTGATAACATGATGATTCCCACTCTCCCCTAGCCTGACTCTATACCTGATAACATGATGATTCCCACTCTCCCCTAGCCTGACTCTATACCTGATAACATGATGATTCCCACTCTCCCCTAGCCTGACTCTATACCTGATAACATGATGATTCCCACTCTCCCCTAGCCTGACTCTATACCTGATAACATGATGATTCCCACTCTCCCCTAGCCTGACTCTATACCTGATAACATGATGATTCCCACTCTCCCCTAGCCTGACTCTATACCTGATAACATGATGATTCCCACTCTCCCCTAGCCTGACTCTATACCTGATAACATGATGATTCCCACTCTCCCCTAGCCTGACTCTATACCTGATAACATGATGATTCCCACTCTCCCCTAGCCTGACTCTATACCTGATAACATGATGATTCCCACTCTCCCCTAGCCTGACTCTATACCTGATAACATGATGATTCCCACTCTCCCCTAGCCTGACTCTATACCTGATAACATGATGATTCCCACTCTCCCCTAGCCTGACTCTATACCTGATAACATGATGATTCCCACTCTCCCCTAGCCTGACTCTATACCTGATAACATGATGATTCCCACTCTCCCCTAGCCTGACTCTATACCTGATAACATGATGATTCCCACTCTCCCCTAGCCTGACTCTATACCTGATAACATGATGATTCCCACTCTCCCCTAGCCTGACTCTATACTCTATACCTTTAGGATACTGGTTTCTGCTGGGGTCCATAAAACATGAAGGCTCTAAAAACACCAACTCATGCTTTCACCTAGGTTTCCTCATCAGGCAACAGGAGAGGTGTTCCCACATCATGTCATCCTCACTTCGCCTCTATTTTTCATGCTTATATGCAGTCAACAAGTATAGATATTGTTTTCCCAAGTATAATGATTGTTTTCCCAAACAAGCCCTCTCCCCTTCTGAGTCTAGGATGTACAATGAATCTCTGTGGCTAGGCAGGTAGTGTCTCCCAGTCTTCATATCAGTCAGGAGAAGCCTTCAGATTAGGAAGTCCACATTCTTGCAGCCTGCCTCAGTCCTTTGTTAATTACCCAGACTCATACACAAACAGCTATTTGAGAATAAGCAATTTATATAATGATGTAAAACAGTGAAGCTATAAGAAAGTTTTATACGCCAATAGTTCACACTCTATATAGTTAGCTCTACGATATGACTCCTATCTCACTCTTGTGGAAATATTCTGTCTCAGAGACAGGCCCCTTTGTACTTTGCCACCGGCCACAAATACAGTTGCACATAGATCATTCCATCTGACCCATAACACATGAATTACTGCTACTAGGCCACTTTAAGAAACATACTAAAACGTGGTCAAGTCAAATAATTAGTCCCTCATCTGGAACAGTGATCACTCACATGTTCCACACCACCTTGAATACATATTGCCTTGAACAGGGAAGATAAAGAATACATGTTTAATCATTTTCTCTCCTTCTCGACTTTCTGAATCATACTTTAAACTACTGATAAATGATCCCATGCTTCTTGAATCTATGACTTTAATTTAAGACTCACACACCGACACTGGCAGAATGTTCATCTAAAGACAGGGGTGTATACATGTACTACATGTCAACATATATATATTCATCTGATATTTCTAGCATTAACTTTGTCCTTGTCTTATACTATCGCCAGTGGCATGTTAGTGACACATCAGTATCTCAATTTCTAGTCCAAATTACTAAATAACATTTCAAAGTGTGCAGACCCCCACAATCAACCTAATACCCAAAATAAACCATTTTGGACCATCCTAAATCAGTTACGGTAACGGTTGACCACCCCTCCCCCTCCCAGCACTCATTCTTCTGGTGTCTCTTTGTTTTCTTCTTAAGATAGCGTTGCAGTTCATCCTCACAATGGTACACATGGAACTCATGCCTGTCAATGTGGATGGCCCTTGATAATGTCCCGATTTCAATATCCCCAAGCAGACGAAACTCTCACCTGAGCCGCCGCCACCACCCTTTGTGGTCCATTCTGTCTTATCCGTTTTCCGGCCAGTCCACAAGCAGCATGAGATACGTTTGGAGGGGTTAAGGATCACACTGTTCTCGGTGGAATGATCCCTTCCATGCATCTAGATACCATCTGTGGTCACATTCACCATAACCTCGAGAGAGAGAGAGGACAGACCAGAACAACAGTTTAGGCTATTTCTGATTCAGGAAATCCAGAATAACCTTTCACTGTATGACAAATTATTACATTCCCAATATTCTTAATTCTAATTTCTAAGGCAAATATCAAAGAGAATCACAACTGTTCAAACCATTTCAAATGTCAAAGAGAATCACAACTGTTTGCAAATTGGCTTATACTCCCCTATCATGTTGGCAACCTCATGGCAGAGTTACAGGGTCAGGGAGTCAGAGAACAGCAGACCCAATCTGGTGAGATGTGTATTGAAGCCAAACAACAACAGCAATACACTACTTACTAGCATTTACCAGCATTTACATATTATACTGAAATCTCACCCAGTGTCTCTAGCCTTTGAGTGATCAGGCCTCACCAGAAAGTCAGAGCAAAGGTCATTCAACACCATTAAGTGAGTGTTCTTTCCCCTTTCAGAGTAACATGAGTTATCAGTTTCCTTCAACTAGGACATCTTTCCAGTAGGAAATCCCTCTCAATCACTACTGCTAATACACATGGATCACTCTCAAACAATGTTCTGCTTTTACCCCTATTGTAAGGTTGAGAAACATGCAAAACAAACATGATAACTTTCTCCTTATTGGAAGGCATTGTTTTCATTTTAGTCTAACAATGTTACTCTTAATAAAAGGATAAAGGATTCATTTACATTGGGTGTTCGTCTTAAGTGGAGAAATTCCATTACAAAAGTCATGCAGGAGAGTTTTTGGAAACCAAATTCCAAACTCCCGAAATGATTTGAAATGATGAATATGGGAGAAAATCAAAACCAAACTCACAAAGTTATCCAAACTATTATGTCAGTGTGACATCATAAACAAGTGATCTTGTGTCCCTGAGTCTGTTGTTGTTGGTTCTCTCTCCAGTGGCTGATAAAATCGCCTACCTGCTGGGCCTGAACTCAGCTGAGATGTTGAAGGCTCTGTGCTACCCCAGAGTGAAGGTCGGCAATGAGTATGTGACCAAGGGACAGACTGTGGCTCAGGTAAGACTGCAAAACACAGCATCTACCAATTTCTGAGCACTGGAATTATTTTGGGGACGAGTGCATTGCTTTTTTAAATAGTGATGTTGTTTATCCCAAGGTCTTATCACCTTATCACCAGACACGGTCAATATCTCATGTATTAATTTGAGGTATTATCATTGCAGGTTAATAACTCAGTCAGTGCTCTGGCCAAGTCCATCTATGAGAGGATGTTCTTGTGGATGGTCATCCGTATCAATGAGATGTTGGACACCAAGAATCCAAGGCAGTTCTATATCGGTGTGCTTGACATTGCCGGGTTTGAGATCTTTGATGTGAGTATGAGACCAGAACAAGACAATTAGATGTGATTGAGATGGATTACAGTCTTGTATGATGAAATGATCCCTTTTAAAACTCCATCAACAGTACAACAGCATGGAGCAGCTGTGCATCAACTTCACCAATGAGAAACTGCAACAGTTTTTCAACCACACCATGTTCGTCCTGGAGCAAGAGGAGTACAAAAAGGAGGGAATCGTCTGGGCCTTCATTGACTTCGGCATGGACTTGGCTGCCTGCATTGAGCTTATTGAGAAGGTAAGCTGTCTGTGAGGATTTTAATGGACCATTATAATGGACTGCAAAAGCAAAGATCATAGTGAGCCCTGTGTGAGATATTATCACAGTGGTACAACGTATCTGACTGTTGAGAACTCAATATGTTTCCTATTATGTTCCCCGAAATGAATGTAATCCGCAAATAGAATGTTTACTAAAGGAATGAATGTTATCCTAAACGGAAATATCACTAATTTGATATACATCTCTTTTCGTAAAGCCATTGGGCATCTTCTCCATCCTTGAAGAGGAGTGCATGTTCCCCAAGTCTTCAGACACTACCTTCAAGGACAAGCTGTACGCCCAGCATCTTGGTAAAACAAAGGCGTTTGAGAAGCCCAAGCCTGCCAAAGGCAAGGCAGAGGCCCACTTCTCCCTGGTGCACTACGCCGGCACTGTGGACTACAACATCACTGGCTGGCTGGAGAAGAACAAGGACCCTTTGAACGACTCAGTTTGTCAACTGTACGGGAAGTCAGGAGTCAAAATGTTGGCTGCCCTGTATCCCCCTCCCCCTCCTGAGGGTAAGACTAGCATCATGTCACAACATTTAATTAAATACTAGTTACAAGTCAGACCCAAATGTTCTTTGGTCTTTCAATGTATCACAATTTCTCAACGTTTATTACTAGGTTGATTTACTCATAGACTTGGTTAATTTAATCATGCAGTAGGTCTTATTTAACACAATCTCATTGGCAGCATTTGCCTCTAGATACATGTGAAGTTAACTTTTACCGCCTCTCAACCCCGGATCCGGGATCACCCCCCACCCCCCCCCACACTGATTAGCATCGCTAGCATAGCGTCACAATTAAATAGTAGCATCTAAATATCATTAAATCACAAGTCCAAGACACCAAATGAAAGATACAGATCTTGTGAATAAAGCCACCATTTCAGATTTTTAAAATGTTTTACAGGGAAGACAAAATATGTAAATCTATTAGCTAACCACGTTAGCAAAAGACACCACTTTCCTAACTCCATCAGTTTCTTACTCCATCAGGTGCTATCACCAATTCGGCCAAATAAAGATATTGATAGCCACTAACCAAGAAAAAACCTCATCAGATGACAGTCTGATAACATATTTATTGTATAGGATAGGTTTTGTTAGAAAAATGTGCATATTTCAGGTATAAATCATAGTTTACAATTGCACCCACCATCACAACTCGACTAGAATAAATACACAGAGCAACGTGTATTACCTAATTACTAATCATAAAATATTTCTTAAAAATACACAACTCACAGCAATGGAAAGACACAGATCTTGTGAATTCAGACAATATTTCAGATGTTCTAAGTGTTTTACAGCGAAAACACAATAAATCGTTATATTAGCATACCACATATGCAAACGTTACCCGACCATTGATTCAAGCCAAAGAGAGCGATATCGTTATCATCGCCAAAATATATTAATTTTTTCACTAACCTTCTCAGAATTCTTCCGATGACACTCCTGTAACATCATATTACAACATACATATAGAGTTTGTTCGAAAATGTGCATATTTAGCCACAAACAACCGTGGTTATACAATGACAATACTAGCAAAACTAGCCTGAAAATGTCGGACGCCATCTTTCACAGTGATCTTGTCTCATGGATAACTATTCATAAACTTGACTAAAAAAATATAAGTTGGACAGCTATCGAAAGACAAATTAGTTCTTAATGCAATCGCTGAATTACATTTCTAAAATTATCCTTACTGTGCAATACAGGGTTCGCCAAGCGAAGCTATACCAAACAAAATGGCGGAATATGCGTTTAAAATTTTTCGACAGAACAACGATTTACCATCTTAAATATTTCTTACTATGAGGTGATCTTCCATCAGAATCTTGGGCAATGTATCCTTTCTTGGGTCTAATCTTCTTTTGGTCGAAAGATGTCCTCTGTCTGTCGAAATGCCCACTAACGTTCGACCGGGACCCCGAAACGTGCCCAAAGCTTCAAAGAGCATCACATAGAAATGCCTCAAAATCGCACTAAACGGATATAAATTGCTATAAAACGGTTTAAATTAACTACCTTATGATGTTTTTAACACCTATAACGAGTAAAAACATGACCGGCGCTATATTACTGGCTAAACCAAGGCTTGGAAAAAGCCCAGTCCAACGTCCTTCTTGCGTTGAGCGCAGGGTCCAAAAGAACGCTACTTCCGGTATTTGGTGATTTATAGAGGCACTGATTGCGCAATCGACTCCATTCAAATTGTCACCACTTACTGACATCTAGAGGAAGGCGTGGGCAGTGTTTGTATCCTCATAGGATTTACAGGGACTTTAAAACTGATCTGGAACCAGAGGCCAAGATTTCTGAAATCTCACACACTGGGAGGAAAAGTGCTGTAGAATGAGTTCTGTTTCACTCAGAGACATAATTCAAACGGCTATAGAAACTAGAGAGTGTTTTCTATCCAATAATAACAATAATATGCATATTGTACGAGCAAGAATTGAGTACTAGGCAGTTTAATCTGTAGAGCAAATTATGCTAATGCAAAACACACCCCTATAGTGGCAAGAAGTTAACCAGAGATTCTCTGGTTTATAATTAGTGTGCTTGCTGAAGACAAGACCACTCTAGATTTCTTACTCTTATTATTATTCTATTTATTCCACCCGCTCTAGGAAATGTACTTTTCTAGTTATCTTTTACTTTTCCCCATTTTAACAGATAAAGCCAAGAAAGGAGGCAAGAAGAAGGGTGGTTCCATGCAGACAGTGTCCTCCCAGTTCAGGGTGAGCTTTTGAAATGTGTATATTCAGTCCTTTAAAATGTGCATTGATTATCGTAAATTATTTCTGAGAAAATGGTTTGTAACCCTCTTACAGGAGAACTTACATAAGCTGATGACCAACTTGAGGAGCACTCATCCTCACTTTGTGCGCTGCCTGATCCCCAACGAGTCAAAGACTCCAGGTACAAGAATATCTTATCAGTACACTATCAGTGACTTTAACAATCCCAATCTTTAACCTGATTATGAGTATTAAAAGAGACTTGTTTTGTTTTACCAGGTCTGATGGAGAACTTCCTGGTTATCCACCAGCTCAGGTGTAATGGTGTACTGGAGGGTATCAGGATCTGCAGAAAGGGCTTCCCCAGCAGAATCATCTATGCTGACTTCAAACAAAGGTATACACACACAAACACAAATGCACAAAGGTTTTCCCAGCATCAGAATAGTCTTACCTTTTACGAAATATAACCAACATATTACAACTTGACATACTTTAAAAATGTCTCCTCATTCAGGTACAAAGTACTGAATGCCAGTGTCATCCCTGAGGGCCAGTTCATGGACAACAAGAAGGCTTCTGAGAAGCTGCTTGGGTCCATTGATGTGAATCACGAGGATTACAAGTTTGGACACACCAAGGTCAGTCAAATGCCCCCAGCAAAAGCTGACATCAAAACACAACTTGAATAATAATTTAAACCTGTACCATATAAAATCTCTCCAGTTGATCTATCCATCCTTTTGTTCTTTCTTCTTCATTTAACTAATGGAAAAGGTGGAAAAACATTGTACTGTTTTTTTCTTCAGTCATTCATCACAAGTATAGACGAGAAACTAAACTCATTACCATGTGCATTGTGTTAGAGTGGTATGGCTGCAGTTATCTGTATCTGTGTACATTATTAATCTACAACTGTACAATAACTAACAACTTAGAAACAACCGATCCAATGGTATGTTTGTAACCGTTGCAAGTTTAATGTTTTTTAAATCAATCTAGTGGTGTTGTTCCCCTCTTTTGATTCAACCCTTTCTATCTGTCACCATCTGTGGTTCCATTGACCATGTTAACCTGTGTCTCAGGTCTTCTTCAAAGCCGGTCTGCTGGGTGTCCTGGAGGAGATGAGAGATGAGAAGCTGGCCTCTCTAGTCGGCATGGTCCAGGCTCTCAGCCGTGGATTCCTCATGAGGAGAGAGTTTAGCAAGATGATGGAGAGGAGGTGAGGAATAGCAGACATCTTGGCAAAGCTTTCTGTCAACCACCTGTATCTAATGCATTATGATTACATACTGTATATGCTGTGAGTTGTTCAGAATGAGAAAGTACATCTTATAATGGTCTAATAAAGCTTTTGGGTTCATTCATTTAGTCCAGAAATGGATGTAGCAACTAAGGATTCTAGCTTTATAGCTGCAGTTTGGGATTTGGCTGTTCAACTGTCATCATTAAATGTGTGGTATTTACCTTTTAATTCTTGAAGAATATAAAATGCATCATGAGCTTAGCATAACCTGTCAGTCCTTGCATCTAGTCCGCTATCTGTGAATTTAGGAGGGGTTACATTTCCCTAACCCCTTTGCTCAGCTGTAAACAAACAGTGACAGGTGGTTCTGTTTTGTTGTTCATCTAATCACTCACCATGCCACTCCATCGTTTCTGTCGACCAGAGAATCAATTTACGCCATCCAGTACAACATCCGCTCATTCATGAATGTCAAAACCTGGCCATGGATGAAGTTGTACTTCAAGATCAAGCCCCTGCTGCAGAGCGCTGAGACTGAGAAGGAGCTGGCCAACATGAAGGAGAACTATGAGAAGATGAAGACAGACCTGGCCAAGGCTCTGTCCACGAAGAAGCAAATGGAGGAGAAGTTGGTGTCCCTGACGCAGGAGAAGAATGACCTGTCGCTCCAAGTCGCATCTGTGAGTGAACAACTACCCTCGTATGGGCACATTTACATACACATGAATACACACACATACACACACATATGAACACACTGTAAAGTATGTGGCTAACTCACACATTTTTATTGCCCATGTTATATATTGTATATATTTCATGAATGTCTATTGATTTGCTCTGAACTTTTTGACTAAAGTGTATATTTTGACACAAAAAATTAGGTCGCTGAATTTTTTCTCCTGTTCTGAAACCAGGAAGGAGAGAGTCTGAATGATGCTGAGGAAAGGTGTGAGGGGCTCATCAAGAGCAAGATCCAGCAGGAGGCCAAACTCAAAGAGACGACCGAGAGGCTGGAGGATGAGGAGGAGATCAATGCTGAGTTGACTGCCAAGAAGAGGAAGCTGGAGGATGAGTGCTCTGAACTGAAGAAGGACATTGATGACCTGGAGCTCACCCTGGCCAAAGTGGAGAAGGAGAAGCACGCCACTGAAAACAAGGTCTTGTGTCTTACCATAGACAGTCTAACCAAACAATAATCACCTCAAAACATAGCTTAACAGAAATGGAATTCACGTTGTACAATAGTAGAATTTCAGTTGCGTGGTACTCTCAACATTCATTGCATGTTCTGATCCCCCTCATTTATGTTTTCCACTCAGTACACTGGCATTGTTAACACTTCCATCTAGTGTTGAATCTATAGTACAGTAAATGTAGATGCAGTTCTAATCTTAATGAAATGAATGCAATATATAACAAACTAAATCTCCCCTTTATGGTGAAGTATAATTATGTTGTGGCCATTTACAGGTTAAAAACCTGACAGAGGAGATGGCGTCTATGGATGAGAGTGTTGCCAAGCTGACCAAGGAGAAGAAAGCCCTCCAAGAGGCCCACCAGCAGACACTGGATGACCTGCAGGCAGAGGAGGACAAAGTCAACACTCTGACCAAGGCCAAGACCAAGCTGGAACAGCAAGTGGACGACGTGAGTGGTTTGACATTTTGGCCATGATAGTATGTAAGATGATATTATCTTCAGTTGTTTAGATTTGAACAATATATGTATTTTTATCTTCTAGCTTGAGGGTTCTCTGGAGCAAGAGAAGAAGCTTCGTATGGACCTTGAGCGATCCAAGAGAAAGCTGGAGGGAGATCTGAAACTGGCCCAGGAGTCCATAATGGACCTGGAGAATGACAAGCAGCAAGCTGATGAGAAAATCAAGAAGTAAACACAAACCTATGACTACAGTATTAGCTGCTATAATGGTTGTTCTTGACAAATTCTTGTAATAAGGAATTAACACTTGAATGGTATTTTTAAAAGCAAAGTAAATGGTATGATTCTCTCCCTTTACACTATCAAACAAAAACTAACTCTGCAATCGGTGTATTTGTGTTTCTTAGGAAGGAGTTTGAGACCACCCAGCTCCTCAGCAAGGTTGAGGATGAGCAGTCTCTGGGAGCTCAGCTGCAGAAGAAGATCAAGGAACTCCAGGTACAGTACAGGATATAAGCTCCAGTACAGAAAAGCACAGACTTGAATCATTTCCTGAAAACATTGTTCTGGTAGCACACATTTCCCGGTGGCTTCTGATGGCTGAGTAGGTTGGAAGATGGTGGTTCTGAACATTGTGGTTTTGGTTCCTGCATGGGACACTGTCTACTGAATATATTAGTGTAACTGGCTTTTTATTAAACACATTTATGCAAAATATACATACTATTATTATTTTGTGAGGTTCAATTGTTTCAACTGTATTGTAGTGTTCATCCCCCCTGCTCCTGCCCCCTGTTCTAGGCCCGTATTGAGGAGCTGGAGGAGGAAATTGAGGCTGAGCGTGCTGCCAGGGCTAAGGTTGAGAAGCAGAGGGCCGATCTCTCCAGGGAACTTGAGGAGATCAGCGAGAGGCTGGAGGAGGCCGGAGGCGCCACTGCTGCTCAGATTGAGATGAACAAGAAGCGTGAGGCTGAGTTCCAGAAGCTGCGTCGTGATCTTGAAGAGTCCACCCTGCAGCATGAGGCCACAGCCGCCGCTCTGCGCAAGAAGCAGGCCGACAGTGTGGCTGAGCTCGGGGAGCAGATCGACAACCTGCAGCGCGTCAAGCAGAAGCTGGAGAAGGAGAAGAGCGAGTACAAGATGGAGATTGATGACCTCTCTAGCAACATGGAGGCCGTCGCCAAGGCTAAGGTGAGTAGTGATGTTTTGGTAAAGCAGTGTTGAGGAGGGTCAACTACATTACCATTCAAGTGAACTGAAGTTGACAGGAGTCACATATATAAAGTAATGATGGAAAATGTTTCACTAACAGGGCAATCTGGAGAAGATGTGCCGTACTCTTGAGGACCAGCTGAGTGAGCTCAAGACTAAGAATGATGAGAATGTTCGCCAGGTCAACGACATCAGTGGACAGAGAGCCAGACTCCTGACAGAAAATGGTACCTTCAACAATGAACAACAAGCCAATGCTTTCCTTCAGAAAACACAATAACGTGTTGGGGGCTGTATCCACATAATTTATACTGTAATATTCCCCACCTAACATTGCCCTACGATACCTCAAAATAAATGTTCAATCTTAGAGAACAGAGACCCTATTAACAAGATGTCCCTCTGTCCCTGCAGGTGAGTTTGGCCGCCAGCTGGAGGAGAAGGAAGCCCTGGTGTCTCAACTGACCAGAGGAAAACAGGCCTTCACCCAGCAGGTGGAGGAGCTGAAGAGGGCGATTGAGGAGGAGGTCAAGGTAAGGGACCCAAAATGGACTCCACGTCCACAGAGTTTAGAGCTATATCTTCATATAGACGGTGACTACGCCACCCTCTGAGACTTCTACTGTCTCTCAACCCTCAGAGAATTCTACTGTCTCTCCACCCTCAGAGACTTTTTCCCATAATTTGTTTGAGCATCTCGCTAATCATTCTTTGTCTTTCTCTTTCTTTCTCACAGGCTAAAAACGCACTGGCCCACGGTGTCCAGTCTGCCCGCCATGACTGTGACCTCCTGAGGGAGCAGTTTGAGGAGGAGCAGGAGGCCAAGGCAGAGCTGCAACGTGGCATGTCCAAGGCCAACAGTGAGGTGGCTCAGTGGAGGACTAAGTATGAAACTGATGCCATCCAGCGTACAGAGGAGCTGGAGGAGGCCAAGTGAGTCGCACACAACAGAAAAACTCAGATATGGTGTGGATGGTGAGGGTGGTAGGGGGCTCTGAGAAAATGTTACATCAATATGTATTGTTTATCAAAATAAAATAAATACACCATTAAACCACCCTCTGTTGTCCAACAGGAAGAAGCTGGCCCAGCGTCTGCAGGATGCTGAGGAGACCATTGAGGCGACCAACTCCAAGTGCGCCTCCCTGGAGAAGACCAAGCAGAGGCTGCAGGGAGAGGTGGAGGACCTCATGATTGATGTTGAGAGAGCCAACGCATTGGCCGCCAACCTCGACAAGAAGCAGAGGAACTTTGACAAGGTGAAAATGAATAAACCTATATTTTTTATCAATTGTATAATTATTTCTCATTTCTAATTTAAAAACTCTTCATCTATGACTTCTAATTAAAATTCCATGGATTCTCCTAGGTTCTGGCAGAGTGGAAGCAGAAGTATGAGGAGGGCCAGGCTGAGCTGGAAGGAGCTCAGAAGGAGGCTCGCTCTATGAGCACTGAACTCTTCAAGATGAAGAACTCCTACGAGGAGGCTCTGGATCATCTGGAGACTCTGAAGAGAGAGAACAAGAACCTGCAACGTGAGCATTTGGCAGCAGTTCTATTTGGCTCATGTTTGACTAGTGTTTTGAAAATGGAGGGAACTGTAATCATCAACATTAATTTTACAACATTTCAGAATTGTCACATACAGTATAATTTGTAAATATTTTACTTGTAGTTGTTATTCCTTTGAACATTCCAATAAGTGGTCGGCGATTAGATTTGCAAGATCCTATGAAGTGCTGTTAATTAATTAACTGTTAATATGATTTCATGTCAAATTCAGCACACTGGAATATCCACTGAAAATCTCCCAAGTGTAAACTGCTCCTGTGTGTGTGTGTGCAGAGGAGATCTCTGACCTGACTGAGCAGATCGGAGAGACTGGCAAGAGCATCCATGAGCTGGAGAAGGCTAAGAAGACCGTGGAGACAGAGAAGTCTGAGATCCAGACCGCTCTGGAGGAGGCTGAGGTACAAACTACAGCTGTTTGATGGGGAAAGCAGTGTTACACTAGCCAACGCCAGCTACAGTCCAATGATCCTTGTATTGGAGTTTGTTGTAGTCATACATATTTAATTCCTACATACAAATGTATTGAACATGATTTTTCTGACTGCTTCTGTTTGTCCAGGGAACACTGGAGCACGAGGAATCCAAGATTCTGCGTGTGCAGCTGGAGCTGAACCAGATCAAGGGTGAGGTGGACAGGAAGATCGCTGAGAAGGATGAGGAGATGGAGCAGATCAAGAGGAACAGCCAGAGGGTGGTTGACTCCATGCAGAGCACCCTGGACTCTGAGGTCAGGAGCAGGAATGATGCCCAGAGGGTGAAGAAGAAGATGGAGGGAGACCTGAACGAGATGGAGATCCAGCTGAGCCACTCCAACAGGCAGGCCGCTGAGGCCCAGAAACAGTTGAGGAACGTCCAGGGACAGCTCAAGGTAAAGGGACTGGGACATCAGGCTCAAAAACCTGAACATAGCTAGGGATTTGTTTGTGAATCTGTAGAAAAGAATTGAACAGAGGAATTGAATAGAGTGGACAATGCACTGTAGAAAGTTAGGGATACTGGGTAAATTCTTCCCAATTAACATTTATATCACCCATCCTATCACCCCTATTTCCACAAGTCCTAATGAATGTATGTCCTTGTGAACCACAGGATGCCCAATTGCACCTTGACGATGCCGTCCGTGTCGCAGAGGACATGAAGGAGCAGGCAGCCATGGTGGAGCGTAGAAATGGTCTGATGGTGGCTGAGATCGAGGAGCTGAGAGTTGCTCTGGAGCAGACAGAGAGAGGCCGCAAAGTGGCTGAGACTGAGCTGGTAGACGCAGCGAGCGTGTTGGACTGCTGCACTCCCAAGTATGGGTCAAAGCCATTTCCAACCAAGCATACTGTTTAAACACACCTTGAATTCAACAATGCATGCATTGAGAGTTTAATAATTTCATCCTTGTAAATTCTCTTTAGAGCTAAACAAATCGTCTTGTTTCCTCCTTCAGAACACCAGCCTTCTGAACACCAAGAAGAAGCTGGAGACTGACCTGGTGCAGGTGCAGGGAGAGGTGGACGACATCGTCCAGGAGGCCAGGAATGCAGAAGAGAAGGCCAAGAAGGCAATCACTGACGTGAGTCCTTGAATTACATCATCTTGATTTTTCCTAAGGGCCAATGGTAGCTGGGCTGGTTAAGAACAACAAAGATCTCAGAGGGAACGTTATGATTTTTGCCAATTGGTGCATTAATTAAACAAACTACTTTTCCAGGCGGCCATGATGGCTGAGGAGCTGAAGAAGGAGCAGGACACCAGTTCTCACCTGGAGAGGATGAAGAAGAACCTGGAGATCACAGTCAAGGACCTGCAGCACCGCCTGGATGAGGCTGAGAATCTGGCCATGAAGGGAGGCAAGAAGCAGCTCCAGAAACTGGAGTCCAGGGTGAGTTACCAGCAGGGTGGATTTGGGGTTGGATTAAAAAACAGTTTGCTGGAAATGTATTTGATCATGTAAAATACACTGGAGCATTTTGTAATTACTTTTTCTCTCATTAACCCACCTTAATCAGGAGTTTCCAAATGTCTTTGCATCAGGGACCCCTTCATAATATCATAACACAACTCTTACATTAGAGTGCGATATAAAAAGCATCCACGCAGTTTTAATATGACTTCAGCAGTGCATGGTCGGACTAATCAAGTCTTGGCCGCTGGAAAAGAACATTTGAAAGTCCGCTCTCTTGGCATCAGAGGGAATATTTTCCCATTTTAAAGCATAAATTACAGTGCAATTATGTTCAAAACAAAACATTGTAAATATGTCACACTTATGTTATGGACTTGAGAAGAATTGGAGCCAAGACCTTCAAATAAAGTCAAGATATAAAACTGTATTTATCTAGTTGTTTCATTTAGGCTTGTAAAGTTCTTCTAAACTGCAATTTAAGTTAATAGATTCAATAATAATAATAATGATAATAATAATACAAATGTCTGATACATAAACACACATTGATCTAATTCATCTCATAGTAATATTTTATTTACATCTAGTCACGTGTTTCATTTCTCTCTCTCTAGATCGCAAGCTACATGTCTATTTTTCTGCTGCAAAAGGGCCGTTACTAGGGAAGCTAGCGTTGCTATGCGGGGCTACCAGCTAGAAGGCTAACGACTAAATTAGCTTGTAGGCTACAGGACTTTCATAAGTTCATAAAAACATGAAAACATAACATCTTAACAAACATTACTCTCTAGAATATGGTGCTTTTCCACTCGCTTACCTTAAAAATAAAGACATAAAAATGTATTTATGTCGGTGCTTCTGTCTTGCTGTCGCAAACTCATTACATTCAAACAGGCCAGTGGCGCCTCTGTTGGTCATACTGGTACTGCAACATGCACTGCTAAATGCACGACAAAATCGGTCAAATAAAAAAAAGAGTCCTATATATTATAACTACAAGAAGAATTGACCTTTAAAATGTATAATTGTCAGAATAATGTGCCGACCAATATCCCTGTGAGCCTCCCATGCCCATGTTGTACATCTAAGGGTTTAGAACATAAACAGTGGATTAATAATATTACATTGTATTGTATTGGACCTTCTAATCTTGTTCCACAGATCCTTGGTAGTTTAAATCTGTTGTTGCTAGCAATATTCATGAACAAATTTAAGGGTAAATTCCACTTTGGGAACCACTTGGAAAAGTACATAATGAAAAGACAACAATTGTGCCTCCTTGACTGGGTAGAAGACTATACCTCTGTTTCACAAAGATTTGTTTCACCACCTCAAACAAATGCCTAAATGTATTTGTTCCACAAAGGTGCGTGAGCTCGAACTGAGGTGGAGGCAGAGCAGAGAAGAGGTGCAGACGCGGTCAAGGGAGTCCGGAAGTATGAGCGCAGAGTCAAGGAGCTCACTTACCAGGTAAGAGAAAGTGCATTCTTCACACACTTGACACTAACACAGACAGGTTTGTGTATAAAACTATACTGACAATGATTTTATCTTCTCCCACAGACTGAGGAGGATAAGAAGAACGTTAACAGACTTCAGGACCTGGTAGATAAGCTGCAGATGAAAGTGAAGGCCTACAAGAGGAATTCTGAGGAAGCAGTAAGTCACATACTGAGTCAAATACTCTGAATGCAGAAATTCAAAAAAATAAAATGTTTATCCCTAGTAAACATTACAATACTTAATATCCATACAATGTAGTTTGAAGTAAGTGTTGCTACAACACACCAGTCAACAACGACAATTGATAGTGCAAGTAATTGCTGATGAAATTGTACACATTTCTGAGTGCCTCCTATGTGTTACCAACTTAAAGAAGAGAGTTTGAATATTAATTAGCTGGTCTAGTGATTGTGCTGGAGGCAGTGGTTTGATCCCCCGTTCTCACTTTCTCTGCTGTATCATCTATCTCCCTGTATACATTGTTATCCTAAATCTGTCTTTTTTGTATTTAAAAAAATATACCTTTAAAAACAGAATATTAATTTGCTACCTGAAGCTTCAAACTTTAAATGCTGATGTTCTGCTCTCCCTCTCTTCTCCTCACCCAGGAGGAAGCAGCCAATAGCCATATGTCTAAGTTCAGGAAGGTTCAGCATGAGCTGGAGGAGGCTGAGGAGCGTGCTGACATCGCTGAGACTCAGGTCAACAAGCTCAGAGCCAAGACACGTGACTCTGGAAAGGTACAGAACTGCTGCTAAACCTATCCCTGACTCATGTTCAGATATGACCACATCAACACCACCTATGAGTCAGTCTTCTCAGAGGTCAACACAGACCTTTTACACTCAACTGTATTTAAGATCACCACATCAGCACATTTCAGGAAGGGCAAAAAAAGAAAGGTTAATTCTGTTGGTACTTCAAAATTGAAAATCCAAGCTGAGCACTGAGCACTAAATGCTTGATATATTATATTCTATCCATATATTTATCATGTTCATTATTATTACTGATCCATTATATTCTATCAATATATTTATCATGTTCATTATTATTACTGATACATTATATTATTTATGTCTTCTTACAGGGAAAAGAAGTTGCTGAATAAACAAGACCAAAGTATTGAAGATCAAAGTCTTACCATTTTCCTGTGTTGCATAAAATATGATTTTCATGGTGAAATGTTGAGCGTTGATTAAAAACATGTAGATCTACATACACTTCCTTTGTGACTGTGGACTTATTACTCAGCAAACAGATTTTTAATACCATAAAATATATTGTTCTTTAATTAATGGAGCAATTTGGGATTCCAACAACAACAAAGCAGACACCCCAGCAAAGCGGTAACTTTTATTGGTAAACATCTGAGGGATGAGGCTAGGGAAATGTAACCACTATCAAATTCTCAGACTGAGCTATGGATGTAAGGACTGACCATCCATAACATAAAAATTATAGTTTTAACTCTTTACACTCTTTACACTGGAATTGTAGGGATATTCTCAGAACTATGTTCTCAGAAAACAACAAACCAGAGTTTTGCTTTTTTTTCCCCCCCACCTTTATTTAATCAGATAGGCTAGTTGAGAACAAGTTCCCATTTACAACTGCGACCTGGCCAAGATAAAGCAAAGCAGTTCGACACGTACACAGAGTTACACATGGAATAAACATACATATAATACAGGAGAAAAAAGTCTATATACAAATGAGGTAAGTTAAGGGAGGTAAGGCAATAAATAGGCCATAGTGGTGAGGTAATTACGATATAGCAATTAAACACTGGAGTGATAGATGTGCAGAAGATGAATGTGCAAGTAGAGATACTGGGGTGCAAAGGAGCAAAATAAATAAATAAATACAGTATGGGGATGAGGTAGTTGGATGGGCTATTTACAGATGGGCTATGCACATGTGCAATGATCTGTGAGCTGCTCTGACAGCTGGTGCTTGAAGTTAGTGAGGGAGATATGAGTCTCCGGCTTCAATGATTTTTGCAGTTCGTTCCAGTCATTGGCAACAGAGAACTGTAAGGAAAGGCGGCCAAAGGAAGAATTGGCTTTGGGGGTGACCAGTGAAATATACCTGCTGAAGCGCGTGCTACGGGTGGGTGCTGCTATGGTGACCAGTGAGCTGAGATAAGGCGGGGCTTTACCTAGCAAATACTTGTCGATGACCTGGAGCCAGTGGGTTTGGCGACGAGTATGAAGCGAGGGCCAGCCAACGAGAGCATACAGGTCGCAGTGGTGGGTAGTATATGGGGCTTTGGTGACAAAACGGATGGCACTGTGATAGACTGCATCCAATTTGTTGAGTAGAGTGTTGGAGGCTATTTTGTAAATGACATCACCGAAGTCGAGGATCGGTAGGATGGTCAGTTTTGCTAGGGTATGTTTGGCAGTATGAGTGAAGGATGCTTTGTTGCGAAATAGGAAGCCGATTCCAGATTTAATTTTGGATTGGAGATGCTTAATGTGGGTCTAGAAGGAGAGTTTACAGTCTAGCCAGACACCTAGGTATTTGTAGTTGTCCACATATTCTAAGTCAGAACCATCCAGTGTAGTGATGCTGGCGGGCAGGAGCGGGCACTGATCGGTTGAAGAGCATGCATTTAGTTTTACTTGCATTTAAGAGCAGTTGGAGGCCACAGAAGGAGAGTTGCATGGCATTGAAGCTCGTCTGGAGGTGGGTTAACACAGTGTCCAAAGAAGGGCCAGAAGTATACAGAATGGTGTCGTCTGCGTAGAGGTGGATCAGAGAATCACCAGCAGCAAGAGCGACATCATTGATGTATACAGAGAAGAGAAGTCGACCCGAGAGTTGAACCCTGTGGCACCCCCATAGAGACTGCCAGAGGTCCGGACAACAGGCCCTCCGATTTGACACACTGAACTCTATCAGAGAAGTACTTGGTGAGCCAGGCGAGGCAATCATTTGAGAAACCAAGGCCGTTGATTCTGCCGATAAGAATGTGGTGATTGACAGAGTCGAAAGCATTGGTTAGATCGATGAATAAAGCTGCACAGTATTGTCTCTTATCGATGGCGGTTATGATATTGTTTAGGACCTTGAACGTGGCTGAGGTGCACCCATGACCAGCTCGGAAACCAGATTGCATAGCGGAGAAGGTACGGTGGGATTCAAAATGGTCGGTGATCTGTTTGTTAACTTGGCTTTCGAAGACCTTAGAAAGGCAGGGTAGGATAGATATAGGTCTGTGGCAGTTTGGGTCTAGAGTGTCTACCCCTTTGAAGAGGGGAGTGACCGCAGCAGCTTTCCAATCTTTGGGGATCTCAAACGATACGAAAGAGAGGTTGAACAGGCTAGTAGGGGTTGCAACAATTTCGGCAGATAATTTTAGAAAGAGAGGGTCCAGATAGTCTAACTCAGCTGATTTGTAGGGGTCCAGATTTTGCAGCTCTTTCAGAACATCAGCTATCTGGATTTGGGTGAAGGAGAAATGGGGGAGGCTTGGGCAAGTTGCTGTGGGGGGTACAGGGCAGTTGACCGGGGTAGGGGTAGCCAGGTGGAAAGCATGGCCAGCCGTAGAAAAATGCTTATTGAAATTCTCAATTATCGTGGCTTTATCGGTGGTGACAGTGTTTCCTAGCCTCAGTGCAGTGGGCAGCTGGGAGGAGGTGCTCTTACTCTCCATGGACTAGGACTAGGCTAGTGATACATTTATTACATCAATTTTCCCATTATTAAAGTGTTAGTGATGGCTTTTTAACAGTCTGATGGCCTTGAGATAGAAGCTGTTTTTCAGTCTCTCGATCCCCGCTTTGATGCTCCTGTACTGACCTCGCCTTCTGGATGATAGCGGGGTGAACAGGCAGTGGCTCGGGTGGTGGTGTCCTTGATGATCTTTTTGGCCTTCCTGTGACATCGGGTGGTGTAGGTGTCCTGGAGGGCAGGTAGTTTGCCCCCGGTGATGCATTGTGCAGACCTCACTACCCTCTGGAGAGCCTTACGGTTGTGGGCGGAGCAGTTGCCGTACCAGGCGGTGATACAGCCCGAAAGGACGCTCTCGATTGTGCATCTGTAAAAGTTTGTGAGTGTTTTTGGTGACAAGCCGAATTTCTTCAGCCTCCTGAGGTTGAAGAGGCGCTGCTGCGCCTTCTTCACAACGCTGTCTGTGTGGTTGGACCATTTCAGTTTGTCCGTGATGTGTACGCCGAGGAACTTAAAACTTTCCACCCTCTCCACTACTGTACCGTCGATGTGGATAGGGGGCTGCTCCCTCTGCTGTTTCCTGAAGTCCACGATCATCTCCTTTGTTTTGTTGACATTGAGTGTGAGGTTATTTTCCTGACACCACACTCCGAGGGCCCTCACCTCCTCCCTGTAGGCCGTCTCGCCGTTGTTGGTAATCAAGACTACCACTGTAGTGTCGTCTGCAAACTTGATGATTGAGATGGCGGCGTGCATGGCCACGCAGTCATGGGTGAACAGGGAGTACAGGAGAGGGCTGAGAACGCACCCTTGTGGGGCCCCAGTGTTGAGGATCAGCGGGGTGGAGATGTTGTTACCTACCCTCACCACCTGGGGGCGGCCCGGCAGGAAAACCAGGAACCTGTTGCACAGGGCGGGGTCGAGACCCAGGGTCTCGAGCTTGATGACGAGTTTGGAGAGTACTATGGTGTTAAATGCTGAGCTGTAGTTGATGAACAACATTCTTACATAGGTATTCCTCTTGTCCAGATGGGTTAGGGCAGTGTGATTGCGATTGCGTCATCTGTGGACCTATTGGGGCGGTAAGCAAATTGGAGTGGGTCTAGGGTGTCAGGTAGGGTGGAGGTGATATGGTTCTTGACTAGTCTCTCAAAGCACTTCATGATGACGGAAGAGAGTGCTACGGGGCAGTAGTCATTTAGCTCAGTTACCTTAGCTTTCTTGGGAACAGGAACAATGGTGGCCCTCTTGAAGCATGTGGGAACAGCAGACTGGGATAAGAATTGATTGAATATGTCCGTAAACACACCAGTCAGCTGGTCTGCGCATGCTCTGAGGACGCGGCTGTATTCCCTTGCAAGGGTTAACACGTTTAAATGTTTTACTCACGTTGCCTGCAGTGAAGGAGAGCCCGCAGGTTTTGGTAGCGGGCCGTGTCAGTGGCACTGTATTGTCCACAAAGCGAGCAAAGAAGTTGTTTAGTTTGTCCGGGAGCAAGACATCGTGGTCCGCGACGGACTGGTTTTTCTTTTGTAGTCCGTGATTGACTGTAGACCCTGCCACATACCTCTCGTGTCTGAGACGTTGAATTGCGACACGACTTTGTCTCTATACTGACGCTTAGCTTGTTCGATTGCCTTGGGGAGGGAATATCTACACTGTTTGTATTCGGTCATGTTTCCGGTCACCTTGCCCTGATTAAAAGCAGTGGTTTGAGCTTTCAGTTTTGTGCGAATGCTGCCATCAATCCACGGTTTCTGGTTGGGAAATATTTTAATAGACACTGTGGGTACAACATCACCGATGCACTTGCTAATAAACTCGCTCACCGAATCAGCTTATTCATCAATGGTGTTGTTTGACGCTATGCGGAACATATCCCAGTCCACGTGATCGAAGCAATCTTGAAGCGTGGAATCCGATTGATCGGACCAGCGTTGACAAGACCTGAGCACGGGTGCTTCCTGTTTTTGTTTCTGTCTATAGGCTGGGAGCAACAAAATGGAGTCGTGGTCAGCTTTTCCGAAAGGAGGGCAGGGGATGGCCTTATATGCGTCGCGGAAGATAGAATGACAATGATCCAGGGTTTTGCCAGCCCGGGTCGCGCAATCGATATGCTGATAAAATTTAGGGAGCCTTGTTTTCAGATTAGCCTTGTTAAAATAGGCATATTCTTGATACCATTTGAAAGAAAAAACTTTGAAGTTTGTGGAAATGTGAAATTAATGTAGGAGAATATAACACATTAGATCTGGTAAAAGACAATGCAAAGAAAAAAACATTCCGTTTTCTATTATAATTTTTCATAATCTTTGAAATGCAAGAGAATAGCCATTATTACACTTAGGAGTCTAGGCGCAATTTAGATTTGGGCCACGAGATGGCAGCAGTGTATGTGAAAAGTTTTAGACTGACACAGCAGGGGGTTGAAACTGTAGGACCCAGTTTCTACATTTGAATATAAAAATGGATTTTATCGAACAAAACCATGCTACATTTTAACTCTGGGACCCTCAGGATGACATATCAGCGCAAGATTACTGAATGTAAGAACATTATATACCTTCAGAGGTGAATGTATAAAACCAGTTGCCATGATACATGTTTTGTTGTTGTTGTGCACTCTCCTCAAACAATAGCATGGTATTTGTTTCACTGTAATAGCTACTGTAAATTGGACAGTGTAGTTAGGTTAACAAGAATTTAAGCTTTCTGGTCATATAAGACATGTCTATGTTTTGGGAAATGTTTTTGTTACTTACAACATCATGCTAATCAATTTTCGCCTAAAATGACATACCCAAATCGAACTGCCTGTAGCTCAGGCACTGACGCAAGGATATGCATATTATTGGTACCATTGGAAAGGAAACACTTTGAAGCCTTTCTTTTGCCTGCCACTGCAAAAGTTTATTGGTGGTGCCTGAAAGAGATCCTGGAGGGGAATCGGAGGAGCCTAAAGCATTGAGGAATCGGAGGAGCCTAAAGCATTGAGGAATCAGAGGAGCCTAAAGCATTGAGGAATCGGAGGAGCCTAAAGCATTGGGGAATCAGAGGAGCCTAAAGCATTGAGGAATCAGAGGAGCCTAAAGTATTGAGGAATCAGAGGAGCCTAAAGTATTGAGGAATCAGAGGAGCCTAAAGTATTGAGGAATCAGAGGAACCTAAAGCATAGAGGAATCAGAGGAGCTAATCCCCAGTTTCCTGGGGATTAGGCTCCTCTGATTCCTCTATGCTTTAGGTTCCTCTGATTCCTCAATACTTTAGGCTCCTCTGATTCCTCAATACTTTAGGCTCCTCTGATTCCTCAATACTTTAGGCTCCTCTGATTCCTCAATGCTTTAGGCTCCTCTGATTCCCCAATGCTTTAGGCTCCTCCGATTCCTCAATGCTTTAGGCTCCTCTGATTCCTCAATGCTTTAGGCTCCTCCGATTCCTCAATGCTTTAGGCTCCTCCGATTCCCCTCCAGGATCTCTTTCAGGCACCACCAATAAACTTTTGCAGTGGCAGGCAAAAGAAAGGCTTCAAAGTGTTTCCTTTCCAATGGTACCAATATGCATATCCTTGCGTCAGTGCCTGAGCTACAGGCAGTTCGATTTGGGTATGTCATTTTAGGCGAAAATTGATTAGCATGATGTTGTAAGTAACAAAAACATTTCCCAAAACATAGACATGTCTTATATGACCAGAAAGCTTAAATTCTTGTTAACCTAACTACACTGTCCAATTTACAGTAGCTATTACAGTGAAACAAATACCATGCTATTGTTTGAGGAGAGTGCACAACAACAACAAAACATGTATCATGGCAACTGGTTTTATACATTCACCTCTGAAGGTATATAATGTTCTTACATTCAGTAATCTTGCGCTGATATGTCATCCTGAGGGTCCCAGAGTTAAAATGTAGCATGGTTTTGTTCGATAAAATCCATTTTTATATTCAAATGTAGAAACTGGGTCCTACAGTTTCAACCCCCTGCTGTGTCAGTCTAAAACTTTTCACATACACTGCTGCCATCTCGTGGCCCAAATCTAAATTGCGCCTAGACTCCTAAGTGTAATAATGGCTATTCTCTTGCATTTCAAAGATTATGAAAAATTATAATAGAAAACGGAATGTTTTTTTCTTTGCATTGTCTTTTACCAGATCTAATGTGTTATATTCTCCTACATTAATTTCACATTTCCACAAACTTCAAAGTTTTTTCTTTCAAATGGTATCAAGAATATGCCTATTTTAACAAGGCTAATCTGAAAACAAGGCTCCCTAAATTTTATCAGCATATCGATTGCGCGACCCGGGCTGGCAAAACCCTGGATCATTGTCATTCTATCTTCCGCGACGCATATAAGGCCATCCCCTGCCCTCCTTTCGGAAAAGCTGACCACGACTCCATTTTGTTGCTCCCAGCCTATAGACAGAAACAAAAACAGGAAGCACCCGTGCTCAGGTCTTGTCAACGCTGGTCCGATCAATCGGATTCCACGCTTCAAGATTGCTTCGATCACGTGGACTGGGATATGTTCCGCATAGCGTCAAACAACACCATTGATGAATAAGCTGATTCGGTGAGCGAGTTTATTAGCAAGTGCATCGGTGATGTTGTACCCACAGTGTCTATTAAAATATTTCCCAACCAGAAACCGTGGATTGATGGCAGCATTCGCACAAAACTGAAAGCTCAAACCACTGCTTTTAATCAGGGCAAGGTGACCGGAAACATGACCGAATACAAACAGTGTAGATATTCCCTCCCCAAGGCAATCGAACAAGCTAAGCGTCAGTATAGAGACAAAGTCGTGTCGCAATTCAACGTCTCAGACACGAGAGGTATGTGGCAGGGTCTACAGTCAATCACGGACTACAAAAGAAAAACCAGTCCGTCGCGGACCACGATGTCTTGCTCCCGGACAAACTAAACAACTTCTTTGCTCGCTTTGTGGACAATACAGTGCCACTGACACGGCCCGCTACCAAAACCTGCGGGCTCTCCTTCACTGCAGGCAACGTGAGTAAAACATTTAAACGTGTTAACCCTTGCAAGGGAATACAGCCGCGTCCTCAGAGCATGCGCAGACCAGCTGACTGGTGTGTTTACGGACATATTCAATCAATTTCTTATCCCAGTCTGCTGTTCCCACATGCTTCAAGAGGGCCACCATTGTTCCTGTTCCCAAAGAAAGCTAAGGTAACTGAAGCTAAATGACTACTGCCCCGTAGCACTCTCTTCCGTCATCATGAAGTGCTTTGAGAGGACTAGTCAAGAACCATATCACCTCCACCCTACCTGACACCCTAGACCCACTCCAATTTGCTTACACGCCCCAATAGGTCCACAGATGACGCAATCGCAATCACACTGCCCTAACCCATCTGGAAAAGAGGAATACCTATGTAAGAATGTTGTTCATCAACTACAGCTCAGCATTTAACACCATAGTACTCCTCCAAACTCGTCATCAAGCTCGAGACCCTGGGTCTCGACCCCGCCCCTGTGCAACAGGTTCCTGGTTTTCCTGCCGGGCCGCCCCCAGGTGGTGAGGGTATGGTAAACAACATCTCCACCCCGCTGATCCTCAACACTGGGGCCCCACAAAGGGTGCGTTCTCAGCCCTCTCCTGTACTCCCTGTTCACCCATGACTGCGTGGCCATGCACGCCGCCATCTCTAATCATCAAGTTGCAGACGACACTACAGTGGTAGTCTTGATTACCAACAACGGCGAGACGGCCTACAGGGAGGAGGTGAGGGCCCTCGGAGTGTGGTGTCAGGAAAATAACCTCACACTCAATGTCAACAAAACAAAGGAGATGATCGTGGACTTCAGGAAACAGCAGAGGGAGCAGCCCCCTATCCACATCGACGGTACAGTAGTGGAGAGGGTGGAAAGTTTTAAGTTCCTCGGCGTACACATCACGGACAAACTGAAATGGTCCAACCACACAGGACAGCGTTGTGGAAGAAGGCGCAGCAGCGCCTCTTCAACCTCAGGAGGCTGAAGAAATTCGGCTTGTCCACCAAAAACACTCACACAACTTTTACAGATGCACAATCGAGAGCGTCCTTTCGGGCTGTATCACCGCCTGGTACGGCAACTGCTTCCGCCCACAACCGTAAGGCTCTCCAGAGGGTAGTGAGGTCTGCACAATGCATCACCGGGGGCAAACTACCTGCCCTCCAGGACACCTACACCACCCGATGTCACAGGAAGGCCAAAAAGATCATCAAGGACACCACCACCCGAGCCACTGCCTGTTGCACCCCGCTATCATCCAGAAGGCGAGGTCAGTACAGGGAGCATCAAAGCGGGGATCGAGAGACTGAAAAACAGCTTCTATCTCAAGGCCATCAGACTGTTAAAAAGCCATCATACACTTAAGAATGGGAAAATTGATGTAATAAATTTATCACTTAGCCTAGTCCTAGTCCATGGAGAGTAAGAGCAACTCCTCCCAGCTGCCCACTGCACTGAGGCTAGGAACACTGTCACCACCGATAAAGCCACGATAATTGAGAATTTCAATAAGCATTTTCTACAGGCTGGCCATGCTTTCCACCTGGCTACCCCTACCCCGGGTCAACTGCCCTGTACCCCCCACAGCAACTTGCCCAAGCCTCCCCATTTCTCCTTCACCCAAATCCAGATAGCTGATGTTCTGAAAGAGCTGCAAAATCTGGACCCCTACAAATCAGCTGAGTTAGACTATCTGGACCCTCTCTTTCTAAAATTATCTGCCGAATTGTTGCAACCCCTACTAGCCTGTTCAACCTCTCTTTCGTATCGTTTGAGATCCCCAAAGATTGGAAAGCTGCTGCGGTCACTCCCCCTCTTCAAAGGGGTAGACACTCTAGACCAAAACTGCCACAGACCTATATCTATCCTACCCTGCCTTTCTAAGGTCTTCGAAAGCCAAGTTAACAAACAGATCACCGACCATTTTGAATCCCACCGTACCTTCTCCGCTATGCAATCTGGTTTCCGAGCTGGTCATGGGTGCACCTCAGCCACGTTCAAGGTCCTAACAATATCATAAACCGCCATCGATAAGAGACAATACTGTGCAGCTTTATTCATCGATCTAACCAATGCTTTCGACTCTGTCAATCACCACATTCTTATCGGCAGAATCAACGGCCTTGGTTCTCAAATGATTGCCTCGCCTGGCTCACCAAGTACTTCTCTGATAGAGTTCAGTGTGTCAAATCGGAGGGCCTGTTGTCCGGACCTCTGGCAGTCTCTATGGGGGTGCCACAGGGTTCAACTCCTCGGGTCGACTTCTCTTCTCTGTATACATCAATGATGTCGCTCTTGCTGCTGGTGATTCTCTGATCCACCTCTACGCAGACGACACCATTCTGTATACTTCTGGCCCTTCTTTGGACACTGTGTTAACCCACCTCCAGGACGAGCTTCAATGCCATGCAACTCTCCTTCTGTGGCCTCCAACTGCTCTTAAATGCAAGTAAAACTAAATGCATGCTCTTCAACCGATCAGTGCCCGCTCCTGCCCGCCAGCATCACTACACTGGATGGTTCTGACTTAGAATATGTGGACAACTACAAATACCTAGGTGTCTGGCTAGACTGTAAACTCTCCTTCTAGACCCACATTAAGCATCTCCAATCCAAAATTAAATCTGGAATCGGCTTCCTATTTCGCAACAAAGCATCCTTCACTCATACTGCCAAACATACCCTAGCAAAACTGACCATCCTACCGATCCTCGACTTCGGCGATGTCATTTACAAAATAGCCTCCAACACTCTACTCAACAAATTGGATGCAGTCTATCACAGTGCCATCCGTTTTGTCACCAAAGCCCCATATACTACCCACCACTGCGACCTGTATGCTCTCGTTGGCTGGCCCTCGCTTCATACTCGTCGCCAAACCCACTGGCTCCAGGTCATCGACAAGTATTTGCTAGGTAAAGCCCCGCCTTATCTCAGCTCACTGGTCACCATAGCAGCACCCACCCGTTAGCACGCGCTTCAGCAGGTATATTTTCACTGGTCACCCCCAAAGCCAATTCTTCCTTTGGCCGCCTTTCCTACAGTTCTCTGTTGCCAATGACTGGAACGAACTGCAAAAATCATTGAAGCCGGAGACTCATATCTCCCTCACTAAACTTCAAAGCACCAGCTGTCAGAGCAGCTCACAGATCATTGCACATGTGCATAGCCCATCTGTAAATAGCCCATCCAACTACCTCATCCCCATACTGTATTTATTTATTTATTTTGCTCCTTTGCACCCCAGTATCTCTACTTGCACATTCATCTTCTGCACATCTATCACTCCAGTGTTTAATTGCTATATCGTAATTACCTCGCCACTATGGCCTATTTATTGCCTTACCTCCCTTAACTTACCTCATTTGTATATAGACTTTTTTCTCCTGTATATATGTATGTTTATTCCATGTGTACCTCTGTGTACGTGTCCGAACTGCTTTGCTTTATCTTGGCCAGGTCGCAGTTGTAAATGGGAACTTGTTCTCAACTAGCCCTATCTGATTAAATAAAGGTGGGGGGGGAAAAAAAAAGCAAACTCTGTTTGTTGTTTCTGAGAAACATAAGTTCTGAGAATATCCCTACAATTCCAGTGTAAAGAGTGTAAAGAGTTAAAACTATAATTTTTCTGTATGGATGGTCAGTCCTTACATCCATAGCTCAGTCTGAGAATTTGATAGTGGTTACATTTCCCTAGTCTCATCCCCTCAGATGTTTACCAATAAAAGTTACGCTTTGCTGGGGTGTCTGCTTTGTTGTTTGGGAATCCCAAATTTGCTCCATTATTTAAAGAACACTATTTTTATGGTGTATTAAAAATCTGTTTGCGAGTAATAAGTCCACAGTCAAAAGGAAGGTGTATGTAGATCTACATGTTTTTAATCAATGATCAACATTTCACCCTGAAAATCATATTTTATGCAACACAGGAAAATGGTAAGACTTTGATCTTCAATACTTTGGTCTTGTTTTATTCAGCAACTTCTTTTCCCTGTAAGAAGACATAAATAATATATAATGTATCAGTAATAATAATGAACATGATAAATATATTGATAGAATATAATGGATCAGTAATAATAATGAACATGATAAATATATGGATAGAATATAATATATCAAGCATTAGTGCTCAGTGCTCAGCTTGGATTTTCAATTTTGAAGTACCAACAGAATTAACCTTTCTTTTTTTGCCCTTCCTGAAATGTGCTGATCTTAAATACAGTTGAGTGTAAAAGGTCTGTGTTGACCTCTGAGAAGACTGACTCATAGGTGGTGTTGGATGTGGTCATATCTGAACATGAGTCAGGGATAGGTTTAGCAGCAGTTCTGTACCTTTCCAGAGTCACGTGTCTTGGCTCTGAGCTTGTTGACCTGAGTCTCAGCGATGTCAGCACGCTCCTCAGCCTCCTCCAGCTCATGCTGAACCTTCCTGAACTTAGACATATGGCTATTGGCTGCTTCCTCCTGGGTGAGGAGAAGAGAGGGAGAGCAGAACATCAGCATTTAAAGTTTGAAGCTTCATGTAGCAAATTAATATTCTGTTTTTTAAAGGTATATTTTTTTTAAATACAAAAAAGACAGATTTAGGATAACAATGTATACAGGGAGATAAATGATAGAGCAGAGAAAGTGAGTGCCAGAACGGGGGATCAAACCGCTGCCTCCAGCACAATCACTAGACCAGCTAATTAATATTCAAACTCTCTTCTTTAAGTTGGTAACACATAGGAGGCACTCAGAAATGTGTACAATTTCATCAGCAATTACTTGCACTATCAATTGTCGTTGTTGACTGGTGTGCTGTAGCAACACTTACTTCAAACTACATTGTATGGATATTAAGTATTGTAATGTTTACTAGGGATAAACATTTTATTTTTTTGAATTTCTGCATTCAGAGTATTTGACTCAGTATGTGACTTACTGCTTCCTCAGAATTCCTCTTGTAGGCCTTCACTTTCATCTGCAGCTTATCTACCAGGTCCTGAAGTCTGTTAACGTTCTTCTTATCCTCCTCAGTCTGTGGGAGAAGATAAAATCATTGTCAGTATAGTTTTATACACAAACCTGTCTGTGTTAGTGTCAAGTGTATAAAGAATGCACTTTCTCTTACCTGGTAAGTGAGCTCCTTGACTCTGCGCTCATACTTCCGGACTCCCTTGACCGCGTCCTACACCTCTTCTCTGCTCTGCCTCCACCTCAGTTTCGAGCTCACGCACCTTTGTGGAACAAATACATTTAGGCATTTGTTTGAGGTGGTGAAACAAATCTTTGTAAAACAGAGGTATAGTCTTCTACCCAGTCAAGGAGGCACAATTGTTGTCTTTTCATTATGTACTTTTCCAAGTGGTTCCCAAAGTGGAATTTACCCTTAAATTTGTTCATGAATATTGCTAGCAACAACAGATTTAAACTACCAAGGATCTGTGGAACAAGATAGAAGGTCCAATACAATACAATGTAATATTATTAATCCACTGTTTATGTTCTAAACCCTTAGATGTACAACATGGGCATGGGAGGCTCACAGGGATATTGGTCGGCACATTATTCTGACAATTATACATTTTAAAGGTCAATTCTTCTTGTAGTTATAATATATAGGACTCTTTTTTTTATTTGACCGATTTTGTCGTGCATTTAGCAGTGCATGTTGCAGTACCAGTATGACCAACAGAGGCTGCCACTGGCCTGTTTGAATGTAATGAGTTTGCGACAGCAAGACAGAAGCACCGACATAAATACATTTTATGTCTTTATTTTTAAGTAAGCGAGTGGAAAAGCACCATATTCTAGAGAGTAATGTTTGTTAAGATGTTATGTTTTCATGTTTTTATGAACTTATGAAAATCCTGTAGCCTACAAGCTATTTAGTCGTTAGCCTTCTAGCTGGTAGCCCCGCATAGCAACACTAGCTTCCCTAGTAACGGCCCTTTTGCAGCAGAGTAAATAAGACATGTAGCTTGCGATCTAGAGAGAGAGAGAAATGAAACACAGTGACTACATGTAAATAAAATATTACTATGAGATGAATTAGATCAATGTGTGTTTATGTATCAGACATTTGTATTATTATTATCATTATTATTATTATTGAATCTATTAACTTAAATTGCAGTTTAGAAGAACTTTACAAGCCTAAATGAAACAACTAGATAAATACATTTTTATATCTTTACTTTATTTGAAGGTCTTGGCTCCAATTCTTCTCAAGTCCACAACATAAGTGTGACATATTTTCAATGTTTTCGTTTTGAACATAATTGCACTGTAATTTATGCTTTAAAACGGGAAAATATTCCCTCTGATGCCAAGAGAGCGGACTTTCAAATGTTCTTTTCCAGCGGCCAAGACTTGATTAGTCCGAACATGCACTGCTGAAGTCATAGTAAAACTGCGTGGATGCTTTTTATATCGCACTCTAATGTAAGAGTTGTGTTATGATATTATGAAGGGGTCCCTGATGCAAAGACATTGGAAACTCCTGATTAAGGTGGGTTAATGAGAGAAAAAGTAATTACAAAATGCTCCAGTGTATTTTACATGATCAAATACATTTCCAGCAAACTGTTTTTTAATCCAACCCCAAATCCACCCTGCTGGTAACTCACCCTGGACTCCAGTTTCTGGAGCTGCTTCTTGCCTCCCTTCATGGCCAGATTCTCAGCCTCATCCAGGCGGTGCTGCAGGTCCTTGACTGTGATCTCCAGGTTCTTCTTCATCCTCTCCAGGTGAGAACTGGTGTCCTGCTCCTTCTTCAGCTCCTCAGCCATCATGGCCGCCTGGAAAAGGAGTTTGTTTAATTAATGACCAATTGGCAAAAATCATAACGTTCCCTCTGAGATCTTTGTTGTTTTTAACCAGCCCAGCTACCATTGGCCCTTAGGTACAAATCAAGATGATGTAATTCAAGGACTCACATCAGTGATAGCCTTCTTGGCCTTCTCCTCTGCATTCCTGGCCTCCTGGACGATGTCGTCCACCTCTCCCTGCACCTGCACCAGGTCAGTCTCCAGCTTCTTCTTGGTGTTCAGAAGGCTGGTGTTCTGAAGGAGGAAACAAGACGATTGTTTAGCTCTAAAGAGAATTTACAAGGCTGAATTATTAAACTCTTAATGCAGGCATTGTTGAATTCAAGGTGTGTTTAAACAGTATGCTTGGTTGGAAATGGCTTTTGACCCATACCTGGGAGTGCAGCAGTCCAACGCGCTCGCTGGCGTCTACCAGCTCAGTCTCAGCCACTTTGCGGCCTCTCTCTGTCTGCTCCAGAGCAACTCTCAGCTCCTCGATCTCAGCCACCATCAGACCGTTTCTACGCTCCACCATGGCTGCCTGCTCCTTCATGTCCTCTGCGACACGGACGGCATCATCAAGGTGCAATTGGGCATCCTGTGGTTCACAAGGACATACATTCATTAGGACTTGTGGAAATAGGGGTGATAGGATGGGTGATATAAATGTTAATTGGGAAGAATTTACCCAGTATCCCTAACTTTCTACAGTGCATTGTCCACTCTATTCAAATCCTCGGTTCAATTCTTTTCTACAGATTCACAAACAAATCCCTCTCCATGTTCAGGTTCTTGAGCCTGCTGTCCCAGTCCCTTTACCTTGAGCTGTCCCTGGACGTTCCTCAGCTGTTTCTGGGCCTCAGCGGCCTGCCTGTTGGAGTGGCTCAGCTGGATCTCCATCTCGTTCAGGTCTCCCTCCATCTTCTTCTTCACCCTCTGGGCATCATTCCTGCTCCTGACCTCAGAGTCCAGGGTGCTCTGCATGGAGTCAACCACCCTCTGGCTGTTCCTCTTGATCTGCTCCATCTCCTCGTCCTTCTCAGCGATCTTCCTGTCCACCTCACCCTTGATCTGGTTCAGCTCCAGCTGCACACGCAGAATCTTGGATTCCTCGTGCTCCAGTGTGCCCTAGACAAACAGAAGCAGTCAGGCCAATTGTGTTCAATACATTTGGATGTAGGAATTAAATATATATGACTACAATAAACTCCAATACAGGGATCATTAGACTGTAGCTGGCGTTGGCTAGTGTAACACTGCTTTCCCCATCAAACAGCTGTAGTTTGTACCTCAGCCTCCTCCAGAGCGGTCTGGATCTCAGACTTCTCTGTCTCCACGGTCTTCTTAGCCTTCTCCAGCTCATGGATGCTCTTGCCAGTCTCTCCGATCTGCTCAGTCAGGTCAGAGATCTCCTCTGCACACACGAGAAGATTAGACTTGGGGGATTTTCAGTGGATATGCCAGTGCGCCGAATTTGACATTGAATCATATTAATACTTCATTAATTAACATTACCTCATAGCACCTTGCAAATATAATTGCCTACCATTTGGAATATTCAAAGGAATACTGTCTACAAGTAAAACAATATATACAAATTATGCAGAACATGACATTTCTGAAATGGTGTAATAGTAGTTTTGATGATTGCAGTTCCCTCCATTTTCTAAACACTAGTCAAACATGAGCCAAATAGAACTGCTGTCAAATGCTCACGTTGCAGGTTCTTGTTCTCTCTCTTCAGAGTCTCCAGATGATCCAGAGCCTCCTCGTAGGAGTTCTTCATCTTGAAGAGTTCAGTGCTCATAGAGCGAGCCTCCTTCTGAGCTCCTTCCAGCTCAGCCTGGCCCTCCTCATACTTCTGCTTCCACTCTGCCAGAACCTAGGAGAATCCATGGGATTTTCATTAGAAATCGAAGATGAAGAGATTTTAAATGAGGAAATATGCAACAATTATACAATTGATAAAACATATAGGTTTATTAATTTTCACCTTGTCAAAGTTCCTCTGCTTCTTGTCGAGGTGGCGGCCAATGCGTTGGCTCTCTCAACATCAATCATGAGGTCCTCCACCTCTCCCTGCAGCCTCTGCTTGGTCTTCTCCAGGGAGGCACACTTGGAGTTGGTCGCCTCAATGGTCTCCTCAGCATCCTGCAGACGCTGGGCCAGCTTCTTCCTATTGGACAACAGAGGGTGGTTTTGTGGTGTAATTTTTAAAATTTGGACAAACAATACATATTGATGTAATATTTTCTCAGAGCCCCCTACCACTCTCACCATATCTGAGTTTTTTTCTGTTGTGTGTGACTCACTTGGCCTCCTCCAGCTCCTCTGTGCGCTGGATAGCATCAGTTTCATACTTAGTCCTCCACTGAGCCACCTCACTGTTGGCCTTGGACATGCCGCGTTGCAGCTCTGCCTTTGCCTCCTGCTCCTCCTCAAACTGCTCCCTCAGGAGGTCACAGTCATGGCGGGCAGACTGGACACCGTGGGCCAGTGCGTTTTTAGCCTGTGAGAAAGAAAGAAAGACAAAGAGAGATGAGAGATAATAAAACAAATTATGGTAGAAGTCTCTGAGGGTGGTGAGACAATGGATGTCTCTGAGGGTGGTGAGACAATGGATGTCTCTGAGGGTGGTGAGACAGTGGATGTCTCTGAAGGTGGTGAGACAGTGGATGTCTCTGAGGGTGGTGAGACAGTGGATGTCTATGAGGGTGGTGAGACAGTGGATGTCTATGAGGGTGGTGAGACAGTGGATGTCTCTGAGGGTGGTGAGACAGTGGATGTCTCTGAGGGTGGTGAGACAGTGGATGTCTCTGAGGGTGGTGAGACAGTGGATGTCTCTGAGGGTGGTGAGACAGTGGATGTCTCTGAGGGTGGTGAGACAGTGGATGTCTCTGAGGGTGGTGAGACAGTGGATGTCTCTGAAGGTGGTGAGACAGTGGATGTCTCTGAAGGTGGTGAGACAGTGGATGTCTCTGAGGGTGGTGAGACAGTGGATGTCTCTGAGGGTGGTGAGACAGTGGATGTCTCTGAGGGTGGTGAGACAGTGGATGTCTCTGAGGGTGGTGAGACAGTGGATGTCTCTGAGGGTGGTGAGACAGTAGGAGTCTCTGAGGGTGGAGAGACAGTAGCAGTCTCTGAGGGTGGAGAGACAGTAGGAATCTCTGAGGGTGGAGAGACAGTAGGAATCTCTGAGGGTGGCGTAGTCACCGTCTATATAAAGATATAGCTCTAAACTCTGTCGGCGGTGGAGTCCATTTTGGGTCCCTTACCTTGACCTCCTCCTCAATCGCCCTCTTCAGCTCCTCCACCTGCTGGGTGAAGGCCTGTTTGCCTCTGGTCAGCTGAGACACCAGAGCTTCCTTCTCCTCCAGCTGGCGACTAAACTCACCTGCAGGGACAGAGGAACATCTTGTTAATAGGGTCTCTGTTGTCTGAGATTGAAAATGTATTTTGAGGAATCGTAGGGCAATGTTAGGTGGTGAATAGTTCAGTAGAAGCTATGTGGATATAGCCCCTAATACATGTTGTGTTCTACTGAAGGAAAGCATTGGGTTGTTGATCATTGTTGAAGGTACCATTTTCTGTCAGGAGTCTGGCTCTCTGTCCGCTGATGTCGTTGACCTGGCGAACATTCTCATCATTCTTAGTCTTGAGCTCACTCAGCTGGTCCTCAAGAGTACGGCACATCTTCTCCAGATTGCCCTGTTAGTGAAACATGTACCATCATTACGTTATATATGGGACTCCTGTCAACTTCAGTTCACCGGAATGGTAATGTAGTTGACCCTCCTCAACACTGCTTAACCAAAACATCACTACTCACCTTAGCCTTGGCGACGGCCTCCATGTTGCTAGAGAGGTCATCAATCTCCATCTTGTACTCGCTCTTCTCCTTCTCCAGCTTCTGCTTGACGCGCTGCAGGTTGTCGATCTGCTCCCCGAGCTCAGCCACACTGTCGGCCTGCTTCTTGCGCAGAGCGGCGGCTGTGGCCTCATGCTGCAGGGTGGACTCTTCAAGATCACGACGCAGCTTCTGGAACTCAGCCTCACGCTTCTTGTTCATCTCAATCTGAGCAGCAGTGGCGCCTCCGGCCTCCTCCAGCCTCTCGCTGATCTCCTCAAGTTCCCTGGAGAGATCGGCCCTCTGCTTCTCAACCTTAGCCCTGGCAGCACGCTCAGCCTCAATTTCCTCCTCCAGCTCCTCAATACGGGCCTAGAACAGGGGGCAGGAGCAGGGGGATGAACACTACAATACAGTTTGAAACAATTGAACCTCACAAAATAATAATAGTATGTATATTTTGCATAAATGTGTTTAATAAAAGCCAGTTACACGAATATATTCAGTAGACAGTGTCCCATGCAGGAGCCAACCCACAATGGTAAGCACCACCATCTTTACAACGTTTAGAATCACCAATAAGAAGCACCATCTTCCAAACTTATCAGCCATCAGAAGCCACTGGGAAAAATGTCCTACCAGAAAAATGTTGTTCAGGAAATGATTCAAGTCTGTGCTTTTCTGTACTGGAGCTTATATCCTGTACTGTACCTGGAGTTCCTTGATCTTCTTCTGCAGCTGAGCTCCCAGAGACTGCTCATCCTCAACCTTGCTGAGGAGCTGGGTGGTCTCAAACTCCTTCCTGAGAAACACAAATACACCGATTGCAGAGTTAGTTTTTGTTTGATAGTGTAAAGGGAGAGGATCATACCATTCACTTTGCTTTTAAGAATCACATGCAAGTGCTAATTCATAATAACAAGTATTAGTCAAGAACAACCATTATAGCAGGTAATACTGTAGTCATTTGTTTGTTTACTTCTTGATTTTCTCATCAGCTTGCTGCTTGTCATTCTCCAGGTCCATTATGGACTCCTGGGCCAGTTTCAGATCTCCCTCCAGCTTTCTCTTGGATCTCTCAAGGTCCATACGGAGCTTCTTCTCTTGCTCCAGAGAACCCTCAAGCTATGAGATAAAAACACATATATTGTTCAAATCTAAACAACTGAAGATAATATCATCTTACATACTATCATGGCCAAAATGTCAAACTCCACTCACGTCGTCCACTTGCTGTTCCAGCTTGGTCTTGGCCTTGGTCAGAGTGTTGACTTTGTCCTCCTCTGCCTGCAGGTCATCCAGTGTCTGCTGGTGGGCCTCTTGGAGGGCTTTCTTCTCCTTGGTCAGCTTGGCAACACTCTCATCCATAGACGCCATCTCCTCTGTCAGGTTTTTAACCTGTAAATGGCCACAACATAATTATACTTCACCATAAAGGGGAGATTTAGTTTGTTATATATTGCATTCATTTCATTTAGCTTAGAAATGTGTGAAACAATGTCTGCACTATAGATTCAACACTAGATGGCAGTGTTTACCATGCCAGTGTACTGAATGGAAGTCATAAATGAGGGGGAGCAGAACATGCAATGAATGTGGGGAGTACCCCACAACTGAAATTCCACTATTGTGTCATAATTGTTCCTGCACCCATAACACAACTTGAATTCCATTTCTGTTAAGCTATGTTCTGAGTTGATTAATGTTTGGATTATTGTTTGGTTAGACTGTCTATGGTAAGACACAAGACCTTGTTTTCAGTGGCGTGCTTCTCCTTCTCCACTTTGGCCAGGGTGAGCTCCAGGTCATCAATGTCCTTCTTCAGCTCAGAGCACTCATCCTCCAGCTTCCTCTTCTTGGCAGTCAACTCAGCATTGATCTCCTCCTCATCCTCCAGCCTCTCGGTCGTCTCTTTGAGTTTGGCCTCCTGCTGGATCTTGCTCTTGATGAGCCCCTCGCACCTTTCCTCAGAATCGTTCAGACTCTCTCCTTCCTGGTTTCAGAACAGGAGAAACAAAATCAGAGGCCTCACTTTGTGTATTGAGGGTCAGAGTATATCAATAGACATTCATGAAATATATAACATGGGTAATAAAAATGTGTGAGTTAGCCACATCCTTTACAGTGTGTTTATATGTGTGTGTTTATTCATGTCTATGTAAATGTGCCCTTATGAAGCTTGTTGCTGTCTCACAGATGCGACTTGGAGCGCCAGGTCATTCTTCTCCTGCGTCAGGGCCACCAACTTCTCCTCCATTTGCTTCTTCGTGGACAGAGCCTTGGCCAGGTCTGTCTTCATCTTCTCATAGTTCTCCTTCATGTTGGCCAGCTCCTTCTCAGTCTCAGCGCTCTGCAGCAGGGGCTTGATCTTGAAGTACAACTTCATCCATGGCCAGGTTTTGACATTCATGAATGAGCGGATGTTGTACTGGATGGCGAAGATGGACTCTCTGTTCAACAGAAAGGATATAGTGGCATGGTGAGTGACATCCCAGTTCAACGTCTATTTTTGATTTACATTTGGTCTAACGGGAAAACAACAAAAATGTCACCATGTTATTGGATTTAGGTTAAAAGTGGAGTGAAAAAAACACAATTCCTACATTGATAACTTTTTTTAAATTCAGGTTGTTTCAACGTCATCACGTTTAATTTTGGGGTTGAAAATACATGAAATGACTAGTTTCATATGTTTCATAAAGCTACATTCTGGGCGTCGAATAATAACAAAATGGAACACCCACCACTGTTTGTTTACAGCTGAGGAAGGGGGCTAGGGAAATGTAACCCCTTGTCACGATCGTCTTGCGGAGAGAGAGAGGACCAAGGCGCAGCGTGTGCAAAATACATTCTCTTTTATTTTAGAGAAGGGAAAAACACGAAACGAACACTAAATACAAACTAAACAAAACAACCGTGAAGCTATAAACGAAAGTGCACACACAAGCTACTTACGTTCAACATAGACAATTACCCACATTAACCTAGTGCCTATGGCTGTCTTAAATATGGCTCCCAATCAGAGACAATTAATGACATCTGTCTCTGATTGAGAACCATTCAGGCAACCATAGACACAGCTAGACACCTACACTAAACACAAACCCATCTACTCTACTTAACCCCCTAAACCATACAACCACCCTAGACAATACAAAAACACATACATTCCCCATGTCACACCCTGACCTAACTAAAATAATAAAGGAAACAAAGAATACTAAGGCCAGGGCGTGACAGTACCCCCCCCCCAAAGGTGCGGACTCCGGCCGCAGAACCTGAAACAGAAGGGGAGGGTCCGGGGTGGCCCCCATCATGGCGGCGGCTCGGGCGCGGGACGAGGCCCCCACTCCACCATTGTCGATACCCGCTTTGGTGGCGCCTCTGGAGCGGCGACCCTTGTAGCAAGTCCCGGACTGAAGACCATCCCAGAGGGCGCCACCGGACGGAGGGGTAGCTCCGGACTGAGGGGTAGCTCCGGACTGAGGGGTAGCTCCGGACTGAGGGGTAGCTCCGGACTGAGGGGTAGCTCCGGACTGAGGGGTAGCTCCGGACTGAGGGGTAGCTCATGACTGGAAGGCAGCTCATGACTGGAAGGCAGCTCATGACTGGAAGGCAGCTCATGACTGGAGGGCAGCTCCGGACTGAGGGACGGCAGCTCCGGACTGAGGGACGGCAGCTCCGGACTGAGGGACGGCAGCTCATGGCTGGCTGACGGATCTGGCTGCTCATGGCTGGCTGACGGATCTGGCTGCTCATGGCTGGCTGACGGATCTGGCTGCTCATGGCTGGCTGGCGGATCTGGCTGCTCATGGCTGGCTGGCGGATCTGGCTGCTCATGGCTGGCTGGCGGATCTGGCTGCTCATGGCTGACTGGCGGATCTGGCTGCTCATGGCTGGTTGGCGGCTCTGGCAGATCCTGGCTGGTTGGCGGCTCTGGCAGATCCTGGCTGGTTGGCGGCTCTGGCAGATCCTGGCTGGTTGGCGGCTCTGGCAGATCCTGGCTGGTTGGCGGCTCTGGCAGATCCTGGCTGGTTGGCGGCTCTGGCAGATCCTGGCTGGTTGGCGGCTCTGGCAGATCCTGGCTGGTTGGCGGCTCTGGCAGATCCTGGCTGGTTGGCGGCTCTGGCAGATCCTGGCTGGTTGGCGGCTCTGGCAGATCCTGGCTGGTTGGCGGCTTTGGCAGATCCTGGCTGGTTGGCGGCTCTGACGGCTCCTGACTGACGAACGGCTCGGGACAGACGGGCGGCTCTAATGGCTCGGGACAGACGGGCGGCTCTAATGGCTCGGGACAGACGGATGGCTCAGATGGCGCTGGGCAGACGGATGGCTCAGATGGCGCTGGGCAGACGGATGGCTCAGATGGCGCTGGGCAGACGGATGGCTCAGATGGCGCTGGGCAGATGGATGGCTCAGATGGGGCTGGGCAGACGGGCAGTTCAGGCGCCGCTGGGCAGACGGCAGACTCTGGCCGGCTGAGGCGCACTGTAGGCCTGGTGCGTGGTGCCGGAACTGGTGGTACCGGGCTGGGGACACGCACCTGAAGGCTAGTGCGGGGAGAAGGAACAGGGCATACTGGACCCTGGAGACGCACATTAGGCCTAGTGCGTGGTGCCGGAACTGGTGGTACCGGGCTGGGGACACGCATCTCAGGGCTAGTGCGGGGAGCAGCAACAGGACACACAGGACTCAGGAGACGCACAGGAGGCTTGGTGCGTGGTGCCGGAACTGGTGGTACCGGGCTGGAGACACGCACCATAGGGCGAGTGCGTGGAGGAGGAACAGGGCTCTGGAGACACACTGGAAGCCTGGTGCGTGGTGTAGGCACTGGTGGTACTGGGCTGGGGCGGGGAGCTGGCGCCGGAAATACCGGACCGTGCAGGCGTACTGGCTCCCTTGAGCACTGAGCCTGCCCAACCTTACCTGGTTGTATGCTCCCCGTCGCCCGACCAGTGCGGGGAGGTGGAATAACCCGCACCGGGCTATGTAGGCGAACCGGGGACACCATGCGTAAGGCTGGTGCCATGTAAGCCGGCCCGAGGAGACGCACTGGTGGCCAGATGCGTTGGGCCGGCTTCATCACATCCGGCTCAATCCTCAATCTAGCCCTGCCAGTGCGGGGAGGTGGAATAACCCGCACCGGGCTATGAACACGTACAGGAGACACCATGCGCTCTACTGCGTAACACGGTGTCTGCCCGTACTCTCGCTCTCCACGGTAAGTACAGGGAGTATGCGCAGGTCTCCTACCTGACTTCGCCACACTCCCTTTTAGCCCCCCCCCAAGAAATGTTTGGGTTGTACTCGCGGGCTTCCAGCCTTGCTTCCGTGCTGCCTCCTCATATCGCCTCCTCTCGGCTTTAGCTGCCTCCAGCTCTTCACGAGGGAGGCGATATTCTCCCGGTTGTGCCCAAGGACCCTTTCCATCCAGTATCTCCTCCCATGTCCATGAATCCTTTGTGTATTGCTCCTGTTGCTGCTTTACACGCAGCTTGGTCCGATTCTGGTGGGTAATTCTGTCACGATCGTCTTGCGGAGAGAGAGAGGACCAAGGCGCAGCGTGTGCAAAATACATTCTCTTTTATTTTAGAGAAGGGAAAAACACGAAACGAACACTAAATACAAACTAAACAAAACGACAAAGAAGCTATAAACGAAAGTGCACACACAAGCTACTTACGTTCAACATAGACAATTACCCACATTAACCTAGTGCCTATGGCTGTCTTAAATATGGCTCCCAATCAGAGACAATTAATGACATCTGTCTCTGATTGAGAACCATTCAGGCAACCATAGACACAGCTAGACACCTACACTAAACACAAACCCATCTACTCTACTTAACCCCCTAAACCATACAACCACCCTAGACCAGGGGTGTCAAACTCATTCCACGGAGGGCCTAGTGTCTGCAGGTTTTTGGTTTTTCCTTTCAATAAAGCCCTAGACAACCAGGTGTGGGGAGTTCCTAACTAATTAGTGATGTTAATTCATCAATCAAGTACAAGGGAGGAGCGAAAACCCGCAGACACTCGGCCCCCCGTGGAATGAGTTTGACACCTGTGCCCTAGACAATACAAAAACACATACATTCCCCATGTCACACCCTGACCTAACTAAAATAATAAAGGAAACAAAGAATACTAAGGCCAGGGCGTGACACCCCTCCTTAAATTCATAGGCAGCGGTCTAGATGCAAGGACTGACAGTCATGCAAAGCTCATGAGACATTTTATACTCTTCAAGAATAAATGGGTAAATACCACACATTTAAATGACAATTGAACAGCCCAATCCTAAACTCCAGCTATAAAGCTAGAATCCTTAGTTGCTACATCCATTTCTGGACTAAATGAATTAACCCAAAAGCTTTAGTAGACCATTATAAGATGTACTTTCTCATTCTGAACAACTCACAGCATATACAGTATGTAATCATAATGCATTAGATACAGGTGGTTGACAGAAAGCTTTGCCAAGATGTCTACTATTCCTCACCTCCTCTCCATCATCTTGCTAAACTCTCTCCTCATGAGGAATCCACGGCTGAGAGCCTGGACCATGCCGACCAGAGTGGCCAGCTTCTCATCTCTCATCTCCTCCAGGACACCCAGCAGACCGGCTTTGAAGAACACCTGAGACACAGGTTAACATGGTCAATGGAACCACAGATGGTGACAGATAGAAAGGGTTGAATCAAAAGAGGGGAACAACACCACTAGAATGATTTAAACAACATGAACTTTGCAACGGTTAGAAACATACCATTGGATAAAGTTGTTTCTAAGTTGTTAGTTATTGTACAGTTGTAGATTAATAATGTACACAGATACAGATAACTGCAGCCATACCACTCTAATAAGATAATGAGTTTAGTTTCTCTTCTATACTTGTGATGAATGACTTTGAAGAAAAACACTACAAAGGTTTTTCCACCTTTTCCATTAGTTAAATGAAGAAGAAAGAACAAAAGGATGGATAGATCAACTGGAGAGATTTTATATGGTACGGGTTTAAATTATTATTCAAGTTGTGTTTTGTTGTCAGCTTTTACTGGGGTTTTTTGACTGACCTTGGTGTGTCCAAACTTGTAATCCTCGTGATTCACATCAATGGACCCAAGCAGCTTCTCAGAAGCCTTCTTGTTGTCCATGAACTGGCCCTCAGGGATGACACTGGCATTCAGTACTTTGTACCTGAAAGAGGAGACATTTTTAACATGTCAAGTTGTAATATGTTGGTTGGTTAGACAGTGAGGTTCATAATGATCGGCACCCTTGATAAAGATGAACAAAATAGACTGTCTAAAAGGAATAACACAAATACTGAGCTATATTGTCCGGTAAAAATGCTTTTTGGCTTCGGAAAAAATGTGTATGAAGAAAATAACCCCATACCTACTGTAAAATATGATGGTGGAGCTTTGATGTTATGGGGCTCCTTTACGTCAACTGATCCGGGGTCCCTCGTTAAGGTCAACGGCATCATGAACTTTACCCAGTACCATGACATTTTAGCCAAAAACCTGGTTGCCTCAGCTAGGAGGCTGGGGGGGGGGGGGGGGGTAAGTATGGTAAGGAGATCCCTCCCATTGTGATCTCCAGTCTCATACAACATTCTAGAAAAAGACTCAGTGCCATTGTCCTCGTATTGAAAACAGGGGTGCCAATCATGATGAACCCTATCTTAAAATAAAATGTGAATTGTTGAACAAAATCTCTTTCTCTGAGTATAAAATAATATAATTTTCAGAAATGTTTGACCATACAATATAGCTCAGTATCAGTGTTATTTGATACAGTCTTTTCTGCTCATCTTTATCAAGAGTGCCAATCGTGTGTGTGTGTGTGTGTGTGTGTGTGTGTGTGTGTGTGTGTGTGTGTGTGTGTGTGTGTGTGTGTGTGTGTGTGTGTGTGTGTGTGTGTGTGTGTGTGTGTGTGTGTGTGTACCTCTGCTTGAAGTCAGCATAGAGGATTCTGCTGGGGAAGCCCTTTCTGCAGATCCTGATACCCTCCAGTACACCATTACACCTGAGCTGGTGGATAACCAGGAAGTTCTCCATCAGACCTGGTAAAACAAAACAAGTCTCTTTTAGTACTCATAAACAGGTTAAAGATTGGGATTGTTAAGGTTACTGGTACTGTACTGATAAGATGACATATTTAACTCAATATTTCTTGTACCTGGAGTCTTTGACTCATTGGGGATCAGGCAGCGCACAAAGTGAGGATGAGTGCTCCTCAAGTTGGTCATCAGCTTATGTAAGTTCTCCTGTAAAAGGGTTACAACCCATTTTCTCAGACATCATTCATGATAATCAATGCACCTTTTGATGGACTGAATATACACATTTCAAAAGCTCACCCTGAACTGGGAGGACACTGTCTGCATGGAACCACCCTTCTTCTTGCCTCCTTTCTTGGCTTTATCTGTTAAAATGGGGAAAAGTAAAAGATAACTAGAAAAGTACATTTCCTAGAGCGGGTGGAAGAAATAGAATAACAATAAGAGTATGTAAGAAATCTAGAGTGGTCTTGTCTTCAGCAAGCACACTAATTATAAACCAGAGAATCTCTGGTTAACTTCACACGTATCTAGAGGCAAATGCTGCCAGTGAGATTGTGTAAAATAACAGCTATTGTTTTATTAAATTAACTGAGTGTATGATGAAATCATCCCAGAGATAAACCCTGAGAAATTGTGATACATTGAAAGGCTTTAAAGAACATTTGGGTCTGAGTTATAACTAGTATTTAGTTAAATATTGTGACGTGATGCTAGTCTTACCCTCAGGAGGGGGAGGGGGATACAGGGCAGCCAGAATTTTGACTGGGGACTTCCCATACAGCTGACAAACTGAGTCATTCAGGGGATCCTTGTTCTTCTCCAGCCAGCCAGTGATGTTGTAGTCCACAGTTCCGGCGTAGTGCACCAGGGAGAAGTGGGCTTCTTGCTTGCCTTTGGCAGGCTTGGGCTTCTCAAAGGACTTTGTTTTGCCAAGATGCTGGGCGTACAGCTTGTCCTTGAAGGTAGTGTCTGAAGACTTGGGGAACATGCACTCCTCTTCAAGGATGGAGAAGATGCCCAATGGCTTTACGAAAAGAGATGTATATCAAATTAGTGATATTTCCATTTACGATCACGTTTATTCATTTGGTGAACATGCTATTATAGGATTAGATTAATTTCGGGGAACATAATAGGAAACATATTGAGTTCTCAACAGTCAGATACGTTGTACCACTGTGATAATATCTCACACAGGGCTCACTATGATCTTTGCTGTTCAGGTCCATTATAATGGTCCATTAAAATCCTCACAGACAGCTTACCTTCTCAATAAGCTCAATACAGGCAGCCAAGTCCATGCCAAAGTCAATGAAGGCCCAGACGATTCCCTCCTTCTTGTACTCCTCTTGCTCCAGGACGAACATGGTGTGGTTGAAAAACTGTTGCAGTTTCTCATTGGTGAAGTTGATGCACAGCTGCTCCATGCTGTTGTACTGTTGATGGAGTTTTAAAAGGGATAATTTCATCATACAAGACTGTAATCCATCTCAATCACATCTAAGTGTCTTGTTCTGGTCTCATACTCACATCAAAGATCTCAAACCCGGCAATGTCAAGCACACCGATATAGAACTGCCTTGGATTCTTGGTGTCCAACATCTCATTGATACGGATGACCATCCACAAGAACATCCTCTCATAGATGGACTTGGCCAGAGCACTGACTGAGTTATTAACCTGCAATGATAATACCTCAAATTAATACATGAGATATTGACTGTGTCTGATGATAAGGTGATAAGACCTTGGGATAAACAACATCACTATTTTTAAAAAGCAATGCACTCGTCCCCAAGATAATTATGGTGCTCAGAAAATGGTAGATGCTGTGTTTTGCAGTCTTACCTGAGCCACAGTCTGTCCCTTGGTCACATACTCGTTGCCGACCTTCACTCTGGGGTAGCACATAGCCTTCAACATCTCAGCTGAGTTCAGGCCCAGCAGGTAGGCGATTTTATCAGCCACTGGAGAGAGAACCAACAACAACAGACTCAGGGACACAAGATCACTTGTTTCTGATTTCACACTGACAAAATAGTTTGGTTAACTTCTTTGTGGGTTAGGTTTTGATTCACCCACATTTCTGGAGGTTGTAATTTGTTCTCCAAAAATGATCTCCTGCCTGACTTTCATGTGGCACTGTCTGTCTTAGGTGTTCAATTTCTATGTTGGGGACTGGGACTAATGCTCTACATATTGTATATCTATGAGTGGAACTCACCCTCTGTGCCGTCTGGCTCAGCCTGCTCCTCACGCTGCTTCTGCTTGAATTTCAAGTTTCCATGGTGCAATACAGCTCCTGTCAGCTTGTAGATGCCAACCTTCTCCTCATTAGTGAAGCCCAGGATTGTAATGGCATCCTGATATTAAAGAGGAAGTACCACAGAGATGAACTGAACTGTAGTTTGCTCAGTTACACTACAGTTCTGGGCTCACTCCAGAAGGAATGGGATGAATAGATATTACTCTGTGCCAACACATTAGTGATGGAAACACAAAAGGAGTTTTACACAGTTCCACAAGGCACTTAACTCTTGTATGGATGCCTTACATGGCGAAATGGGAAGTTATGAAGAGTGGCTTGAGGCACATGCCTAACTAACACAAGTCATTTGCCCCGTGTAGCTCGGTTGGTAGAGCAGGACACTTGCTACGCCAGGGGTGTGGGTTCAAATCCCACGGGGGATTTTTTATGAAAATGTATGCACTCACTTACAGTAAGTCGCTCTAGATAATGGGGTCTCCTAAATGACTAAATTGTAAATAAAAAATCATAAATTCTCAGCTGCTACCAACTTATAATTTCACAGTGCATTCAGTGTGTGTGGTGGTCCTATCCATTCCATATCTAGAGTTTGGTTAACCCTTTGTTTGACTCACATCTGTGGCATCCAGCTCTTCATTGTCATTGATGCTGGCCACAGTGATCTGTCCCTGGCTGCACATGGGGAAGTCGTAGGGGTTGGTGGTGATGAGCGTCATTTCTGTGAACAATGGACAACGGCTTGTCAGTTAAATCTCTTAGAATTCTGCTGTCCTACCTTTACAGTATCTCTCCCTCCTTTACTCAGTAGATGGACTCAATAATACATGTAGTATATAATAAATAGCATCAAAAGAGGAGACTGAGACTTGTGGACTAGTGCATCACAGTGCATTACTTGATAGATTTTTCCCAAAGACCTTCCAAATGTCTAGATGCCTTGTTACCTTGGATGTACTCATTGTAATAGTATTATTACTGTGTATTATGAATATTTTTTATATATTCCATAGATGGGGGTGGGAATAATTTCCCCTGAACCTCTACTTTGTCGTACCAACTATCTCAGGTTTGTGGCCTGTCATCATCTGGAAGAAGATGTGGTAGCCTCTCTCATCGGGCAGCTGGAAGGACACTCTGGACTTCTCCAGCAGGTCTGAGAGAGAAAGTTTTAGTGACACAAGGAGAGTGAGAAAGAGAGAGAGAACATGAGATAACATTTAATGATATAATCTCCCCCAAAAAGTATTTGAATTTAGGAAAGCATTGAGAAACAATCAAAACCAACTCACAGGTTTCAATGTCAGCTTTAGCCAGTTTACCAGCTTGGAAGTGAATCCTGATGAATTTACCCTGTAGTAGAGCATGGGGGTTAGAAATAGGCCAACAAATTAATCTAACATTTTACTTTGATAGACACCTTTAAATGTTACAGTTTGTTGGACAGATGTTGATATAACAATAGGGAACTACTGAAATACATTTTTCCAATATAAGGTAACTTCCACAGTGTGGCCTTCATACTTACAAAGCGAGACGAGTTGTCGTTCCTCACTGTCTTGGCATTACCGTAAGACTCCAGCAGAGGGTTAGCTGCAATGATCTGATCCTCAAGAGACCCCTGATTGAGACAAACACAAGTTGCTCAGAAACTGGAAAAGTGTTCAAGTTTGTTTTCGCTCGATTGCTTGAACAAATTTCTTGAAACATGAATCACAGCTGGAAAAAAAGTTTGCTCAGAAAACCAAACTGAAATGTGATTAAAAGGCAAACATAAGCACAACCTACCTGCATTTTGTTGGGGTCTGCTTCCTTCTTGCCACCAGACACTGCAATGGTGGCAAAGTACTGGATGACACGCTTGGTGTTGACAGTCTTTCCTGCACCGGATTCTCCACTGGTTTATATGACAGAGAAAGAGGGGTTTTAGTTACATGTTTGAGATAAAAATTTGCTTTCACTAAGAAATAGCATTAAAATTACACCGTAGTTACAAATATTTCCACTCATTGACTTGTTATTACACATAGCCTAATGCTCTAATCTATTCATAATGTCATGTATTTCATCACTCCAAGTGACACAACTTATTACAATAGAAACACTTTCTCAAGTGACATTTTAGTAAACAACTTACGTAATCAGAATGGACTGGTTCTCCTTATCTGGAACCAAAAAACACATTGCTTATCATACTCAAACAACATTATGGGGACATGATTTAATTCATAGCACCATCAAAAAATGTTTTTAGGAAAATATTCCATTCAAGTGAATCAGACATTGTAGTGAAAGCGTTGTTAAAATTAGATATTCCCAGCAAACTGTTAGAAAACAGTTGAAGTCTGAAGTATATTTTAACTTCCATTGATGCATCCATCCATCAGCACTTATGGACTTTAAGATCCATATACACTTATCACAACTATCCATCCATCCATCACAACTATCCATCCATCCATCACAACTATCCATCCATCCATCACAACTATCCATCCATCCATCCATCCATCACAACCATCCATCCATTCCTCCATCCATGAGAGCTCGTACCAATCATCATGAACTGAAAGGCGTTGTCAGAGACGGAGAAGATATGGGGTGGAGCCTCCACTCTCTTCTTCCCTCTGTAGGCGTTGACAACCTCTTCGTCGTACACAGGGAGCCACTTGTAGGGGTTCACCGTGGCACAGAAGAGCCCAGAGTAGGTCTGGATGAAAGCATAATTACATTTGTGGATTAGTAAAGTCAGATGTACTTTTACCTGGATTTATGTGAGGATGTGGGTGTACTTTGGTTTACTGATGTGGGTCTACTGTATTGATATGTTTTGGTTTCTACCTTTCATTTGTGTGTAGTAATGTATGTGTGTGTTTGTATGTGCAGGTTTCTTACATAGATCATCCATGCTGCATAACGCTCTTTGAGGTTATACAACACAGAGGCTTCATTCAGGTAGGTCATCATGGCCATGTCCTCAATCTTGTCGTACTTAGGGGGGTTCATCTCATAGATGTCTGCATCTTTGAACTCTTTTCCTTCCTGAAACAGTCAGAAATCTAGATTACACGCAGATCAAAGTGGACACGACTGAATGCTTTTTGCTCATTAAATACAAGTTTAATCAGTAACAAAATGTATATCCACATTAATCCACTACTTTGTTATCACCCACTGACACATATCTGGTGATTCTTGACTAGTCAACATAAGACATTCCATGTCATTTTTTAATAGCAGCAATAAAAATGATGTGTTTGAAGGTTATATTCTGTTTGGAAAAAAGCAAATGCCAATGTGTATATTTACTTGATTGGAGAATTAGAGTAATTGCACAAACTTGAATTTGAATACTTTACAGATCAGGCTTACCTCCTTACTGCCGTCAGGTTTCGTGACTGTTACAGTAGACTTCCCGTCGGCCCTGGCAGTGACCAAACCCTTAAGGTACAGCTCCACCTTGTCTGCCACATAGCAGGCGTTCTTTGAATCAAAGGGTGCGGCTTGTGCCTCCATCCTCTCCTTCTCAGATTTACGGAGGTATATGGCAGCCTTGCCGTAGATTTGCATCTCAGCGTCCGTACTCATGGTGACGGATAACTAGGAAAGAGATGAAACAAGAAACATTATTGACTCTGTGGTGCTTCCTCCCCAGTCAACAGAGTTAGGTGAGCGGTATCTCTCACAGAATATTCTCATCACTTTTTATGTGAAGACAAACCGTGTCTCACCTTCTTTTCCCCTACTACAGATGAATGTGTACTTCTTGGAGGACCCTGTGACACATTAGAGCATTGTGAAAACACACAAGTCTAAAGCCTTATCATTTAGCCCTGAAGGGGCATTACAGCTATGTCCAATTTAATTACAGGTGCAACTGGTAACTTTCATTTTCCTAGTGGCAACTCACTTTACTACACAGTCTGTTAGGAATTCAAATAAATACCCCTGAAAACCCTGTTACATTCTAGAACACCCTTTCAAGTGCAGGAGCACCACTTTTGACTGTAAATGAAAGTTACAGATTTGAAGTAAAACACAAAGTAAAAAAATACATATTTTTAAATAAATGCTACTTGTTTGCATATTGTCGAAACTTACAAGAGAAATGCAGAAGTCAATTGAAACAGTGCAGTTAGCTACCTGTCAGATGCTGAGTACAAAAATGAGACAAATGTAAACATCTTAGGAGGTGGAGAGGTCTTACCACAGAGGAAGAAGGTATCTGACTTATGGATGCTGGGGCCTCAGCCTCCTTATATCTGGTTGGAAGTGCTAACCAAGCAAAAGTTAATTATGGACCACTCTGGGAAAGGACATGGATTGGATGAGAGACCTGTTTATTTCTGTGTCTCACTAGCACCTCCCACTTCCAGGAACACCACACTCCCATTACATTACTTTTTAGTGTCATATTTGTCTCTGAATTTACATAAATGAGAGATGTCATTACTAATAATTATGACAATATCAAAAGTTTGAATTATCCCAATGATACTTCTACTGAACCTCATATACTGTAATGGAGTGAGTCCATGTTGCCCCACTACAACTAAAATAGTTTTCATTAAATCTAATCTGACTTTATTTAGTTCCATTTTAGTGGCATTAATCCTCATCAACAACTTTATATATATGTTCACCTATTATTTCTATTATTTAGCTTGTAAACACATCTGAACTGTCTCCTCACCTCATGCTTGTGACGTAGATGGCCGTTACCTCGTGCTTTGCTCAGTTTGATTTATCACCCTGGTGGAACCATATTAAATTAATATTTAAAGGCTAGAAAATAAACATTTAGGCTGTCAATTAAAGCTCATAAAACTGTTAAATCTAATGTGTAGTTAAATTATATATATATTATAATATATTATATATACATACAAGTATGTGGACATCCTTTCAAATGAATGCATTCGGCTGTTTCAGCCACATCCAATGCTGACAGGAGAACACAGCCATGCAATCTCCATAGACAAACATTGGCAGTAGAATGGCCTTACTGAAGAGCTCAGTGACTTTCAACGTGGCACCGTCATAGGATGCCACCTTTCCAACAAGTCCGTTCATAAAGTTTCTCCCCTGCTAGAGCTGCCCAGGTCAACAAGTGCAGTTATTGTGAATTGGAAACGTCTAGGAGCAACAACGGCTCAGCCGCAAAGTGGTAGGCCACACAAGCTCACAGAATGAGACTGCTGAGTGCTGAAGCGTGTAAAAATAGTCTGTCCTCGGTTGCAACACTCACCACCGAGTTCCAATCTGCATCTGGAAGCAACGTCAGCACAATAACTTTTTTTCAGGAGGTCATGAAATGGGTTTCCATGGTAGCCGCACACAAGCCTAAGATCACCATGCACAATGCCAAGCGTCGGCTGGAGTGGTGTAAAGATTGCCGCCATTGGAGGAAAAGCGTTTTCTGGAGTGTTGAATCACGCGTCACCATCTGTCAGTCTGACGGACAAATCTGGATTTGGAGGAGTCCAGGAGAACGCTACCTGCCTGAATGCATAGTGCCAACTGTAAAGTTTGGTGGAGGAGGAATAATGGTCTGGGGCTCTTTTTCATGGTTCGGGCTGTGGCAACAGTTTGGGGAATGCCCTTTCCTGTTTTAGTATGACAATGACCCCGTGCACAAAGCAAGGTCCATACAGAAGTGGATTGTCGAGATGGGTGTGGAAGAACTTGACTGGCCTGCACAGAGCCCTGACCTCAACCCCATCGAACACCTTAGGGATGAATTGGAACGCCGACTGCAAGCCAGGGCTAATCTCCCAACTTCAAGTCCCAGCAGCAATGTTCCAACATCTAGTGGAAAGCCTTCTCAGAAGAGTGGAGGCTGTTATAGCAGCAAAGGGGAGACCAACTCCATATTAGTGCCGGTTATTTTGGAATGAGATGGTCGACGAGCAGGTGTCCACATACTTTTGGTCATGTAGTGGATTTATCTCGAGTTTGACAGTCGATATGAGTCCCTTTAGCATCCCTTTGACATTTTAAGTAGAAATTGTGCACCAATATTGCTTTTAAAAGCCTGTTATATTAAATGAAATGCTCTGATTTCTAATATAAATAAAGACTTGCTAAAGTGCCAAAAATTCATGCATTTTGGAATGTCCCTATGTGTGCCCTCTGTGACTTCTAGGAAGATTTTAACCTCCTTAACCCCAAAATGTCTCCAAGTTTTCATCATAATTGTATCATTGCTAGTTGTTTTGTTGCTTTGACAAATACATTTTGGAAGATTATTATTTATTTCATGTGATTCATGAATCTGTTATTTTTTTCAAAGCAAACATTGAACATCTAATAGTCAAATCTTTGTGTAAAAGCAGGTGAGCTAGTTCTTCTCTTTTTGGCCATTTTCTGGTGTTTTGTGGTGGAAAACGGAATGGATCGAGCATAACACGTCAACCCCGTTACCCTTAGATAGACAGGCTAGAAATGTTTCAACAATAAACACATTTTTGTGAAGCTTGCATTCAATTGCCCTTCCCTGTTGCACACAGCAAGCTTGTCACGAGGGGATTCGTGGCTGATTTCAGATGAAAACCTCCAACTTGTTAAGGTCCACCCTGTTACCTTATTTAAGAGTCTCTTACTATAGTATTTATTTAGTTGAACCTCTTGAGATGGGAAAACATGTGTTTTATTAAGTTGAACATGTTCTCTTTGTGACGGAATGTTAAAATTAGGTGAAATAAAACGTTTTCATTCGCCAAGTTTCACTACCCAAAAGGGACTCATGATCTGGAACGACCCATGTCCTATTGAAGATTCTAGAAGTGCTTTTATTTGTCTCACATTTCAGTTGGCTAAAACGGTCCAGTAGGATTCTTAGGACTTACATATCAGCAGTACAGTATTTCAATAATCTTATCCACTCATATTGCTGACTGCGATATAACTGTCTCAAACTTTAATTACACTCTGAAGTTAACCGCTGAGCAGCTGAGCTGGCTTCAATGATGACCTTTATTTATGACCTTTTCTGTTGGCCATACATTTTCTGAGCGATAACTGAGCTTCACTCAGGGCAAAATATACATACCCTACAAAGGACTAAATGTATGAAAATAAATGTGCCAAATGATTTCCTATGGTCTGAAATGGCACACTGAGAGAACTCATCAAATGACAGCTTGGATGTTGAGAAACACAATTTGATGTAGAAGTGGGGTATGAAACATTTTGCGATATCATATACTCTGAAATGGTAAAAAAATGATGTGAATAAAGAATACACCCCCAAGTCAGGAAAGTTTACAAGCTGAACAAGCCTTATTGGAATGATGAGTTAAGGGACCTGGGGTCTGTAATGTGCAGAGCGGAGCACTTATTTATACAGTGTAAAGATAGGAATACAAGAGGCCATCTTAGAAAGCATGTGTTTATTAAAGACTGCCTATTCTAACACAGATATCAGAGAGGGCAGTTACTACACCTTGAGTAGATACAGATATGAAATATTCTACAGTTCTGGAACCTAATAAGTTAGGAACAAAACAACACAAAAAATTCCATTGGAAGTTCAGGAAGAGCAGGGGGGAGGTTGAACTCTGATAACACACAGGTACTTAATGAAGAGCAGGGGGGTTGAACTCTGATAACACACAGGTACTTAATGAAGAGCAGGGGGGTTGAACTCTGATAACACACAGGTACTTAATGAAGAGCAGGGGGGGTTAAACTCTGATAACACACAGGTACTTAATGAAGAGCAGGGGGGTTGAACTCTGATAACACACAGGTACTTAATGAAGAGCAGGGGGGGTTAAACTCTGATAACACACAGGTACTTAATGAAAAGCAGGGGGGATGAACTCTGATAACACACAGGTACTTAATGAAGAGCAGGGGGGAGGTTGAACTCTGATAACACACAGGTACTTAATGAAGAGCAGGGGGGGTTAAACTCTGATAACACACAGGTACTTAATGAAGAGCAGGGGGGTTGAACTCTGATAACACACAGGTACTTAATGAAGAGCAGGGGGGGTTAAACTCTGATAACACACAGGTACTTAATGAAAAGCAGGGGGGATGAACTCTGATAACACACAGGTACTTAATGAAGAGCAGGGGGGAGGTTGAACTCTGATAACACACAGGTACTTAATGAAGAGCAGGGGGGGTGGACTCTGATAACACACAGGTACTTAATGAAGAGCAGGGTGGGGGTTAAACTCTGATAACACACAGGTGCTTTTAGCTTTGATGCCCCATCATCGTGGAACATTTTGCAAAAGGATTCAAAGCTGGATCATTTCATTCTGATTGATGATTTTAAATCCCAGATTGAAGGGCACTTTTTGGGGGGGTTACAGGAAAAACAAAAACACTGAAAGATATTGGTTATGCCATGTATTCCAAACTGCATCAGCATGTGTCCTGTTCTGGAAAAGGTTTCAAAAAAAGGTATCAAAAAATGAACATGTCCGTAACAGAGAAGGAAATTATTTTGTAGGTGTTCCCAAGTTTGCGCCTATAGCAAACATACAGCAAAGTGCATGTGCATGTATAGACTGTGTAGGTCTCTATCTCTCACACCTGACTCTTCTCTTTGTGTCAGAATGGGTTTAAACGCCATCCATTTCATTTATTTGTATTCTTGTATGTATTTACAGTGCATTCGGAAAGTATTCAGACCCCTTGACTTTTTCCACATTTTGTTACGTTACAGCCTTATTCTAAAATTGATTACATAGTTTCCCCCCCCTCATTAATCTACACACAAACTCAGTACTTGGTTGAAGCACCTTTGGCAGCGATTACAGACTCAAGTCTTCTTGGGTATAACACTACAAGCGTGGGACACCTGTATTTGGGGAGTTTCTCCCATTTTTCTCTGCAGATCCTCTCAAGCTCTGTCAGGTTGGATGGGGAGCGTCGCTGCACAGCTATTTTCAGGTCTCTCCAGAGATGTTAGATTGGGTCCAAGTCCGGGCTCTGGCTGGGCCACTCAAGGACATTCAGAGACTTGTCACGAAGCCATGCCTGCATTGTCTTGGCTGTGTGCTTAGGGTCGTTGTCCTGTTGGAAGGTGAACCTTTTCCCCAGTCTGAGGTCCTGAGCGCTCTGGAGCAGGTATTCATCAAGGATCTCTCTGTACTTTGTTCCGTTGATCTTTCCCTTGATCCTGACTAGTCTCCAAGTCCCTGCCGCTGAAAAACATCCCGCAGCATGATGCTGCCACCACCGTGTTTCACCGTAGGGATGGTGCCAGGATTCCTCCAGATGTGAAGCTTGGCATTCAGGGAAAATAATTCAATATTGGTTTCATCAGACCAGAGAATCTTGTTTGCATGGTCTGAGAGTCCTTTTGGTGCCTTTTGGCAAACTCCAAGCGGGCTGTCATGTGCCTTTTACTGAGGAGAGGCTTCTGCCTGGCCACTCAACCATAAAGGCCTGATTGGTGGAGTGCTGCAGAGATTGTTGTATTTCTGGAAGGTTCTCCCATCCCCACAGAGGAACTCTGGAGATCTGTCAGTGACCATTGGGTTCTTGGTCACCTCCCTGACCAAGGACCTTCTCCCCCGATTACTCAGTTTGGCCCGGCGACCAGTTCTAGGTAGTCTTGGTGGTTCCAAAATTCTTCCATTTAATAATGATGGAGGCCACTGTGTTCTTGGGTACCTTTTTGGTACCCTTCCCCAGATCTGTGCCTCAATGCAATCCTGTCTCGGAGATCTATAGACAATTCCTTCGACCTCATGGCTTGGTATTTGCTCTGACATGCACAGTCAACTGTGGGACCTTAAATAGACAGGTGTGTGCCTTTCCAAATAATGTCCAATCAATTGAATTTACCACAGGTGGACTGAAATCAAGTTGTAGAAACAGCTCTATGATGATCAATGGTAACAGGATGCACCTGAGCTCAATATCGAGTTTCATAGCAGAGGGTCTGAATACTTATGTAAATAAGGTATTTCTGTTTTTGTATTTTTAATAAATGTGGAACAAATTCTAAAAACCTGTTTTGACTTTGTCATTATGTGTCACGAATACTACCGAAGGTGACTCCCCTTCCCGTTCGGGTGGCGCTCGGCGGTCGTCGTCGCCGGTCTACTAGCTGCCACCGATCCCTTTTTCCTTTTCGTTTATGTCTGTCTAATTGTTTTCACCTGTTTCTTGTTGGGGTTTTGGGAGGTGTACTATTTAGGTTCGTTTCGCCCGCTAGTGTTTGTGCGGGCTTATTTTGTGTTCATGTTACGTCGGGAGTGGATTATTTTGATTGTGGGTTTTTCGCTGTCCAGTTTATTTAAACAGTGGTCTGTGGGTTGTGTTTCCTGCCTGTCGTTTCCTGCCTGTCGGGTAGGGCCCTGGAGTGGGCCAACGCCGTATGGAATGGACCCGACTCAGCGAGGGGTCACTACCTGGAGTTCACCCGCCGTTTCCGGGCTGTGTTTGATCATCCCCCGGATGGCCGAGCGGCTGGTGAGAGGTTGTTCCATCTCCGGCAGGGGACGAGGAGCGCCCAGGATTTTGCGTTGGATTTCCGTACTTTGGCTGCTGGAGCAGGGTGGAACGACAGGGCCCTGATAGACCACTACAGGTGTAGCCTAAGGTCCGCAGAGAGCTGGCTTGTCGGGACGCTACGCTCAGCTTGGATGAGCTGATCGACATGTCAATCCGGCTAGACCATCTGCTGGCTTTCTCGCGGACGTTCTGAGAGGGTCCTGTCAGTTCCACCTCCTGCCCCCCCCGCTCCCATTCCTATGGAGCTAGGAGGGGCTGCGTCTAGGGAGACCGGAGGAGGAGGCTCCTCCTGTACCCATTGTGGCCGGAGAGGGCACACTTCCGGTCGGTGCTGGAGGAGTCCATCTGGGAGTCGAGAGGGCAGGCAGAACACTCCTCGGTCACCTCAGGTGAGTCAGCACCACACTCTCCCAGAGCTTCTTGTTGGTCACATGTTTTTGTTAATCTATTTTCTAAGGTTTTTCCCATCTCTCCAGCATAAGGCGCTAGTCGATTCAGGCGCAGCGGGGAATTTTATTGATCGCGGACTCGCTCAGAGGTTGAGGATTCCGCTAGTCAAGGTAGACCCCCCTTTCCCCGTGCACTCCTTAGATAGTCGACCATTAGGGTCAGGGCTGGTCAGGGAGGCCACGATACCTCTGGATAGGATGACGCAGGTAAATCATAAGGAGCGGATTAGTCTGTTCCTTATTGATTCACCTGCGTTTCCGGTGGTGTTAGGGATTCCCTGGCAGGCTATTCACAATCCTACGATTTCGTGGAGACAGGGAGCTCTCCAGGGGTGGTCTGATGAGTGTTCAGGCAGGTGTTTAGGAGTTTCCATCGGTGCGACAACGGTGGAGAGTCCAGACCAGGTTTCCACCGTGCGCATTCCTGCTGAGTATGCCGATTTGGCTATCGCCTTCAGTAAGAGGAAGGTGACCCTATTACCTCCCCATCGACAGGGGGATTGCGTGATAAACCTCCAGGTAAACGCTGCACTCCCCAGGAGTCACGTGTATCCGTTGTCCCAGGAGGAGACGTTGGCTATGGAGACATACATCACGGAGGCTCTGGGACAGGGGTACATTCGGCCCTCCATGTCACCCGCCTCCTCGAGTTTCTTTTTTGTGAAGAAAAAGGAGGGTGGTTTGCGTCCGTGTATTGATTATCGAGGTCTAAATTCCATCACTGTGGGTTTTAGTTACCCACTACCTCTCATCGCTACGGCGGTGGAATCATTTCACGGGGCGCGATTCTTCACAAAATTGGACCTCAGGAGCGCATATAATCTGGTGCGTATTCGGGAGGGAGATGAGTGGAAAACCGCGTTTAGTACCACATCTGGCCATTATGAGTACCTCGTCATGCCGTACGGGTTGAAGAATGCTCCAGCCATCTTTCAATCCTTTGTTGATGAGATTCTCAGAGACCTGCACGGACAGGGTGTAGTGGTGAATATTGACGACATCTTGATCTACTCCGCTACACGCGCCGAGCATGTGTCTCTGGTGCGCAAGGTTCTTGGGCGACTGCTGGAGCATGACCTGTACGTGAAGGCAGAGAAATGTGAGTTTTCCAAACGAGCCGTTTCCTTCCTGGGTTATCGCATTTCCACCTCGGGGATGGTAATGGAGGATGACCGCGTAAAAGCCGTGCGTAATTGGCCGACTCCGACCACGGTAAAGGAGGTGCAGCGGTTCTTAGGGTTTGCCAATTACTACCGGAGGTTTATCCGGGGTTTTGGTCAGGTGGCGGCCCCTATTACCTCACTGCTGAAGGGGGGCCCGGTGCGCTTGCAGTGGTCCGCAGAGGCGGAGAGAGCTTTCTGTCGTTTGAAGGCGCTGTTCACCGACGCGCCAGTGTTGGCGCATCCTGACCCCTCTTTGGCGTTCATAGTTGAGGTGGACGCATCCGAGGCTGGGGTTGGGGCTGTGCTCTCCCAGCGATCGGGTACGCCACCGAAGCTCCGCCCCTGTGCCTTTTTTTCTAAGAAGCTCGGGCCAGCGGAGTGGAATTATGATGTGGGGGATAGGGAGTTGTTGGCCATGGTCAAGGCTCTGAAGGTGTGGAGACACTGGCTTGAGGGGGCTAAGCACCCTTTTTTCATCTGGACCGACCACCAGAATCTGGAGTATGTCCGATCAGCCAGGAGACTGAATCCTCGTCAGGCAAGGTGGGCCATGTACTTTACCCGATTTCGTTTTACGATTTCGTATCGACCAGGTTCCCTCAATACTAAGGCCGACGCGCTGTCCCGACTATACGACACTGATGACCGGTCCATCGATCCTACTCCCATCATTCCGGCGGCTAAGCTGGTAGCACCGGTAGTATGGGAGGTGGACACGGACATCGAGCGGGCACTAAGGGCGGAACCTGCGCCTCCACAGTGCCCGGAGGGTCGTAGGTATGTGCCGCTCGCTGTTCGTGATCAATTGATTCGATGGGATCATAGTCTACCCTCGTCAGGTCACCCGGGTATTTCAAGGACAGTGCGAAGTCTTAGAGGGAAGTACTGGTGGCCTACCTTGGTGAGAGATGTGCGATTCTATGTCTCCTCCTGTTCGGTGTGCGCCCAGAGTAAGGCTCCTAGACATTTGCCACGAGGGAAATTACAACCCCTCCCCGTTCCACAACGGCCGTGGTCCCATCTATCGGTGGATTTTCTTACTGATCTTCCCGTGTCTCAGGGGAACACTACGATCCTGGTCGTTGTGGATCGGTTCTCTAAGTCCTGCCGTCTTATCCCGTTGCCCGGTCTCCCTACGGCCCTGCAGACTGCGGAGGCACTATTTACCCATGTCTTCCGGCACTACGGGGTGCCCAAGGATATCGTTTCTGATCGGGGTCCCCAGTTCACGTCCAGAGTATGGAAGGCGTTTATGGAGCATCTGGGGGTCTCGGTCAGCCTGACCTCGGGGTATCACCCGGAGAGTAATGGGCAGGTGGAGAGAGTGAACCAGGAGGTGGGTAGGTTTCTGCGGTCATATTGCCAGGACCGGCCAGGGGAGTGGTCAAGATACATCCCCTGGGCAGAGATTGCCCAGAACTCACTAAGCCACTCCTCTACCAACATGTCACCATTTGAGTGTGTGTTGGGGTAACAGCCGGTTCTGGCACCATGGCATCAGAGCCAGACCGAGGCTCCTGCGGTGGAGGAGTGGGTGCAGTGCTCTAAGGAGACCTGGAGAGCCGTCCAGGAGTCTTTGCGTCAGGCGAGTGGACGGCAGAAGAAGAGCGCTGACCGTCACCGCAGTGAGGCCCCCGTGTTTGCACCGGGGGACAGGGTCTGGCTCTCGACCCGAAACCTGCCCCTCCGCCTGCCCTGCCGGAAGCTGGGTCCGCAGTGTGTAGGGCCATTTAAAGTCCTGAGGAGAATAAACGAGGTGTGTTATCGATTGTTACTTCCTTCGTATTATCGTATTAACCCCTTGTTTCATGTGTCTCTCCTCAGGCCGGTGGTAGCTGGTCCCATGCAGGAAGGTGAGGTTCCGGAGGTCCCTCCGCCCCCTCTGGACATAGAGGGGTCCCCGGCGTACACGATAAGGTCCATACTGGACTCCAGACGCCGGGTGAGGGGCCTGCAGTACCTCGTGGACTGGGAGGGGTACGGGCCGGAGGAGAGGTGCTGGGTCCCGGTGGGGGATATATTGGATCCAAGTCTACTAAGGGAATTCCATCGCCTCCATCCGGATCGCCCTGCACCTCGCCCCCGGGGTCGTCGCGCTGCGGGGGCCGCGCGTCAGGAGGGGGGTACTGTCACGAATACTACCGAAGGTGACTCCCCTTCCCGTTCGGGTGGCGCTCGGCGGTCGTCGTCGCCGGTCTACTAGCTGCCACCGATCCCTTTTTCCTTTTCGTTTATGTCTGTCTAATTGTTTTCACCTGTTTCTTGTTGGGGTTTTGGGAGGTGTACTATTTAGGTTCGTTTCGCCCGCTAGTGTTTGTGCGGGCTTATTTTGTGTTCATGTTACGTCGGGAGTGGATTATTTTGATTGTGGGTTTTTCGCTGTCCAGTTTAATTAAACAGTGGTCTGTGGGTTCTGTTTGCGCCTGTGTTTTGGCGTCACCCCTTTTGTACCTGTTCCTGTTTTCACTGTGGACATTAAAGCGTTTTGTTCCCGTAAAACTTCTGCTCTCTCTGCGCCTGACTCTATACCCATCATTCTCCTGACGTTACAATTATGGGGTATTGTGTGTAGATTGATGAGGCAAAAAAAGTAATTTAATCCATTTCAGAATAAGGCGTTAACGTAACAAAATGTGGAAAAAGTCAAGGGGTCTGAATACTTTCCAAACGGACTGTATTTATTTGTTACCTCTCTAGGGTTATTGTTATTGCTTAGATAACCTTAAAGAAACCTCATAGGGGGAATCTGCTGGATTCACTAGTTGAGCAGGGCTCTGACCATCTGGAAGGACCCCATCAAAGACTTTTCATTTCTTGGACTGTGCTCTCATCTTCACTGCAGCCAAGGTTTATTGTTTGGTATATCTGCCAACGCAGCCTAATTCTGGCACCGATACCACTGTTATTAGACAATATATTTACTTGCCGTGTTTGTGGGTGGAGAGAACATTAGCACCATGCAGACTAAATGTTTATGACATTAAGTTATTTTAATGTGCAAAGATCTTGCATGATCTATGCCCTGTATTTTTGTATTTGAGGGAGATGTTTCTCTAAGCTCCAAACTTGCTCTGGGCAGAAGTTTACCCTCCGGGATAAAACTGACCTTAGATCAGTGTCAGAGGAATATGTACAGCTGTCATACCCAACTAGACAACTGTGCATTTGGCTACAAAGACCTCATCTGACTTTACTGCCATGGTCTTCTCACAATGCAGTGAGCACTGTATCGTTGTATTTTAAAATGTTAGACAAACCACTTCCCATGATACAATAGCTTGTCATTTAGTGGGTTAGGCCAATAGTCTACCCTTTTGCAGTGTGACTTATCAAGGATACGTATCACGTGTGTACAGCTGGTGTTGGGACTTTAATAGATAATAGATGTACAGTGAAAACAAGTGGGACGTTTATCCTAACTGAGTGCAGTGAACCACTTCTATATGGAAATGAAAGGGGTGTAAAAAGGCAGAGGAGAGGTGATTGGGGAGTGGTAACAGGTTTGGAGGATAGGGGCGTAATTAGGAGCAATTGGGAGTCCTGTAGGAGTGGCATGACCCTTCACAACAAGTTGATTTTGCCAAAGAATGTTTACATTGACAAGAAATTTGCATGACCACTCTAACAATGGAATTGTCTTCAAAGATGGAAGGCAGGTGGGAGGAGGCAAGATTAGGTGGGACCATTTCAGCCAATGAGAGGGCAGACATGCGTGTTAACAACAGATAGACAGAGGACTCATATTTGTATCTGTGCCATTATAGTGTCTGTGACCGCATGGGCAGTGCCATTGAGGCGATCTCCATTTTAGAGTAGTCAATTATATTCTTCTTCATTGGCTGAGGAATCCCAACCTGATTTCTAGTAATTCAGGGCTAAATTGAAGGTTATGATCATTTGATTCAGCTGAAACCACTGTGTTAGTGCTGGGGTGGAATAAAAGCCTGCACGACATGTGGATGGGCTGTCCAGAACAGGAGTTGAAGGCCCCTGATATGCTGTTATTAACTGTCAGATGTCATTAAGCTATGTAGTAAACTGTCATTGTAAAATGGTTATTGTACATTTGTATTTTAGCAGGGCCTTGGGGGGGATCGGATAGTAACTGCTGATCCAATACATTTTGTTCTGTAAAATGACCTGCAAAGTAGTTGGCCTGAGACACCCCAGTGCCTTGGCTCACGTCAGCATTTTTTTTTACATGATTCAATCCATTAAAATGTCATACCCATTAAAAATCTAAATCTGGATGTGGTATGTCACATGCTGTGCCATGGACCCACAAAACATCCAAGCTTGGCTCGTTTAAATCAGATTTTATTTTCCAGGTCACATGTCTTGCTGTAAATCTATTATGGTGTCAGCAATGTGGTTGCTGGTTGACTAATAAGGTCAAAATAATGTGCTGGCCTGTATCAGATCTCTCTGTGGTCCACAGTAAAGGTATGAGGTCTTCACCTTTCAGCATGCAGTGTGAAGTCAATGGAGGGCTCAATGTAATATTAATCTAATACATTTACAAGGATAAACACTTGGATTAAATGGGGAGCTGTTGTGTTTTTCAGCAAGTTGTACAGATCTTTGGACAAACAAGTCCACAATTATTACCCCATCAGTGACCTTCTCCAACCATGGCCGTGTTCCGAAACTGGCAGCCTGAAGTCATTTGGGATTTCTTCATGCTTCATGACCCTGCGTCATAGAGATGGTATCAAACCTGCTGAACTGTTCTTGAAACTCCAATTTGATCCCAATACAGTCGAAGCAAACTAAAGCCACAGATCATTTACAATCCCAATATGGCCATGTTCAGAAACGGGTGTGTCAGAAATACATCCAGTTTCCACAGCGATATATCTAAGGTCATTTTGGCTTTGCTTTATTGGAAGATCTGATGCCATTTGCGCCAGAGGATATGACCATACAGACTCCACTAGATGGCCAGAGGATATCACCAGAGGATATGACCATACAGATGGACCCACCAATGATCAATGTTTAGAAGTGGAACACTTCACATTCTGTAGCAAAATTGGAAGACTGATTTAAATCATGGGGAAATTGGGAAGTGTTCCTGTCTGCCGATGAATGAGTTGAATAGAAGGTTGTCCAGTGTATCTGCTGCTTTGGTAATAGCCTTGACCTCCAGGGTTGTGTTCATTAGGCACAGTGTAGCAAAACATTAAAAGGTGGTGGCCACCGGCTTCCTGAGTTCCTGAATAGAAAGTGTTGAATGGAAGGTTGTCCAGTTTAACTGCTGCTTTGGTAATAGCCTTGACCTCCATAGTGGGAACCTCTGCTTCATTGTCCTGCAATTTATCCCACTGTCAGGGACATGTACCAAAAAGTAATACTATATCAAACAGTCATAATAACAGTCAACTTTAATATCGCAATCATCTAAATAATGTTGTACTCAACTTGTTGGATTGGAATCAGGGTTGTGTTCATTAGGTACAGTGTAGCAAAACATTAAGAAGCTGGTGGCCACCGGCTTCTTATGAAGGCATTGATCAATGCTCAGTGTTACATAAAACATCTTTCTACCATCACATCTAAGCCAATATGTCAACAATTTCAATGAAATGTAGCAAATGAACCTGTATGGAGTTACACAAAACACTGCCCACCTCTCATGTTCTGTTCAGCCGTGATGAGAACCACATACCAGATTTATAAACAGGATCCTTAAATGTCACAAATGTTCCAACTTAAATGGTTTATTTATTAAATTATGTTTTAAGATGCAAATGTCAAATATATGTCAACAATCGTTCTTCCAAATGACCCTTCTATGGATTAAATGTTGTGATAATCCCCCAAAATCATGGTCTTTTTTTCTAGTTTCTTGAGGAATCACCCTAATAGCTTTCTAATAGCTACAAGAATGTAGTACACATACTGACTATCTTAGATAACCTTCCTTTCTCAAGTAGTTAATGCTTCCTCTTTCAACCTATTCATAATCCACTTCCCTCTTGCTGCATTCCAGGTGAATATCTAATGAAGCTGGTTGAGAGAATGCCACGATTGTGCAAAGCTGTCATTAAGGTAAAGGGTGGCTACTTTGAAGAATCTCAAATATAAAATATATTTTGATTTGTTTAACACTTTTTTGATTACGACATGATTCCATACAGTATGTGTTATTTCATAGTTGTGATATCTTTACTGTTATTCTACGATGAAGAAAATAGTCAAAATAAAGAAAAACCCTTGAATGAGTAGGTGTGTCCAAACTTTGGACTGGTACTGTCAAATTAGTGGATTCGGCTATTTCAGCCACACCCATTGTGGACAGGTGTATAAAATCGAGCATACAGCAATGTAATCTCCATAGACAAACATTGGCAGAAGAATGGTCTTACTGAAGAGCTCAGTGACTTTCAATGTGGCACCGTCAAATACCTGCCCTAATCAAGCTGTCCCGGCCAACTGTAAGTGCGGTTACTGTGAAGTGGAAACGTCTAGGAGCAACAACGGCTCAGCCATGAAGTGGTAAGCCACACAAGCTCACAGAACGGGACCGCCGAGTTCTGTCGCTGGCTTATGTTTTTGTTTGAATGATGCATCTGGACACAGTACCAACTTCTTGTTTCACCTGGCTGCTGGTTCCTTCATTTGAGGAGTCACCTGAAGCTTGAGAGGAATAGGAGATCCAGTAGGAATGTAGTGCTGAGGCAGAAGGCTCAGTGAGGACGACTAGCTACTACTCTGAACTGTATATGTGGAGAGCTTTCTGGCACCCAGAACTGCTGAGGCAAAGGGCTCAGTGAGGACGACTGGCTACTACTCTGAACTGTATATGTGGAGAGCTTTCTGGCACCCAGAACTGCTGAGGCAAAGGGCTCAGTGAGGACGACTGGCTACTACTCTGAACTGTATATGTGGAGAGCTTCCGGCGCCCAGAGCTGCTGAGGCAGAACGCTCAGTGAGGACGACTGGCTACTACTCTGAACTGTATATGTGGAGAGCTTTCTGGCACCCAGAGCTGCTGAGGCAAAGGGCTCAGTGAGGACGACTGGCTACTACTCTGAACTGTATTTGTGGAGAGCTTTCTGGCGCACTGAGCTGTAATTTACGGTAGGCCATACATACTTCCTGCCAGCCAGCCCAGGTGAAGCCCTTGCTGAGTACAGCCGTGATCCTAAAACACTCACACACGTTGTCTATAAATATGCTAGGGTGGAGAGGTTAACTGTTTTGGCAATGCTTTAGGCTCCTCCTATTCCCCAATGCTTTAGGCTTCTCCAATTCCCCAATGCTTTAGGTCCCTCCGATTCCCCTATGCTTTAAGCTCCTCCGATTCCCCAATGCTTTCGGCTACTCCGATTCCCCAAGGCTTTAGGTTCCTCCGATTCCCCAATGCTTTCGGCGCCTCCGATTCCCCAAGGCTTTAGGCTCCTCCGATTCCCCAATGCTTTAGGCTCCTCCGATTCCCTTCAATGATCTCTTTCAGGGACCTCCAATAACTTTTGCAGTGTCAAGTATAAAAAGGCCCTGGAACATTAGTACCCTCTATTGATGAGTAGTTACTACATGTTGTTTGGAGATTTTGTAATAAAGAGTAAGGCCCTTGAGGTGGGTCATGTTCATTCTTCCCAACTGTCTCCTCGGGGACAACCAGATGTTTCACATATGTGTTGTAGCCCTGAACTGGCACACCTGACTCTATTAGTCAAGGACTTGGAGATAGTTGGCTGTTGGAATCAGCTGTACCAGTTGGAGGTTACAACACTTATATGACATGTCAGGTGGTCCCCGAGGAGAGGGTTGGGAAACCCTGCATTAGAGCACGCAATGAAACACATCTTCAAACATTTTGCAAAGGAAAACTAAAATGTATGGTTAGCCCTTGGCAATAGAATATCTGAAAGTTATGCAACATCATGTTTCTGATTGTTTGCCAGACGTCTTGGACATTGTATACTAGAAAACCAGTCAGTATCTGGTGTGACCACCAATTTCCTCATGCAGCGCAACACATCTCCTTCGCATATTGTTGATCAGGCTGTTTACTGCGCCCTGTGGAATGCTGTCCCACTCCTCTTCAATGGCAGTGCGAAGTTGCTGGACATTGGCGGGAACTGGAACATGCTGTCTGTCATACATGCTCAATGAGTGACATGTCTTGTGGGCCTCAGGACAACAACAATGACAATGGGCCTCAGGATCACGTCAAGGTATCTTTGTGCATTCAAATTGCCATCGATAAAATGCAATTGTCTTTGTTGTCCGTAAGTTATTCCATATCATAACCCCACTGCCTCCATTGGGCACATCAGCAAACCGCTCACCCACACGACGCCATACACGTGGTCTGCGGTTGTGAGGCTTGTTGGACATACTGCCAAAACTTGACAGGGTGCCAGTGGCCATCTAAGGTGAGCATTTGCCCACGGAAGTTGGTTACGACGTTGAACTGCAGTCAGGTCAAGACCCTGGTGAGGACGATGAGCACACAGATTAGCAGTTTGTGCAGAAATTCTTTGGTTGGGCAAACCCACAGTTTTATCATCTGTCTGGGTGGCTGGTCTCAGACAGGTGACATTCTGTGGCAACAGCTCAGATGGACATTCCTGCAGTCAGCATGCCAATTGCACGCTCCCTCAAGCTTCAGATCCTCGGCGCCAAATCACAAAGGATTTTAAATGGGCCACACACACTCGTGTCTCTACTACTTCAGGAGGTTGAAAAGGTTTGGGCCCTGAAATCCTACAAAAGTTCTACAGCTGTACCATTGAGAGCCTATTGACTGGCTGCATCACTACTTGGTATGGTAATAGCATCGCCCTCGATCACATGGAGCTACAGAGGGTGGTGCAGACAGCCCAGTACTCCCTGCCATCCAAGACCTCTATATCAGGTGGTGTGAAAGGAAGGCCCAGAAAATCATTAAAGACTCCAGTAACCCAAGCCATAGACTTTTCTCTCCGTTTCCGCACGACCACCGGTACCGGTGCATCAAGTCTGACACCAACAGGCTCCTGAACCGCTTCTATCCACAAACCATAAGACTGCTAAATTGCTATCTGAGTTGACCCTTGACATTAATTTTTTTGCACTGTCTCTATGCACAGGCACAGGGCCCCAAACATACAAACACTCACTCCATAATTTGCCTACACACACATAATATGCACATACATTTATACTGACTCTACACACACGCACACACCCACTCACATACAATCTTCATATACGCTGCTGCTCCTGTGTTTTTCATCATATACTGTATCCTGATGCCTAGTCAACTTACCACTATACATATCTACCTCTATCACTCCAGTATCCCTGCACATTGTAAATATGGTACTGGAACTTACTGACCCTGTATATATTATGATGTCTTACTTGGTCGTGTTCTTAATTCTTATTTGTATATTGATTACTGTATTGTTGTGTTTAGAGCGTGCAAGAAAGGCATTTCACTGTACTTGTGCACGTGACATTAAAACTTGAAACTGAAATACCAGGTGGATGGGCTGTCCAGAACAGGAGTTACAGGCCCCTGATATACTGTTATTAACTGCCAGATGTCATTAAGCAGTTCAATAAACTGTCATTATAAAACTGTTATTGTACATATTTGAAGTATTTTAGCAGGGCCTTGCAGGGTTCAGATGGTAACTCTTCATTTAATATATTTTGTCCCGGAAAAATGACTCTGTGCTCACAAAGTAGTGAAAAAGTAGTTTTGCCTGAGACACCCCAGAGCTTTGGCTCACGTCAGCATTTTTTTTCATCTATTAAAATGTCACAGCCAGTAAAAATCTAAATCTGGATATGAAATGTCACATGCTGTTGCATGGATCCACAAAACAACCAAGCTTGGCTCGGATAATTCAGATCTTATTTCCCAGGTCACATGTCTCTCTGTAAATATATTACGGTGTCAGCAATATTCAGGACCTCATGGTCGACTAATCAAATCAAATTGTATTTGTCACATGCGCCGAATACAACAGGTGTAGACCTTACAGTGAAATGCTTACAAGCCCTTAACCAACAATGTTTTAAGAAGTTAAGAAGAAAAAATGTGTCAAGTAAAAAATAGATAAGTAAAACATGTTTTTTTTTTAATTAAAGTAACAAATAATTAAACAGCAGCAGTAAAATAACAATAGCAATAGCGAGGCTATATACAGGGGGTACCAGTACAGAGTCAATGTGAGGGGGCACCGGTTAGTTGAGGTAAAATGTACATGTAGGTAGAGTTAAAGTGACTATGCATAGATAATAAACAGAGAGTAGCAGCAGCGTAAAAGAGGTGTCTGGGTAGCCCTTGAATTAGCTGTTCATGAGTCTTATGGCTTGGGGATAGAAGCTGTTAAGAAGCCTTTTGGACCTAGACTTGGTGCTCCAGTACCACTTGCCTTGCGGTAGCAGATGTAACAGTATAACTTTAGTCCGTCCCCTCGCCGGGCGCGAACCAGGGACCCTCTGCACACATCAACAACTGACACCCACGAAGTATCGTTACCCATCGCGCCACAAAAGCCGCGGCCCTTGCAGAGCAAGGGGAAACACTACTTCAAGGTCTCAGAGCAAGTGACGTCATCGATTGAAAGGCTATTAGCGTGCACCACCGCTAACTAGATAGCCATTTCACATCGGTTACATTCACCCCCCCTTCGACCTCCTCCTTTTCCGCAGAAACCAGTGATCCGGGTCAACAGCATCAATGTAACAGTATAACTTTATAACCGTCCCCTCGCCCCGACCCGGCCCGGCCGCGAACCAGGGACCTTCTGCACACATCAACAACAGTCACCCACGAAGAATCTTTACCCATTGCTCCACAAAGGCCCTTGCAGAGCAAGGGGAAACACTACTTCAAAGTCTCAGAGCAAGTGACGTCATCGATTGAAAGGCTATTAGCGCGCACCACCGCTAACTAGATAGCCATTTCACATCGGTTACACAGAGAGAACAGTCTATGACTAGGGTGGTCAAAACAATGTGCTGGCCTGTATCAGATCTCTCTGTGGTCCACAGTATAGGTATGATGTCTTCACCTTTCAGCATGCAGTGTGAAGTCAATGGAGGGATAAATGTAATATTAATCTAATACATTTACAAGGAGAAACAGTTGGATTAAATGGGGAGCTGTTGTGTTTTTCAACAAGCTGTACAGATCTTTGGACAAACAAGTAGTCCAAATTATTACCCCCGTCAGTGACCTTCTCCAACCATAGGTGTCAGAAATACATGCAGCCTAAAGTCGTTTAGGATTACTATATGACCCTCTGTCATAGAGATGGTATCAAACCTGCTGAAGTGTTCTTGAAACTCCAATTTGATCCCATACAGTCGATGGCAGAGTTACAAGAAGCGTGCCAAAGCAACACATAATTTCCAATCCCAATATGGCCATGTTCAGAAACGAGTGTGTCAAAAATACATCCAGCTTCCTCAGCAATATATCTCAGGTAATTTGACATTGGTTTATTGGCAGATCTGCTGCAATTTGAGCTGTGCACCAGAGGATGTGACCATATATGAAACTTATAACTGATATGGCCATTAGTAAACAGACTTATACCTGATATGGCCATTAAATGGACCAGTCAAATACCTGCTTCTTTTTGGACAGCTTTATTTTTAGACTTTCAGATGTAAAAACAACAGAGATCGCAGGAAAACACAGTCAAGGACAATATAAGTCAAGTCCATAACAGAGATCATAAATAAAACTGGGAATCCCACAACCTCCCTTCAGCTGCAGCTGTTGGAACACTCTGGGGGAGCAGGGGACTAACCCTAGCCAAGCCCACCAATGATCAGTGTTTAACACTTCACATCCAGTCGCTCTTGTAAGACCGATTTGAAAAATGGAAAGTGTTCCTGTCGCCTGTAAATTAGTTGAATAGAAGGTGTTGAACAGAAGGTGTTCAATAGAAGGAGTTGAACAGAAGGTGTTCAATAGAAGGTGTTCAATAGAAGGAGTTGAACAGAAGGTGTTGAACAGAAGGTGTTCAATAGAAGGTGTTCAATAGAAGGAGTTGAACAGAAGGTGTTCAATAGAAGGTGTTCAATAGAAGGTGTTCAATAGAAGGAGTTGAACAGAAGGTGTTCAATAGAAGGAGTTGAACAGAAGGTGTTCAATAGAAGGTGTTCAATAGAAGGAGTTGAACAGAAGGTGTTCAATAGAAGGTGTTCAATAGAAGGTGTTCAATAGAAGGAGTTGAACAGAAGGTGTTCAATAGAAGGTGTTCAATAGAAGGAGTTGAACAGAAGGTGTTCAATAGAAGGAGTTGAACAGAAGGTGTTCAATAGAAGGTGTTCAATAGAAGGTGTTCAATAGAAGGTGTTCAATAGAAGGTGTTCAATAGAAGGAGTTGAACAGAAGGTGTTCAATAGAAGGTGTTCAATAGAAGGTGTTCAATAGAAGGAGTTGAACAGAAGGTGTTCAATAGAAGGTGTTCAATAGAAGGTTGTCCAGTTTAACACCAGAACCGCTGGGCCTCGAGGGAACCTTCCCCAATTCTGACTGCAACATTCTAACAGTGTATTTAATACATTTCAGATATACTTTCACAAAATGTATAATGTAGTTGTGTTTATGAAGGTAACGTTATAATACGAAAAATATGTATTTTCAAATAACACAATAGCATTTTCATTAGTTTATGTTAGGCTACTGAGGGCTATATGCAAAACAAAAATTCTAACGTTCAATCTATTTTATTAGTGGAGTGCCTTTGTTACAACTATGAAAACATCAGTAGCCTAAACATGATTATAGGTGCTAAGTGAACTTCATAAAGAGGCTATACACAGCAAGTAGTGGTACAGAGTCAATGTGTCCCCTGCACAGGTGAAAGCTGATGAGTGCCTTGCTGAGATGTAGGACCTGCTCTCATGTGTAGTCAGGTGGCAGGAGAGGTGGAGAACATGGAGAACATGACATTCCATCTGGGATATGACAGAGTTTGCTTCATGGGTCCAGCAAGCAGAGTAAATTATCAACATGCAGATCTGAGATGCAGGAGGATGGCACACTTCTCACACTGAGTAGCCTACAGAGTAATATGAGAAGCATGCGATTGCTGAATTTATGTAGATATTCTAAACAAAATAGTTTTGATAACTTTCAAGTGTAACAGTTCCATGTGGATTAAACCATTCTTCATATAATACTGTAGAATAAGTGTGTACCAAGTACTCAGGACAAAACGGTATCTTAGGAGAATATGGAGAATTTTCCAAATATCATTATTATACGAGTATCTTTTGTAATTATCCATAATAATAGAGAAAACTCGAAAAGGGGATGTCAAAAGAAAGATACAAAATAAAAGCCCTGCTGGTGGAACAAAATATTTGTGAAACAAAACATTTCCCCCCCCTGATAAAAAGTAAAACAAATGTAAAATATATGTCAACAATCCTTCCTCCAACGGACCCTTCTATGGATTAAATGTGGTGAAAATCCACAAAATAATGATTATTTTTGCTCTAGTTTCTTCAGGAATCACCCTAATAGCTTTTATAATACAATAATGTGGCACACAGACTGACTTTCTAGTTGACCTCCCTTTCTCAAGTAGTTAATGTTTCCTCTTTCAGAATCTATTCATAATCCACTCCCTATTTACATGTTAAACTCTAATTCTGTTCAAAATCATTGACATCACTGTGGAACCAATGTGTCTGATCAACTTTCCCTCACACTCCATGGCCATGGAGCAGGACATTTCTCTTTAGGTCACATAGAATCATGATTCCAGAGTCTCTTATTGGTTGCAGTGCATCAAGCAATAGTTGTGTGCCACATCAGATTGCTATATCATATGATGTAGTCAGCCGATATGTTAATAAACATCTAATCTAGGCGTTCTGGGATCTGGCATGCGTCTTCAATGTAGTCAGCATGGAGGGTGGCCATTGGGTTTCAGAACCACAGATATCACAAAACCTGCAACTAATGTAAGCTGACAGAGTTGATAACTTCTCACTGCTCCAAAACCTGCCTTCTGACACCATGTATCTAGTCTGTGTTGGCTGACTGTTTGGCCTTCATTCCAACCTCTCCCACCACTGTGGATTATATTTATAGCCTTCTCATAAAAGTATGAAGCCTCCACTATGCTGACAAAGCTATCTAGCATCTAACTCATTGCAATTTGAACCCTACATTAAAATGCTTAATCGGGTATAGACTTGTTATTGGTTGTGTAGCAGATGGGGATCTGTGAAACTCAGTCCTCAGCCTGCAGCGTCTCCACTTGTGCTGCTGAATAGTTAGCTTTTTGGTGGCGCGACTGACTAAGACGCTTCAGGAGATAATGTGTTTGTGAGAGACTTCCTGGGTTTGAGCCTTGTTACATTGTGCTCGGAAAGTATTCAGACCCCTTGACTTTTTCCATATTTTGTTACGTCACAGCCTTACACGGAACCCAAACCGGCTGCGTGCGTGCGCCATCTTGCATAAATGTATTTTGCCCCCCTACACCAAACGTGATCACGACACGCAGGTTAAAATATCAAAACAAATTCTGAACCAATTATATTAATTTGGGGACAGGTCGAAAAGCATTAAACATGTATGGCAATTTAGCTAGTTAGCTTGCACTTGCTAGCTAACATTAATTTGTCCTATTTAGCTAGCTTGCTGTTGCTAGCTAATTTGTCCCGGGATATAAACATTGAGTTGTTATTTTACCTGAAATGCACAAGGACCTCTATGCCGACAAATTAATCCGCACATAAAACGGCCAACCGAATCGTTTCTAGTCATCTCTTCTCCTTCCAGGCTTTTTCATCGTTGAACTTATATGGTGATCGCATCTAAACTTTCATAGTATTACCATGACAACCGGCAAAACAGTTCCTCTTTCAATCACCCACGTGGGTATAACAAATGAGGAAATGGCACGGGTACCTGCCATGGGTACCTGCTTCTATAAACCAATGAGGAGATGGGAGAGGCAGGACTTTCAGCGCGATCTGCGTCAGAAATAGGAATGACTTCTATTTTAGCCCTTGGTAACGCAGACGCTCGTTGACGCGCGCGAGCAGTGTGGGTGCAATAATTGAATAACATGGATTTCTAAATGTATTTTGCGACGCTCGCGCACGCGACGTGTTCGGTCTGGTCAGCATGTTATTCTGTAATGTTTTTTTCCCTCCTCATCAATCCACACACAATACCCCATAAGGACACAGCAAAAACATGTTTTTAGAAATATTTGCAAAAACAAAAAACGGAAATATCACATTTACATAAGTATTCAGTCCCTTTACTCAGTACTTTGTTGAAGCACCTTTGACAGCGATTACAGCCTCGAGTCTTCTTGGGTATGACGCTACAAGCTTGGCACACCTGTATTTGTGGAGTTTCTCCAATTCTTCTCTTGAGATCCTCTCAAGCTCTGTCAGGTTGGATGGGGAGCGTCGCTGCACATCTATTTTCAGGTCTCACCAGAAATGTTTGATGGGGTTCAAGTCCGGGCTCTGGCTGGGCCACTCAAGGACATTCAGAGACTTGTACCGAAGCCACTCCTGCATTGTCTTGGCTGTGTGCGTAGGGTCATTGTCCCGTTGGAAGGTGAACTTTTGCCCCAGTCTGAGGTCCTGAGGGCTCTGGAGCGAGTTTTTATCAAGGATCTCTCTGTACTTTGCTCCTTTCATCTTTCCCTCGATCCTGACTATTTTACTAGTCCCTGCAGCTGAAAAATATCCCCACAGCATGATGCTGCCACCACCATGCTTCACCGTAGGGATGGTGCCAGGTTTCCTCCGGACGTGGCGCTTGGCATTCAGGCCAAAGAGTTCAATCTTGGTTTCATCAGACCAGAGAATGTTGTTTCTCATGGACTGAGAGTCCTTTAGGTGCCTTTTGGCAAACACGAAGCGGTCTCCTTTTACTGAGGAGTGGCTTCCGTCTGGCCACTATCATTAAGGTCTGATTGGTGGAGTGCTGCAGAGATGGTTGTCCTTGAACTCTGGAACTCTGGAGCTCTGTCAGTGTGAACATCTGGTTCTTTGTCACCTCCCTGAACAAGGCCCTTCTCCCCCGATTACTCAGTTTGGCCATGCGGCAAGCTCTAGGAAGAGTCCTGGTCGTTCCAAACTTTTTGCATTTAAGAAGGATGGAGGTCACTGTGTTCTTGGGGACCTTCAATGCTGCAGAAAGGGGTCTGAATACTTTCCGAATGCACTATATGTGCCGAATCAGGAGGAAGTGGTGATCGCTAAGCAAGCAGCATGACGTCCTTTACATTTGGTTCAAGTGAACATTGACAGCACAATTAATACAAATATTCTGTTGCACAAGTGAATGTTATTCCCACACACAGTCAGGAAGATGTTTCGGGAGGCTAAGAAATATCCAAGTGCCGAAGTTGGAGAATAACAACACCTGGTCGCATCTTCGGGTCACCAAGTCTCCAAATCTACAATTTGATGCCACTTCCATACCAATAGGCTCTCTGGAAGGGTTCCTGAGTGGCACAGTGGTCTAAGGCACTGCATCTTTTTTTTAAAGGGTTTCCAGAAAAAAATCCTTATGGAGAGAATCCAACAAATGTACATGCTGATGATCTTCATTTGCATAAAGGTCGTTAGTAAGGTTAAAAAAAATATTTAAACAAATTAAATGAAATAGCAGGACATTTTAGGTGGCGGAGATTTTAGTATTTTGAAAAATGTGTATTACTTGTGAAACAAAATCTCTTTCTCTGAGCAATTGTGTTATGTTATGTAGTAGGTAAAATGAGTGGTAGGCCACAGTTATTCAACACACTACTATGATACACATCCAATCCCCAGGGACCAGTGGAGGAGGGGCCAGTTATTCAACACACTACTATGATACACATCCCATCCCCAGGGGCCAGTGGAGGAGGGGCCAGTTATTCAACACACTACTATGATACACATCCCATCCCTAGGGGTCAGTGGAGGAGGGGCCAGTTATTTAACACACTACTATGATACACATCCCATCCCCAGGGGCCAGTGGAGGAGGGGCCAGTTATTTAACACACTACTATGATACACATCCCACCCCATCCCTAGGGACCAGTGGAGGATGGGCCAGTTATTCAGCACACTACTATGATACACATCCCATCCCATCCCCAGGGACCAGTGGAGGATGGGCCAGTTATTCAACACACTACTATGATACACATCCCACCCCTAGGGGCCAGTGGAGGAGGGGCCAGTTATTCAGCACACTACTATGATACACATCCCATCCCTAGGGGCCAATGGTGGAGGGGCCAGTTATTCAGCACACTACTATGATACACATCCCATCCCTAGGGGCCAGTGGTGGAGGGGCCAGTTATTCAGCACACTAATATGCTACACATCCCATCCCTAGGGGCCAGTGGAGGAGGGGCCAGTTATTCAGCACACCACTATGATACACATCCCATCCCCAGGGGCCAGTGGAGGCGGGGCCGGGCAAGGAAGCTCTGGTCTGCATTAGAGGTCTGTGGTCTGCACAGCTGGGAGGGATTACTGAGCTAATCAGCTGGACCATCTCCCACCAGCAGGGCTTTTATTTAGTATCCACTGTCCCCACACACACTCAACACGGTCCACACACTCATACTTTCATGTTCATGCACACACCTAGTCAGGTTACAGAACAACAAGCCTTGGTCCCCTGGACAATGTGAGTATAGTGAAACACTGAGGTTGTTTAAAGGTTCCGTAACAATTACAATAAATAATAAAAAGTTCCCATTATTTTTAGCGTACAATATTTCTCAGTATTTGTATTATTTATTGTACAAATCTTTATAAAGGGTGCCAATAATTTTGAAGTTGACTGTACATTGAGTGTACAAAACATTCAGAACACCTTAATATTGAGTTGCACCCCCCTTTTTGCCCTCACAACAGCCTTAATTCGTCAGGGCATGGACTCTACAAGGTGGAGAAAGCGTTCCACAGGGATGCTGGCCCATGTTGACTCCAATGCTTCCCACAGTTGTGTCAAGTTGGCTGGATGTATATTGGGCGGTGGACCATTCTTGATACACACAGGAAACTGTTGAGTGTGTAAACCCCCAGCAGCGTTGCAGTTCTTGACACAAACCGGTGCGCCTGGCACCTACTACCATACCCCATTCAAAGGCACTTAAATATTTTGTCTTGCCCATTCACCCTCTGAATGGAACACATTGCCCATTCACCCTCTGAATGGCACACGTCCACTATCCATGTCTCAATTGTCTCAAGGCTTAAAAACACTTCTTTAACTTGTCTCCTCCCCTTCATCTACACTGATTGATTTAACAAGTGACATCAATAAGGGATTATAGCTTTCACCTGGTCAGTCTGTTGTGGAAAGAGCAGGTGTTCCTAATGTTTTGTACACTCAGTGTATATGTTATGTACTTACCATACTACCAGTATATTCTATTTACAACATGCATTAAGTGGCAAATATCAACACACTAGGCTCGTTCATACTGAGAAGGCATGATCTAATGAAGGCTATGGGGAACGTGCATCAAGATGGCAGAATAGATGTCACATCATTGTTTCAGCTCCATCCACAGAGTTTTATACTACAGTCTGTGACATGGTTCAATGTGACAATATTTTGAATCTGAAAACACTATTCTCTTCTTCAATAGTGTGCAGTGAATTCATAGTAGATGAAAAGCCTGAATGGCATTATAAAAGATACTTTTTTATTATGTAACATGAATTACAAACAATCAATTCAATGCAATAAAGGTCATTCAGCCCTGAATCATTTCTGGCAGTTAAAAGGCAATAATCATACCGTTAAGATAAACATTTTGAAAGATGTTCCATTGTGCTTCCTTCTACACACAACTATCTACTGCAGTGATCCCCTGTCTGCTTCCTGAAGAGCACCCATACACACACACTCACCACAGTAGTCCATACATACTTCCTGCCAGCCAGCCCAGGAGAAGCCCTTGCTAAGTACAGCCGTTAATCCCCAGGTTCCTAAAACACTCACATGTTGTCTATAAATATGCTAGCCAACCAACTGTCAGGGAAAGCCCTCACTACATGCTGACTCACGGACGGTCAGGGTGGAGTGGTTAACTATGGTTATTATTAACCGTTTGTTTTGATAATGCTTTAGGCTCCTCCGATTCCTCAATGCTTTAGGCTCCTCCGATTCCACAATGCTTTAGGCTCCTCCCATTCCTCAATGCTTTAGGCTCCTCCGATTCCACAATGCTTTAGGCTCCTCCGATTCCACAATGCTTTAGGCTCCTCCGATTCCACAATGCTTTGGGCTCCTCCGATTCCACAATGCTTTAGTCTCCTCTGATTCCCCAATGCTTTAGGCTCCTCTGATTCCCCAATGCTTTGGGCTCCTCCGATTCCACAATGCTTTAGTCTCCTCTGATTCCCCAATGCTTTAGGCTCCTCTGATTCCACAATGCTTTAGGCTCCTCCGATTCCTCAATGCTTTAGGCTCCTCCGATTCCACAATGCTTTAGGCTCCTCCCATTCCTCAATGCTTTAGGCTCCTCCGATTCCACAATGCTTTAGGCTCCTCCGATTCCACAATGCTTTAGGCTCCTCCGATTCCACAATGCTTTGGGCTCCTCCGATTCCACAATGCTTTAGTCTCCTCTGATTCCCCAATGCTTTAGGCTCCTCTGATTCCCCAATGCTTTGGGCTCCTCCGATTCCACAATGCTTTAGGCTCCTCCGATTCCACAATGCTTTAGGCTCCTCCCATTCCTCAATGCTTTAGGCTCCTCCGATTCCACAATGCTTTAGGCTCCTCCGATTCCACAATGCTTTAGGCTCCTCCGATTCCACAATGCTTTGGGCTCCTCCGATTCCACAATGCTTTAGTCTCCTCTGATTCCCCAATGCTTTAGTCTCCTCTGATTCCACAATGCTTTAGGCTCCTCCCATTCCACAATGGTTTAGGCTCCTCTGATTCCCCTCCAGGATCTCTTTCAGGCACCCCCAGTAACCTTTGCAGTGGCAGGCAAAAGAAAGGACCCCTGTGTAGCGTTTTCTAGTCTGGGCATTTATCGCCCTCTAATGGAGAAGAGTTATACTAAATGTTGTTTGGAGATTTGCAATAAATAGCAAGTCCCATGAGGTGGGTCATGTTCATTAAGGCATGCAACCAAAACATATTCAAAACAATTTGCAGTGGAAAACAAAACATTAACCCTTCGCCTACAAATTCCACAGCCCCGCGGAAATCTAAAATAATGTTAAAAATCCCCGCTGTAGGAGAGAGGAATAACGTCGTGGGAGAGACAAAAAGTGAGTAAAAAACACCCTAAATATGTTGAGAACTAGAAATGAACTTTCTTCTGTAGATTCTTGGTTTTTTTATGTCACAATTCCAACCCTCCTCCTTTATCCGGGCTTGGGACTGGCAAATGACCCAAAAGAGACATTCTGGCGGAGTTACTTTGTTTTTTGTTTGTTTTTGTTTTTGTTTAGTTTTCTTAATTTGGTTTGGTTTTTAACCTTATGGTCCACTTAGGAGCCTACAGTAAAACATGAAAATGTTTAACCATAAAATGTTTTTCATTTTTTTGTATACAATCTAAATGGACCAAAAAGAGACAATAGAAAAAACTGTCAATGGCAATGTGAGAAAATTATGGTAACTAGTCCGGCCCTAATTCAGGTTAATTGTTTTTTTTAATGTAAGCCAGGGCGGGATCAGCCAGCGGCGGCTTCCCGCATATGCGATTCATTTGCAGTCTGGACGCGGAGGGGTGAACATCTCCTGCTCTGACTGCAGCTAGAAGGGGCTGCTGCTGAGGACTGGGCCGCCTGTGAGTGCTTTGGGACTGGGGTGGGGCCCATGGCAGCACCCGCTGCTCGTTGAGAAGAGTAAGAACGATACGTGCTTTCACGTCAGAGTCTCCAAAAGTCTCCAATAACACCAGAAAAATTCCCTAAATTTGTCACTTTTTTGAAAATGTATCGCTAGAGGGGTCTGAATACTCTCTAAATATAGCGACAAAGTCGCTAAGTTGGCAACACTGGTAGAGGGGTGTTTGTCTGACCATCAGGCATCCCGGAAATGTGTATTTTTTTCCCATTATTTCCCATTTAATTTCTATAATCTAAATAATCTGAAACGCAACCAAAACAAAAAGCAAATGCATCCAACACATTTGTAAACGTCGCACGCTTGATGTAGTCAATGTGTGCAATGAATATGGGAACAAATACTAAACTTTTCATTACATTAATACACATATAAGTGAATTTGACTAAATACTTTTGCTCCCCTACGATACTTTTGCTCCCCTAACAGTTCACCAGATATGGATGAAAATACCCTCAAATTAAATTCATTATTTGATTTCAAATCTATACTCCAAACGTTTGGAGTTTAGAGTCAAAAGAAGAGAAAGTGCTCTAGCACCCCTGAAAAATCTGAATAAAAATTATATAATAATAAAAAAAAGAATGTAAAACAAAGTGCACTGGGCCATTACTAGTCAGTCCTGTATTAGAGGACCGATATAGCCGTCTGTACCGCGTACCCCACCAAAATGTTCACTTTCACTTACTAGGTTGAAGTAACTTAGAAGTAACTTAGATGAATTGAACTCAACATGAAGTTTTGATTGGACTTGGTGAAATATGTTAAGGCAGCAGGGTAGCTAACACAGGGTAACTTTTTTAAAGTTGACTCAACCAATATTTGACATTGTATGTGCTCCACACAGAAATCTGTATCTAGTCTGTAATTAAGAAAGAATAATCAGCCATATCCATAATAAATCCTTTGTCCTCAAAGAGAGGGAGGAGGAGGATGCCTCTCCATTGACAGCCACACACACTCCTCCACATTTAACCCAGTTGTATTATGAGATAAGGGAACTACCGGCAGCTGCATTTATTCTATTTTCACTATTCTCTCTCACAGGCTGTTAGCCGTTGGTTGTGCTCTGATCACTTGTGGGTTTTTGTTGCGCTCAGTGGAAATGTGCTCTGTTGGAAATCGGTCTTCTCACAAAAACGTCTGTATGGTCCGAACGGTTTGACCTACGAACTATTATGATCTCACTCAATTTCACCCACAAGTCTCATCAGAAAGTCCCCCAGTACCAGCTGAAAAAATGAATGATAAGGAAACAATGCCTAAAATAAGGGGATAAATACAATATATATCTAGTTTGCTGGTCATTCTTATATCTCTCAGATATAGGACAGACACTTCAGAAAAAACTTCACCATCTGTTGTTTCATTAAGTGAATGTACGACATATACTGAAATGCAGTATGTACATATATGGACTAATTGAATGTGAGATTGTGTTGGTTATTCAAATGCCTTTCTATTGGCTAAGCAGTAATGCCAAATTAAATATTTAATCCAATAATTTTTCTATATATTTTTTTAATACCTTAAAGTGGTCTTAAAATTAAAATAGCTAGATCATCCTTGGTAGGATTATCTTAAAACAATTGAATATGTTAGCTTTGAACCCCCCTCCCCCGGCGTAGACTCTCTAGATCAGGGGTTCTTAAACTTATTCATCCTGGGACCCAAATTAGAAATTCTGTGTCTTCCTGGGACCCAAGCTTATGAAAATATGCAACTATATGTAAATATCAGTACATTTCATTGCTCTTATGCCAGCCTAAAAGAAATGCAATAAAGACAAATAACAATGAAATTAAATAGCTATTCATGTTTATTTTCCCCCATTAAAAACACTGTCTAGGTTGGAACTGTTGCTGTTAAAGTACAACAAATAATTTTCATTCTAAACTGGAATAAACAGATTGATCAAATCACACAGATGTAGACCAGAAAACAAACACAAAGCTCTAATGAGAGGTGTGTGGCTGAAGCTTCAACAAGCATGTCTATTCTGGACTCTGTTTCTGACAGTACAACACTGAGGTCAGGCTCAGCATGGAGTCTGTTTCTGACAGTACAACACTGAGGTCAGGCTCAGCATGGAGTCTGTTTCTGACAGTACAACACTGAGGTCAGGCTCAGCATGGAGTCTGTTTCTGACAGTACAACACTGAGGTCAGGCTCAGCATGGAGTCTGTTTCTGACAGTACAACACTGAGGTCAGGCTCAGCATGGAGTCCGTTTCTGACAGTACAACACTGAGGTCAGGCTCAGCATGGAGTCTGTTTCTGACAGTACAACACTGAGGTCAGGCTCAGCATGGAGTCCGTTTCTGACAGTACAACACTGAGGTCAGGCTCAGCATGGAGTCTGTTTCTGACAGTACAACACTGAGGTCAGGCTCAGCATGGAGTCTGTTTCTGACAGTACAACACTGAGGTCAGGCTCAGCATGGAGTCCGTTTCTGACAGTACAACACTGAGGTCAGGCTCAGCATGGAGTCTGTTTCTGACAGTACAACACTGAGGTCAGGCTCAGCATGGAGTCTGTTTCTGACAGTACAACACTGAGGTCAGGCTCAGCATGGAGTCTGTTTCTGACAGTACAACACTGAGGTCAGGCTCAGCATGGAGTCTGTTTCTGACAGTACAACACTGAGGTCAGGCTCAGCATGGAGTCTGTTTCTGACAGTACAACACTGAGGTCAGGCTCAGCATGGAGTCCGTTTCTGACAGTACAACACTGAGGTCAGGCTCAGCATGGAGTCTGTTTCTGACAGTACAACACTGAGGTCAGGCTCAGCATGGAGTCTGTTTCTGACAGTACAACACTGAGGTCAGGCTCAGCATGGAGTCTGTTTCTGACAGTACAACACTGAGGTCATGCTCAGCATGGAGTCTGTTTCTGACAGTACAACACTGAGGTCAGGCTCAGCATGGAGTCTGTTTCTGACAGTACAACACTGAGGTCAGGCTCAGCATGGAGTCTGTTTCTGACAGTACAACACTGAGGTCAGGCTCAGCATGGAGTCTGTTTCTGACAGTACAACACTGAGGTCAGGCTCAGCATGGAGTCTGTTTCTGACAGTACAACACTGAGGTCAGGCTCAGCATGGAGTCTGTTTCTGACAGTACAACACTGAGGTCATGCTCAGCATGGAGTCTGTTTCTGACAGTACAACACTGAGGTCAGGCTCAGCATGGAGTCTGTTTCTGACAGTACAACACTGAGGTCAGGCTCAGCATGGAGTCTGTTTCTGACAGTACAACACTGAGGTCAGGCTCAGCATGGAGTCTGTTTCTGACAGCACAACACTGAGGTCAGGCTCAGCATGGAGTCTGTTTCTGACAGTACAACACTAAGGTCAGGCTCAGCATGGAGTCTGTTTCTGACAGTACAACACTGAGGTCAGGCTCAGCATGGAGTCTGTTTCTGACAGTACAACACTGAGGTCAGGCTCAGCATGGAGTCCGTTTCTGACAGTACAACACTGAGGTCATGCTCAGCATGGAGTCTGTTTCTGTACTTGTTTTTTTGTATGCCAAAGTTGAGAACCCTGACTATGTGGTGCCAAACTTGATCAGAACATCTACTGCTTTCTCAGTCAGGCAGGAGACCACTTCCTGCTATAGATGAACAACCCAGAACAGTGTGAGTGTGTTTGCCTCAAAAAACATCTTGCTTTATTCCAGTTCAGAATAAAAAATGTAACTTGTATTTTAACAGCAATAGTTCCAACCTAGACTTGTTTTCTCCAATCATTTCTACAGTAAGATGTACAGTAGGCCTGATAATTTTTTCATCTTCATATGTACTGTTACTTAAGATTGCACTATTATTAGTTAGCTAGCTTGCTTTGGCTAACTTTAGCTAGCTAGCTAGCTATTAGCTGTGTAGAAGGGGATTGTTTGAAAGAGAAACACATCTACTTCTATGAGAGATGGTACTCCCTTATTTCTGCTGATCATCATCTGTTATAAAATTATAACAATGCCTTACTAGCTGACTAACTTTTCCACTGTCAAAGCATTGTTTTCTGAAGAAGTCTGCCCTGTTCTGAAAGAACACCTTGAGGTTGACTGTCATGCTCAGTGTTACCAGGCCCAGCTAAAATTTCTATCCCAATGACCTCTGAAAACCCACACACAAGGCCTTAAAACTAGCCCCCCCCAACAAAAAAATTTGCAGCAAGAGAGGAGTTGTCACATTTATCCATAAAACCATTTTTCCATAACGTTTTTGAGATAATTAAGGAATATCTACGTCATTTTTAAAGGCGTAGGCTAAGAAGCAAAATTTGTTTTTCCATCAAAGTAATAATTCTTGCAAGTTTAAGAATATGTCGCAAGACAAAAGATAAATCTCCCTCAGACTCTCCAGATCATTTTCTATCAATGGATGTCGATTTAACTTGTTTTGACTGCTATGATTAAACAATAAGGCCCTAGGTGTGGTGTATGGCCAATATACCACAGTTAATGGCTGTCCTTTGGACATAGCCCTTAGTCGTGGTATATTGGCCATATACCACAAAACCCTGAGGAGCCTTATTGCTATTATAAACTGGTTAACAATGTAATTAGAATAGTAAAACATATATTTTTTTGTCATTCCCATGGTACACAGTCTGATATATCATGGCTTTCAACCAATCAGCATTCAGGGCTCAAACCACCCAGTTTATAATTGTAATTGTAAACTGGGTGGGTGGAGCCCTGAATGCTGATTGGCTGACAGCCGTGGTATATCAGACCGTACCGCGGATATAACAAAACATTTATTTATACTGCTCTGATTATGTTGGTAACCAATTTATAATAGCAATAAGGCACCTCAGGGGTTTGTGATATATGGCCAGTATACCACTAAAGGCTGTGTCCAGACACTGTGTTGCGTGGTGCGTTAGAACAGCCCTTAGCCTTGGTATATTGGCCATATACCACACCTCCTCTGGCCTTATTGCTTAAATAAATGTGCATAACTATAGATAAATCCAACAGGAGATTTCGAGTGATGAAAGTTGGACAGAGCATCTCAATCTCTGTGCAAGAAACACTTGGATGAACTTTATAAAAGAATTTTAGGTTATTTTCAAATGCCAGATGTTAAGACTACAAACCGTTATGAATGGCCTATTTGCGAGATTGACTTATTTCAATAGGCATAGGCTAGGCATACTGACTAAAATCTGGGTATGAAGTTATAGTTCAACTTCGCCTTGGTTTGCTGAGCTAGATGTAGGTAGCCTATAGCCCCTGAAAAGGCCAACTAATTTCAGGGAAAAGTCCACAAGGAAACTGATATTAAATGTGGAGAATGATACATTCGCGATAGAGCGAATGTGACCATCATCACAACTGATAACGTCCAGTCTTTCCTCATAACAGAAGCACGTGGGGGAGTTCCATAACTTCCATTTCAAATGTCCACTCGCACAGCGCTCCAGACCCTAGAACTGAGCACGAGTAAAACCTTTCGCTTGATACAGGTATCCATAACACGTCGACATTTGAATGCAATTTACTTTAAACCACCTGTGAGCGAATTTATCTAAAGAGTTCTAGTGCGCCAAAAGTCATTTTCCAATGCATTGTTGCCGTAATCAGTTCTAGCGCGTTAATGCTATACGGAAAAGGGGTGTCTCCATAATGACCAATATAAATAGCCGACCTACAAATGGTAGAAAGTTGTCACGATGTGCTGCTAGTCCTCCTTGACACAGCTGCCTCTGCTGTAGTAAATTGATTTTATGTTTTTAATGTATTGGTCACGACGTTGTTTTCAAAGTGGCCCAATTTTGCGCAAGAACCGCAAACATGGCAACACTGGTCATGCTGTGGATGTTTGGTCAGGACGTGTCGTTTTAATTTGTTCGTTTTGAGTGACTCATTACTAAGCACACAAAACACATTGTGGGCGCTCGTCGTTATTTCTTATAGTTTGTATGAAACGAAGAAAGAGAAAAATATCGCTGTATTTGCGTTTCATGGCGATTGAGCTCAGTCAGAATTTAGGCAGCGGCGAGTGGGAATGACAAGTCATTGGCTGACAGCGCATCATCTGCTGCTGAAGACAGCGCTGCAGCGTTTGGGTCGCTGAGTGATCTTCAAGAAAACTGCAGAAAAAAGATCTGGTAAACCGCGAAGTTCACGGGCATCTCCCTCCCACTCGCTCAGCTGCCAAACTGACACCGCTGCTAAGCAGAGAGCGCTGTTGCACTTGGCCAAACCAATTCCAGTAATTAATTAAATAATTATACATTTAATCTAACACGTTGCGACCCACCATTAAAAGGTCCGCGACCCATACTTTAAGAAAGGCTACTCTAGACTAGAGGGTTAATAGTTCGCCCTTGGAAATCAAATCTTTACAGCCCTGAACAATGAATATGCTCTTCGATAATGGGACCTTTATAATTACTAGGTTTTATCTTTTAACCTTTTTTATTGTTGTACTTATGTATTGTGAATAGCTTGTTTGTGGTGTGGTTTTCATATCAGCTCTTAGGCTTCCAACCACACCTGCACACTGTTTTTTTGGTTTACAAATTATTTTAATCTGTATTGTTGTCTATCACTTGTTTTCTTTGGTGCAAATAAATAAATATAATATCTGCAAAAACTTGTAACATAATGGAAAAATGTTCAAAATATTTGTACAGCTAAATAATTTCTGGACAAAATTATAAACTTGAGGTACCTTTTGACCAGAGACCTGCTAATGAATCCTCATCCTGTTGACTTTATCCCGTCCCCACAATGTTTCTGATTGTTTACCAGACGACGTCATGGACATTGTATACTGTTCTTTGTTTTAAATAGCCTTTACCTGGTTGTAATCTGGTTTGTTGAAATATAAACAACTAGAAAACCAGTTAACAACTAGAAACAGGCTTCACTAAGCCACATGTTGCCTACTGGGGTATTATTCAGTCAGTGACAATGTGTCTCTTCCTCTTTTTCTCTCTCTACAAACAAGCAAATGGTGAAAAGATGCTTCAGATAAAAACAGAGATGACTGTGTTAGAAGATAAATACAGTAGGTCTCCTATTTAAATCAACTTCACGTGGTCTAAGGCACTGCATCGCAGTGCTAACTGTGCCACTAGAGATTCTGTGACGAGTCCAGGCTCTGTCGCAGCCGGCCGCGACCGGGAGACTCATGTGGCGGCTCACAATTGGCCCAGCGTCGTCCGGGTTAGGGGAGGGTTTGACGGAAGGGATGTCCTTGTCCCATCGCGCACTAGCGACTCCTGTGGCGGGCCGGGCGCAGTGCACACTGACACGGTTGCCAGGTGCACTGTGTTTCCTTCGACACATTGGTGCAGCTGGTTTCCGGGTTAAGTGGGCATTGTGTCAAGAAGCAGTGCGGCTTGGATGGGTTGTGTTTCGGAGGACGCACGGCTTTCGACCTTCGCCTCTCCCGAGTCCGTACTGGAGTTGTAGGGATGAGACAAGAACTGTAACTACCAATTGGATTCCACGAAAAAGGTGTAAAAGTCACAACAACCAAAAATATAAAACAAAAGGTCAAAAACAAAGATACCCCAAAATATATATATATACAATTCCACGATCTATCAATTCAGTTATAATTTGCGAATTGTTGGCTACTGTCCTTAATTTTGGGGAAATAATTATAATGTTTAGGTAAGATTTTAATGAAGAAAGCTAAACCGAGAGCAGCGCTGTCTTTCTTTCGATCCTACCAGTATTGTAACCTGCTCCAACGACACTCTTGTGAACGTTCTCTCTGCGTGGTGTTCTGGGAAACGCATGTTGCATCTTGGGCCGTTGTGGGAACGATACATTGTTAAAACACTTGCAAGCCTAAGTTCCATCGCTATCGGAAACCGGGTCCAGAGCCAATATCCACAAAGTGTCTCAGAGTATGAGTTCTGATCTAGGATCTGTCCATACAATCTGATTCATTATGATCTAAAAGTCTGGTCTCAGTACTGGAGCTGTAGAGGAGTCTGGTCTCAGTACTGTAACTGTACAGGAGTCTGGTCTCAGTACTGTAACTGTAGAGGAGTCTGGTCTCAGTACTGGAGCTGTAGAGGAGTCTGGTCTCAGTACTGGAGCTGTACAGGAGTCTGGTCTCAGTACTGGAGCTGTACAGGAGTCTGGTCTCAGTACTGGAGCTGTGGAGGAGTCTGGTCTCAGTACTGGAGCTGTAGAGGAGTCTGGTCTCAGTACTGTAACTGTACAGGAGTCTGGTCTCAGTACTGTAACTGTACAGGAGTCTGGTCTCAGTACTGGAGCTGTAGAGGAGTCTGATCTCAGTACTGTAACTGTACAGGAGTCTGGTCTCAGTACTGGAGCTGTAGAGGAGTCTGGTCTCAGTACTGGAGCTGTAGAGGAGTCTGGCCCCGTGTGGCTCAGTTGGTAGAGCATGGCGCTTGCAACGCCAGGGTTGTGGGTTCGATTCCCACGGGGGGCCAGTACAAAAAAAAGTATGAATGTATGTACTTGTAAGTCGCTCTGGATAAGAGCGTCTGCTAAATGACTTAAATGTAAATGTAAATGTAGAGGAGTCTCAGTGCTGGAGCTGTACAGGAGTCTGGTCTCAGTGCTGGAGCTGTAGAGGAGTCTGGTCTCAGTACTGGAGCTGTAGAGGAGTCTGGTCTCAGTACTGGAGCTGTGGAGGAGTCTGGTCTCAGTGCTGGAGCTGTGGAGTAGTCTGGTCTCAGTGCTGGAGCTGTAGAGGAGTCTGGTGTCAGTGCTGGAGCTGTAGAGGAGTCTGGTCTCAGTACTGGAGCTGTACAGGAGTCTGGTCTCAGTACTGGAGCTGTACAGGAGTCTGGTCTCAGTACTGGAGCTGTACAGGAGTCTGGTCTCAGTACTGTAGCTGTAGAGGAGTCTGGTCTCAGTACTGGAGCTGTAGAGGAGTCTGGTCTCAGTACTGGAGCTGTGGAGGAGTCTGGTCTCAGTGCTGGAGCTGTGGAGTAGTCTGGTCTCAGTGCTGGAGCTGTAGAGGAGTCTGGTCTCAGTGCTGGAGCTGTAGAGGAGTCTGGTCTCAGTACTGGAGCTGTACAGGAGTCTGGTCTCAGTACTGGAGCTGTACAGGAGTCTGGTCTCAGTACTGGAGCTGTACAGGAGTCTGGTCTCAGTACTTGAGCTGTAGACCCAGCAAACCGGGAACTTTCCCAGGACATTAGCTAATATTCCCATTAAGTTCTAATTAGGGATTATTCTAACATTAGGATGATAACATCCCAAAAACTTTCAAATCCTGTTGTTGATAACACATGTTTTAAATGAAATATCCTTGGAATGTTCTCCTAACGTGACCTAAAATGTTGTGCACAACATATGTAACAACCACCAAGTTCTCATTAGGTTTCCATGTAATGTAATAACACAATGTATCAGTTTTCCCAGCAAACCAAAATTGGTTCTGTGAACGTTCCCAGAACATTTGTTAGGTTGTGGAAAATGTTCTAATAACACAAACACTGTCCAGTCATGCTGATTATACAATGTTTGTATCAAACATTCGCCTGATGTTGCAAGAATATTCCCAGAACACATTTAGTCTGTTCTTTAAATGTTCCCAGAATGTTTCATTATGTTTCACAGTCTGGTGGGAACATTGTGGGGACATCACAAAATATATATTCCCAAAACACAAAAACTGCCCAGTTGTGTGGATGATTCTACAATTTTTCTTTTTAGGGTGCAATAAACATTCACCTGATGTTACAACAACATTCCCAGAACGCATATAGTCTGCTCTTTAAAAGGTTCCCAGAATGTTTCTTTAGGTCAGGGATACTCAACTCTTACCCTACGAGGTCCGGAGATGGTTTTCTGTTCTACCTGATAATTAATTGCACACACCTGGTGTCCCTGGTTTAAATCAGTCCCTGATTAGAGGGGAACAATGAAAAAAGCAGTGGAACTGGCTTCGATGTCCAGAGTTGAGTTTGAGGGCTTTAGGTTGTGGGAACATTGTGTGGATATGACATGACAAGAAATGGGTTCCCAAAATATTACGCAACGTCCTAAAAAATTATTGGGGATGTCCCAGGGACAAACTAGGAACTAAACAAAATCTCCAGGGGACCATGACACAACATGTTGGCGATTTAGAGTCTGAATTACTCACTACTGTAGTGGCTCTGGATCAGAGAGTCTGCTAAATGACTCACTACTGTAGTGGCTCTGGATCAGAGAGTCTGCTAAATGACTCACTACTGTAGTGGCTCTGGATCAGAGAGTCTGCTAAACGACTCACTACTGTAGTGGCTCTGGATCAGAGCATCTGATAAATGACTAACATGTACACTACCGTTAAAAAGTTTGGGGTCACTTAGAAATGTCCTTGTTTTTGAAAGAAAAGCATTTTTTTTGTCCATTAAAATAACATCAAATTGATCAGAAATACAGTGTAGACATTGTTAATGTTGTAAATGTCTATTGTAGCTGGAAACAGCAGATTTTTTATGGAATATCTACATAGGTGTACAGAGGGCCTACAAATTGTATTTCTAAAGGAGATTTTTTTAAATACTTGAACGAGTCTGTGTTTCCTTTCCATTACTAATGTATGTTTGATAATTATATAGATAATCTTTGAAGAAATTGACCAACACTACTATAATGACAGGATCAAAAGAAAGGCATCGCTGCTCTCGGGTCAGCTTTCTTCATTAAAATCTTACCTTCACATTCAAATTATTTCACAACACTGAAGAAGGATCAGCTCCTAGTGTTGTATAGCACACTGTATTACTTATACAACTAATATAAGGACAGGACATGAGACGGGAGTAGAAACTAACGTGGTCATTGTTTAATGCGTTTCACAGGACAAAACATTCCAAGCATTCCAACGTAGATACTCAACATAATTCTAGCTTTAGCAGGATATCATGAGAAATGATGAGCCCTGTGTTGCTTCAATTTTTTCCTTTACGGTGTGTGAGAGAGAATTGTCGTGCATCACATTTTTACAACCAGGTAAAGGCGTTAAAGCAAAGGGCAGTATACCATTTCCATGACGTCATCTGTTAAACAATCAGAAACATTGTGGCGACGGGATAAATTCAGCAGGCTGAGGATTATTTAGCAGATCTCTGGTCAAAAAAGGTAAATCAGGATTATAGTTTTGTCCAGAAATGATTTAACTGTACAAATGTTTTCTACATATTTCCATGATGTTAAAAGATTTGCAGATGTTTTTGTTTTTCAGTGCAAAATGTCTTAATGAACATGACCCACCTCATGGGCCTTTCTATTCATATTAAATGTCCAAACAACTGTAGTATAACTGCTCTCCAATAGAGGGCGCTAAACACCAAGGTTAGAAGAGGCAACGCAAGGGGGCTTTTTTTGCCTACCACTGCAAAGGTTAGTGGAGGTGCCTGAAAGAAATCCTGGAGGGGAATCGGAGGAGCCTAAAGCATTGTGGAATCGGAGGGGCCTAAAGCATTGGGGAATCGGAGGAGCCTAAATCCTTGTCAAAACAAACAGTTAATAATAACCACAGTTAGCCTCTCCACTCTGACTGTCTGTGAGTCAGCATGTAGTGAGGGCTTTCCCTGACAGTTGGTTGGCTAGCATATTTATAGACAACAGGTGTGAGTGTTTTAGGAAAGGTGTGATCACGGCAGTTGTCAGCAAGGGCTTCCCCTGGGCTGGCAGGGAGTATTTATGGACTACGGTGTGTGTGTGTGCGTGCTTTAGGAAACAGGCAGGGGATCACCACAGTAGATACGTGTGTATGTAGAAGAAAACACAATGGAACATTTTTCAAAATGTGTTTGATTACTGCCTTTGAACTGTGTCGTATGCCTGCCATAAAGGGATTAATTAGGTTTATTGCATTAAATTTATGCTTGTTTGTGATGTTTCATAATTACAGGATTTTTTTTAGAATGCCAGGACTTTCATACCATTTTAGATGTTTAATCTAGTATGAATTCACTGCACTGGAACAGAATCGTCTTTTCACTCTTTTGATAAGTTCACTGTATTGTAGATTCCTCTCCATTATTCCCTTTGTTGTATTAGCACAGTAAACTTGATATCAATTCAAGCTCCAAGATGTCAGCGATTAGAAAAACGTAGAAAAATTAGAATTAGAAAAAAGTAGATTCAGCAAATGTACGGGCGCATTGAACCATGTCGCACGCCATAGCCTTCGTTAGATTTACATTTAAGTCATTTAGCAGACGCTCTTATCCAGAGCGACTTACAAATTGGAAAGTTCATACATATTCATCCTGGTCCTGGTCCCCCCGTGGGAATTGAACCCACAACCCTGGCGTTGCAAGCGCCATGCTCTACCAACTGAGCCACACGGGACCACGGGATCATGTCTTCTATGTTTGGAAAAGCCTAGTATGTTGATATTGGCCACTTAATGCATATATTTTTACTATACAGTATGATTTAAATATAATATACTGGTAGTATGGTAAGTACATAGTATATACACTGAGTGTAGAAAACATTAGGAACACCTGCTCTTTCCATGACAGACTGAGCAGGTAAGAGCTATAATCTGTAATCACTTGTTAAATCCACTTCAATCAGTGTAGATGAAGGGGAGGAGACAAGTTAAAGAAGGATTTTTAAGCCTTGAGACAATTGAGACGTGCTGTGGTCCAAACTTAAAAGACACACCCTCGTCTACTTACCCTCGCCTTATGCCCTTGGGGGAATCCCCGTCGCCATCTTGGAGGGTGGTCCAAATGATTAGCCAAGCAAGAGAAGTTGGCAATGTAAGCCCCTCAGCCCTCGTTTTTTGGTCAGCTTTGCGAGTGTACAATTATGGCTGCGGTCCAAACACTTAAAAGACACACCCTATCCCCTCAGCCCTCAAATTAAGTGGACACTTCTGATGACTTCTGACAAGTATACACTTGCAGGGCTGGATATCAGTTCTGTTATACTCACAGAAATTAACAGTTTTGGAAACGTTAGAGTGTTTTCTATCCAAATCTACCAATTATATGCATATCCTAGCTTGTGGGCCTGAGTAGCAGGTAGTTTAATTTGGGCACGCTTTTCATCCAAAATTCCGAATGCTGCCCCCTACCCTAGTGAGGTTAATTATAAACATCGTTTGACATGTTTCGACGAACTTTACCGGTACTATTAGGATGTATTCGTCTGTATGTTTTGACAGCCTTGGAGCCAGTGGATTACTGAACAAAACGTGCCTACAAAAAGGAGTTTTTGAGATATAAAGAGGGACTTTATCAAACAAAACAAACATTTATTGAGTAGCTGGGACTCTTGTGACTGCAACCATATGAAGATCTTCAAAGGTAAGTGATACATTTTTTCGCTATTTCTGACTTTTGTAATTCCTTTACTTGGTTGTAAAATGTTTGTATGCTTTTGTAAACGGGGCGCTGTCCTCAGATAATCGCATGGTTTGCTTTCGCCGTAAAGCCTTTTTGAAATCTGACAAAGCGGCTGGATTAACAAGAAGTTCATCTTCAAGCCGATGTATAACACTTGTATTTTTTATGAATGTTTATTATGCCTATTTCTGTATTTTGAATTTGGCGCTCTGGAATTTCACCGGATGTCGTCGAGGTGGGTCGCTAGCGGAACGCCTATGCCAGAAAGGTTTTAAGGGCTGAGGGGATGGACTGCAGCCATGGATTGTGTATGTGTGCCATTAAGAGGGGGAATTGGCAATACACAAAGACTTAAGTGCCTTTGAACGTGGTATGGTAGTAGGTGCCAGGCACACTGGTTTGTGGCAAGAACTCAACAGTTTCCCGTGTGTATCAAGAATGGTCCACCACCCAAAAGACATCCAGCCAACTTGACACAACTGTGGGAAGCATTGGAGTCAACATGGGCCAGCATCCCTTTGGAACGCTTTCTCCACCTTGTAGAGTCCATGCCCTGACGAATTAAGGCTGTTGTGAGGGCAAAAGGGGGGAGGGGTGCAACTCAATATTATGGTGTTCTGAATGTTTTGTACACTCAATGTACAGTCAACTTCTAAATTATTGGCACCCTTTATAAAGATTTGTACAATAAATAATACAAATACTGAGAAATATTGCATGCTAAATTAAAAGGGTAATTATTATTTATTGTAATTGTTAATGAACCTTTTAGACAACCCTACTGTTTCACTATACTCACATTGTCTAGAGGACCTAGGCTTGCCTTATTTTTTTGTAACCTGCTTAGGCGTGTGCATAAACATGAAAGTATGAGTGTGCAGACGGTGTTGGGTGTTGAGTGTGTGTGTGTGGGAACAATGGATTTGCTTACCGGCTCTGGTGTGACTCCGTGGTCAGGCCAGCTCAAAAGGGTCATTCATGTTCAGTTGGTGACAAACAATAAATAACAATACAGAAAACTCTAAAAGGGGATGTCAAAAGAAAGATACTAAATAAGAGCCCTGCTGGTGGGAGATGGTTCAGCTGATTAGCTCAGTAATCCCTCCCAGCTGTGCACAGACCTCTAATGCAGACCAGAGCTTCCTCCACTGGCCCCTCCTCCACTGACCCCTGGGGATGGGATGTGTATCATAGTAGTGTGCTGAATAACTGGCCCCTCCTCCACTGGCCCCTGGGGATGGGATGTGTATCATAGTAGTGTGCTGAATAACTGGCCCCTCCTCCATTGGCCCCTGGGGATGGGATGTGTATCATAGTAGTGTGCTGAATAACTGGCCCCTCCTCCACTGGCCCCTGGGGATGGGATGTGTATCACAGTAGTGTGTTAAATAACTGGCCCCTCCTCCACTGACCCCTAGGGATGGGATGTGTATCATAGTAGTGTGTTGAATAACTGGCCCCTCCTCCACTGACCCCTAGAGGTGGGATGTGTATCACAGTAGTGTGTTAAATAACTGGCCCCTCCTCCACTGGTCCCTGGGGATGGGATGTGTATCATAGTAGTGTGTTGAATAACTGGCCCCTCCTCCACTGACCCCTGGGGATGGGATGTGTATCATAGTAGTGTGTTAAATAACTGGCCCCTCCTCCACTGACCCCTGGGGGTGGGATGTGTATCATAGTAGTGTGCTGAATAACTGGCCCCTCCTCCACTGACCCCTGGGGATGGGATGTGTATCACAGTAGTGTGTTAAATAACTGGCCCCTCCTCCACTGACCCCTGGGGATGGGATGTGTATCATAGTAGTGTGTTGAATAACTGGCCCCTCCTCCACTGACCCCTGGGGATGGGATGTGTATCATAGTAGTTTGTTAAATAACTGGCCCCGCCTCCACTGGCCCCTAGGGATGGGATGTGTATGACAGTAGTGTGTTGAATAACTGGCCCCGCCTCCACTGGCCCCTAGGGATGGGATGTGTATCATAGTAGTGTGTTGAATAACTGGCCCCTCCTCCACTGGTCCCTGGGGATGGGATGTGTATCATAGTAGTGTGTTGAATAACTGGCCCCTCCTCCACTGACCCCTAGGGGTGGGATGTGTATCATAGTAGTGTGTTAAATAACTGGCCCCTCCACCATTGGCCCCTAGGGATGGGATGTGTATCATAGTAGTGTGTTGAATAACTGGCCCCTCCTCCACTGGCCCCTGGGGATGGGATGTGTATCATAGTAGTGTGCTGAATAACTGTGGCCTACCACTCTTACCTACCCATCTCATTCGCCTTGCTATTTATATCAAATCTCTACTGTGAAACGTGTGTGCGTGTGTACACGTGTGTGTGTGTGTGTACACGTGTGTGTGTGTGTGTACACGTGTGTGTGTGTGTGTGTGTGTGTGTGTGTGTGTGTGTGTGTGTGTACACGTGTGTGTACACGTGTGTGTGTGTGTGTGTACATGTACATACATAGTACAATTGCTTTTGTTTAAAAAGTAATGAAACCAAATTTACAAAAAAATATATGGGGAATTGGAAATTATGCAGACAATTACTTTGATGGAAGCTACAATCTATCTGCAATAGTAACGCTGATCTAACCCCTAATAAAAAATACATTTTAAAAAAGGTACTTAAATATATTAAAAGAAAATGATTATCCCTGTTTTCAATACTCCGGCACTTTAAAAAGTCCTGGTACTTGGTAGAGTTCATGAAGCCATTGACCTTCACAAAGGCCAAAGGAACAGTGGAAGCAAAACAGCCCCAAATATCCACCACCATATTTTACAGTAGGTATGAGGTTCTTTTCTCCATATGCATCCTTCTTTCGACACCAAACCCACTTCTGGTGTGCGTGGCCAAACAGCATTTACATTTGTTGGATTCTCTCTGTAAAAGTTTTTTTCCTGGCAGCCCTTCCAGAGAGCTTATTGGTAAGGAAGTGGCATCTACTTTTAGAATTGGAGCCTTGGTTACCCGAAGATGCGACCAAGTTCTGTTATTCTCCAACTTTGGACCTCGCATTTTTCTTTGCCTCCCGAACTATTTTCCTCTCTGTGCGTTGGGATACGATACACAAGTTCATCACTGTTCCAGTGGTTTTACGCTTCTTAATTGTTGGACTAATAGTGGTCACTTGTGGATTTGTTTTTTTGCTATTATTTTATACCCATTGCCTGATTTATGAAGGTCAACAGACATGTGTCACTTTTTGTTTGTGAGTTCTTTGCCTTTTCCTATTGTGATGGACAACACATGGATTTTACATTGGTGTTCTCATTTATAAACCCTAGTGAAACAGGAAGCCATGGAAGCACACAACACAGTTCCTGACATCAACTTTAAAAAAGTAGAATTTTAATGCAGATTTTATTTTGTTTGATTGTATTTATAAGAATTTGTAGGGGTGCCAATCATTTTGACACCCATCTTTTTGAGAGAAAAAAGTATTACAAAATCTCTTTCTCTGAGCAATTGTATTTGTATAGCACACATGCCAGTTCTCCTGAAGCATCTTCTTTATGTATTATGAAAAATATAAATTACATTCCACCCATAATGCTGAAAAGAGGGTGCTTTTGGTCATTGACTGCAGTAAAGGGCTACAATGCCTGGATTTACAACTAATGTGCCAATCAGGACGTTACAGAATGTAAGAAGCAACATTGGCAGAGGAACTGCTAGGTATTCGGCAGCACTTTAGGCTGAGAAGTGAGTTTCACAGATACCTATCTCTTACATTCACCCCCCAAAACGTACTCCATAGCGAGCCCAACGTTGAGCTGAGCGCAACTGTAAAGGACGTCATGCTGCTTGCTTCGTGAATACCGCCTCCTCCTTATTAGGCTCATATCGTGGCTGGAACCCAGGAACTCTACCTCACATATGACCTCCTGAAACATCTTACCCAGTCGCACCATCAAAAAGCAAATGTAACTATTCAGCAACACAAGTGGAGACGCTGCAGGCTGAGGACTGAGTTTCACAGATCCCCATCTGCTACACAACCAATAACAAGTCTGTACCCGTTTAGGAAAAAAGTATTTTAATGTATTCAGTAATGTTATACTTTTCCAGATTTACCAGAGGGTTCAAATTGCAATGAGTTAGATGCTAGATAGCTTCGTCAGCATAGCGGAGGCTTCACACATAGCCGAGGCTTCACACTTTTATGAGACGGCTATAAATATAATCCACAGTGGCAGGAAAGGTTGAAATCAAGGCCAAACAGTCAGTCAACACAGACTAAATACATGGTGTCAGAAGGTAGTTTTTGGAGCAGTGAGCAGTTACCCACTCTGTCAGCTTACTTTAGTTGCAGGTTTTGTGAAATCTGTGGTTCTGAAACACAATGGCCACCCTCCATGCTGACTACATTGCAGACGAATGCGAGATCTCAGAATGTCTGGATTTGATGTTTATTAACAGATCAGCTAACCACATCATATGGTATAGCAATCTGATGTGGCTTACAACCAATAAGAGACTCTGGAATCATGATCCTTTGTGACCTAAAGTGAAAGGTCCTGCCCCATGGCCTTGGAGTGTGAGGGCCAAGTTGATCAGACACATTGGTTCCACACTGATGTCATTTCAATGTTGAGATTTTGAACAGACTTAGTGTTCAACATGTAAATAGGAAGTGGGAAGTGGATTATGAACAGGTTCTGAAAGAGGAAACATTAACTACTTGAGGAAGGGAGGTCAGCTAGAAAGCCAGTCTGTGTGCCACATTATTGTAGCTATTAGAAAGCTGGTGATTCCTAAACTAGAACATAGCAAGACTTTGTGGATTATTACAACATTTAATCCATAGAAGCTCCTTTGGAGGAAGAATTGTTGACATATAGTTGTCATTTGTATCTCTCTTTTTTTTTGCGGTAACAAGTAACAACACAAAAACACAACGCCCACTATACAAAACATTCTAATAAAAATGGTCAACATATGATTTCTAAATTCATATCTTAAAGCAGAATTGAGAAAATAATTAATTGAAGTTGTGACATTTAACGACCCTGTTAAAAATCTGATATGTGGTTCTCGATAGTGGCTGAATGGAACAGTGGTGAGAGACGGGAGTGTGTTGTGTACCTCTATCCAAGTTGATTGGCAAAGTTTCATCCAAATTGTTGTCATATTGGCTTAGATGTGATGGTAGAATGATTCGAATTTAACATTGAACACTGATCTGTGCCTAAGAAGCCAGTGGCCGCATACAACATTATTGAGATTATTGCAATTTTAAAGTTGACTGTTATTATGTCTGTTTGACATATTATGACTTTTTGGTACATGGCCCTGTTCGTGGAATAAATTGCAGAACTATAAAGCAGAGGCTCCTATCATCAGGTCTTCAGTCATCCCAGATATAACAGCTGCCATAGAGGTCAAGGCTATTACCGAATCAGCAGTTAAAGGTTGACTGCCCTTTAAAACCAACTTCTCCTTTGGGAAACGGCCTATGTGGCATGATATGAGTCATAAACATTTACTCAAGTGTCAAAATTAACTACAAAGTGTAACTAGGATACTTTAGTTCATAAAGTCAGTCTCGTCCAAAACAGAATTTTGTAAGTGACTGCGTAACAACGGGTAAATGAAGGTTGGGTTAGGATTACAATTACTGTATGTCAACAATTTATCCCTCCCTTTGCATATTATCTAGCGGTGTGCTGATCTCCTATTAGTAATGGTATCCTTTTTATCCCACTTCATACTTGTAATCGAAATTGATCGGAAAACCCGGAAGTGCGTTTAAAATGCCGGCGTGATGCGGTGGAATACGACGATACGAGCGCTTACGCTTCAAACACACCGACAGTGTTTTTTTGCGCCAAATACTACGCAGCATCATCTGGATATGTATGCAACATAAATTCAACATTCACCTTCTGCTACCCATTTCTGTCAAGCTGTCTACACATACAGTTTGACACATACGTTAGATAAATCCAACTATACACCACACCGAACGCACAGCAACTGCCTCTGCAACGCAATGTTGCAAGGCAAACGCAGTGTTTCATTGGAAATGAATGTCATTCTGGTGTACCAAAATGCAAATGGCTGTCAGTGTGTTCAAAGAGAACACTCCGTAAGCCACGCCCCAGTGGGCAGAGCTAGGCATGTTGGACAGGGACACGTTTTAATACCATAAAAAAGCCTCTCATTTTACAGTGGGTCCGCAATGGTTCTGTGTAGCCTAGTTATGCTAATATATTTCAGACCAGTGTATTGCAGTTAATTCGGTCTTTGACTTAAACAGCACAATATCTTTGAGTAGTTAACAGGGAAACAACAACGCGTTCCAGACAGTTCGCAATAGAACATACCAGAGGGGGGCATCGTTTACTAGGCTACCTAAATTATTGGGATCATCTGGTCACCACAAGTGTTTGGAAAACATGGAGCTCATTGACAAAACAGACCATGGAACGTCTTTTTACGCATAGGGCCGCGGTGGGTCTGTGTTAGTTATGCGATTATATTGGAGACAGGTTTATAGCAGTAAATGTCGTCTATAAATGTACTCATAGTATTTCTAAGTAGAAGCCATATAAGCCAGGGAAACTAATTGTTTTCACTTTACAATATAACATTCAGAAATGTCTGCCTGACTGTGGGGCTCTTTACCTGAATTATTATACTTATTTTGCTCAAATAGAGATATAATTGTGTCTGGCTGAGAATAGAACATTACGTTTTCTGCCTGTGTGTGGCGCTGTTTATGGACCGTGACTGAGTACACCCTGGCCTGACCCAATCCTACCTGGCCCCACTCTACCTGCTACCTGCCTGTTACTGCATCCACTGGTTCTGTCTCCCCCTCAACTCCTTCCCTTTTCTGAATCCACTCTGGTATGGACTTAGACCCCTATGTTAGACCCCTATGTTCCTTAGACCCCTATGTTAGACCCCTATGTTCCTTAGACCCCTATGTTAGACCCCTATGTTCCTTAGACCCCTATGTTCCTATGTTAGACCCCTATGTTCCTTAGACCCCTATGTTAGACCCCTATGTTCCTTAGACCCCTATGTTCCTATGTTAGACCCCTATGTTCCAGGTAATACATCAATCTACCTACAATCTACGTTTCCATTCATTTACAGAGATTTGATCTAAGTGCAATAGGTCTATAACTGGATGGATCTTTACCAGGCTTCACAAAAGGCAACAACACAGCACGTTTCCATCCTGATAGTAGTACTCCTGTCCTCCATATTTTGTTAAATAAAACTGAAAATCTTTCCCAAAACTTCTGTAGGGAAATGTTTAAACATCGTGTATGTAGCATCATCTATCCTCACCCGGAGCAGTGCGAAACAGTCACAACATCTTCCTCAGCTAACACAGGTATCTCTACTGTCTTCCTTTCCTCGTCATCCTCTTTTAACATCTTCCTCAGCTAACACAGGTATCTACTGTCTTTCCTCGTCATCCTCTTTAACATCTTCCTCAGCTAACACAGGTATCTACTGTCTTTCCTCGTCATCCTCTTTAACATCTTCCTCAGCTAACACAGGTATCTACTGTCTTTCCTCGTCATCCTCTTTAACATCTTCCTCAGCTAACACAGGTATCTACTGTCTTTCCTCGTCATCCTCTTTAACATCTTCCTCAGCTAACACAGGTATCTACTGTCTTTCCTCGTCATCCTCTTTAACATCTTCCTCAGCTAACACAGGTATCTACTGTCTTTCCTCGTCATCCTCTTTAACATCTTCCTCAGCTAACACAGGTATCTACTGTCTTTCCTCGTCATCCTCTTTAACATCTTCCTCAGCTAACATAGGTATCTACTGTCTTTCCTCATCATCCTCTTTAACATCTTCCTCAGCTAACATAGGTATCTACTGTCTTTCCTCGTCATCCTCTTTAACATCTTCCTCAGCTAACATAGGTATCTCTACTGTCTTTCCTCGTCATCCTCTTTAACATTTTCCACACATTCCCCAGTTGTTTCCTTTCCTAAAGAAGAACATAATTCCCGCCATGCACCTTTCTTTTCGTTCTTAATGACTTGGCCAACACTCTCTTTCTCTGAAAGACTATCATGCTCTCAAATGTCAAATTATTCTTCAACGTTTTAAAAGCATGATGATGATCTATGATGGTCTTATTACATGCTTCAGTCCACCAAGGAACTATCTTTAGTCTACCATCTCACCCTCTTATTGGAATAGTCAATAAGGAAGCATCCATTATGGCTCTTGCTATCTTGTCATAACTGATTTGATGGAGAAATATCAGGTCGATAGGATAGCCAGCTGCAGTTACAGTATCACCAAGCTATGCTAGCTAGCTGCTGTCAGCTTGGCTAAACACAAGGTCAGTGCAGGCTTTAGCCTACACATAGAACTGAATTAGCTGACCATGTTGAGATGCCGAGTCAGTCAGGAGGGGACAAGTCCTCAACATCAAAACTTTGTTCCCTCCATAGCAAAGCTAACTTAGCTTATCTCATTGTACTCACTACTGCATTTGTTTGTTGTGATTGAATGGCAAAGACACAGCCAAGAACACCCACATCAAACCACATCCCCAAAACAACTCATTTGCCTTCAGTTATGGCCGCTAGCATTTCTTAATGAGCATTGATGAAAAAGAGGCCAAATCAGGAAGTGCAGTCGCCCTTTAAAATAGTAGAACTGCTCATTAATTAAATCATTTGTATTACTCTGCCATTTTTAAAGTCATGCCCCTCTCCGTCCTTGACATTTCCTAAATAAGTCTATATAACACACTGCCATTGTTATACTCTTAATATCACCAACAGAACTGGAGTTATAACCAGTTTTAGAAGAGCAAAGAATCAACAACAAAAAAGCCAGAACGGTAGGAAGGGCTGGCAACGTTTGAATAGAACAAGCTAAAGGCAATGCTACGGGCCGATTATCAGCACAAACTGTCATCACTGCGAGAGCTTTCACCAACGTACGTTGTTTATGCGACATGAACATGCTACTACAGCACATCAGGGAATGTACTGTGGCTGAGGTGCACAGAGAGCAAGGAGACTGGGATCTGTCTGTCGATGAGCGCTTCAGAGAGATCATGCGTTACCTCCGTTTTGATGACAAAACAACGAGAACGCGACGCCTGGAAACAGACAAATTCGTCATGGTATCCGACATATAAATAATTGACTCCCGTCATATTGACACTTACATTCATGATAATGCCTATATTGCTTTTGTGCTGGTTTTCACTCTTTATCAAGTTCACTTAGCACTTGTACTCATGTTTAGGCTACTGATGTTTTCTTAATTTCCCTGTGCGTCTTGGTGGTTGGGGTATTTTGGGGTATTCATGTAATTTTGTCATTAGAAAAGGAAGCTGTTTCCGTGTTCCAACACACATGATGTCTGCTTCATAGTTGGACTAAAGGCTCTCCACCAATAAAACAGATTGAATAGAAGGTGTAGAATAGAAGGTGTAGAATAGAAGGTGTAGAATAGAAGGTGTTGAATAGAAGGTGTAGAATAGAAGGTGTTGAATAGAAGGTGTTGAATACCTATTCATCACTTTCCATTCAACACCTTCTATTCAACACATTCTTTTCAACACCTTCTATACAACTCATTCACCGGCAGACAGGAACACTACCCATTTTCCCCATGGTTTAAATCAGTCTTCCAATTGTGCGACTGGATGTGAAGGGTTGAACTTCTAAACAGTGATCTTTGATGGGGTCATCTAGTGCATTGGACTGTCACGTGTCTTTTCTGTTCCAAAAGGCTTGGCTAGAACGAGTCCCCCGCTCTCCCAGAGACGCTTGTGTTCCAACAGCTGCAGCTGAAGGGAGGGTGTGGGATTCCCAGTTTTATTGATGTTCTCTGTTATGGACTTTACTTATATTGTCATTGACTGGTTCTTCTTGCGATCTCTGTTGTTTTTACATTTGAAAGTTTAAAAATAAAGCTGTCCAAAAAGAAGCAGGTATTTGACTGGTCCATTTAATGGCCATATCAGTTATAAGTCTGTTTCATATATGGTCATATCCTCTAGTGTACGGCTCAAATGGCAGCAGATCTGCCAATAAACAAATGACAAATTACCTTAGATATATTGCTGTGGAAGCTGGATGTATTTCTGACACTCATTTCTGAACCATATTGGGCTTGTAAATGATCTGTTGCTTTAGTACGCTTCTTGTAACTCTGTCATCAACTGTATGGAATCAAATTTGAGTTTCACAAACAGCTCAGCGATGTGGTCTGCTACCATCTTTATGACGGGTCATATAGCAATCCTAAACGACTTCAGGCTGCATTTATTTATGACAGCCAGTTTGGATGGTTGGAGAAGGTCACTAACAGGGGGTAATACTTTGGACTACTTGTTTGTCCAGATATAAAGCTTGCTGACAAACACAACAGCTCCCCTGATACAAGATTTTAATCTCTGTACAATTTTTAAAAATAATATTACATTTAGTCCTCCATTGACTTCACACTGCATGCTGAAAGGTGAAGACCTCATACCTTTACTGTAGACCACAGAGAGATCTGATAAAGGCCAGCACATTATTTTGACCGTATTAGTCGACCATGAGGTCCTCACATTGCTGACACCATAATAGATTTACAGCGAGATATGTGACCTGGAAAATAAGTTCTGATTTCACCTAGCCAAGCTTGGTTGTTTTGTGGATCCATGCCACAGCATGTGACATTTCAAATCCAGTTATAGATTTTTATTGTCTTTGACATTTTAATGGATTGAATCATATTTTAAAAAATGCTGACGTGAGCCAAGGTGCTGGGGTGTCTCAGGCAAAACTACTTTTACACAACACAATATATTGGATCAAGAGTTACTATCCGATCCTCCCAAGGCCCTGATAAAATACGTCAAATATGTACAATAATAGTTTTATAATGACAGTTTAGAATGATTAAACAGCATGATCATTACATAGGTGTACCTTGTGCCGGGGACAATAAAAGGCCACACTAAAATGTGCTGTTTCGTCACACAACACAATGCCACAGATGTATCAAGTTTTGAGGGAGTGTGCAATTGGCATGCTGACTGCAGGAATGTCCACCAGAGCTGTTGCCAGATAATTTAATGTTAATTTCTCTACCATAAGCCGCCTCCAACATTGTTTTAAAGAATCTGGCATTATGTCCAACCAGCCAGACCATGTGTATGGCGTTGTATGTGTGAGCGGTTTGCTGCTGTCAATGTTGTGAACAGAGTGCCCTATGGTGGAGGTGGGGTTATGGTATGGGCAGGCATAAGCTACGGACAACAAATACAATTGCATTTTATCGATGGCAATTTTAATGCACAGAGATACCGTGACGAGATCCTGAGGCCCATTGTCGTGCCTTTAATACGCCGCCATCACCTCACAAGACATGTCACTCTTTGAGCATGTTTGGGATGCTCTGGATAAACGTGTACGACAGTATGTTCCAGTTCCCGCCAATATCCAGCAACTTCGCACAGCCATTGAAGAGGAGTGGGACAACATTCCACAGGCCACAGTCAGCAGCCTGATCAACTCTATGTGAAGGAGATATGTCGCATACACGAGGCAAATGGTGGTCACACCAGATACTGACTGGTTTCCTGATCCACGCCCCTACCTTTTTTTAAGGTATCTGTGACCAACTAACTGAACAAACCAGTCAATAGATTAAGGCCTAAGGAATTTATTTCAATTGACTGATATTCCTTATATGAACTGTAACTCAGTAAAATCTTTGAAATTGTTACATGTTGCGTTTACATTTTTGTTCAGTATATAAACAAATTACAAAGAACAGTGGCTGGCGTTTATATCTACAACAAAAACATATGCCGAGAGAGATTTTCTGGTTGTAAACTGCTTCTCTAGTTGTATATACAGTGGGGAGAACAAGTATTTGATACACTGCCGATTTTGCAGGTTTTCCTACTTACAAACCATGTAGAGGTCTGTAATTTGTATCATAGGTACACTTCAACTGTGAGAGACGGAATCTAAAACAAAAATCCAGAAAATCACATTGTATGATTTTTAAGTAATTAATTTGCATTTTATTGCATGACATAAGTATTTGATCACCTACCAACCAGTAAGAATTCCGGCTCTCACATACCTGTTAGTTTTTCTTTAAGAAGCCCTCCTGTTCTCCACTCATTACCTGTATTAACTGCACCTGTTTGAACTCGTTACCTGTATAAAAGACACCTGTCCACACACTCAATCAAACAGACTCCAACCTCTCCACAATGGCCAAGACCAGAGAGCTGTGTAAGGACATCAGGGATAAAAGTGTAGACCTGCACAAGCCTGGGATGGGCTACAGGACAATAGGCAAGCAGCTTGGTGAGAAGGCAACAACTGTTGGCGCAATTATTAGAAAATGGAAGAAGTTCAAGATGACGGTCAATCACCCTCGGTCTGGGGCTCCTTGCAAGATCTCACCTCGTGGGGCATCAATGATTATGAGGAAGGTGAGGGATCAGCCCAGAACTACACGGCAGGACCTGGTCAATGACCTGTTCTGGACTATTCAGCAGGAGTGTGTGGTGCTAAGAAGTATTTTTTTTCAACGAACATGTTCATAACAGAGCAGTACATAAGTTTTAGCTGTCCACAAGTTTGCACCTGAACTTGCAATAACTGGGGACATGGGGTGGGAACCCTGTGAGGTGAGATGGAAGGCGTGTATGGTGAGACTTTAGAATAGACTGTTGGATATGCCAACTGCCAGAATAACTAGTAAAGATTTTCAATGGGATCTATCTATAGGGGGAGCCTGGGCAACTGAAATGTCTGATCTATTTCAATGGGATCTATCCATACAGGGAGACTGGGCAACTGAAATGTCTGATCTATTTCAATGGGATCTATCCATACAGGGAGACTGGGCAACTGAAATGTCTGATCTATTTCAATGGGATCTATCCATAGGGGGAGCCTGGACAACTGAAATGTCTGATCTATTTCAATGGGATCTTTCCATAGGGGGAGCCTGGACAACTGAAATGTCTGATCTATTTCAATGGGATCTATCCATAGGGGGAGCCTGGGCACCTGAAATGTCTGATCTATTTCAATGGGATCTATCCATAGGGGGAGCCTGGGCAACTGAAATGTCTGATCTATTTCAATGGGATCTATCCATACGGGGAGACTGGGCAACTGAAATGTCTGATCTATTTCAATGGGATCTATTCATAGGGGGAGCCTGGACAACTGAAATGTCTGATCTATTTCAATGGGATCTATCCATAGGGGGAGCCTGGACAACTGAAATGTCTGATCTATTTCAATGGGATCTATCCATAGGGGGAGCCTGGGCAACTGAAATGTCTGATCTATTTCAATGGGATCTATCCATACGGGGAGACTTGGCAACTGAAATGTCTGATCTATTTCAATGGGATCTATTCATAGGGGGAGCCTGGACAACTGAAATGTCTGATCTATTTCAATGGGATCTTTCCATAGGGGGAGCCTGGACAACTGAAATGTCTGATCTATTTCAATGGCATCTATCCATAGGGGGAGCCTTGGCAACTGAAATGTCTGATCTATTTCAACAGTCTGACTGTGGACATCTGTATGAAAACCAAATTAAGGGAGACATAGATATGATTAAAATATGAAAAAAATAGGTGGAGGAGATGAATCATAAACCCAAATTGAGAACCTTTTGTTTGATTAATCCCATAAGGGATGGGTTGTCAATTGGCGATTTGAAACAAAAACAAATTTCATTCATTCATTCATTCATGTAATAACTACTCATCAATAGGGGGCCACAAAGGTCCTTCCTGCCACTGCAAATGTTATTGGAGGTCCCTGAAAGAGATCCTAGAGGGGAATGGGAGGAGCCTAAAGCATTGAGGAATCGGAGGAGCCTGAAGCATTGCCAAAACAAACAGTTAATAATAACCACAGTTAACCTCTTGTCACGCCCTGGCCTTAGTATTCTTTGTTTTCTTTATTATTTTAGTTAGGTCAGGGTGTGACATGGGGAATGTTTGTGTTTTGTCATTTTGGGTGGTTATATGGTAAAGGGGGTGTTGGGTGTAGTGTATGAGTTTGTGTTGAGTGAATGTTTCTAGGTATGTCTATGGTTGAGTGAATGTGTCTAGGTATGTCTATGGTTGCCTGAGTGGTTCTCAGAGACAGATGTCTTTCATTTGTCTCTGATTGGGAGCCATATTTAAGGCAGCCATGGGCATCATGCATTTGTGGGTAATTGTCTATGTCTAAGTGTTTAGTGTCAGCACTTATGTTTGTATAGCTTCACGGTCGTCTGTTTTGTTGTTTTGTATAGTGTTCGTTTCGTTTTCGTCTTCTTCCTTAAATAAAGAAGATGTACTTTCCACACGCTGCATTTTGGTCCTCACTCTCTCCCATTGACGATCGTGACAGAATTACCCACCAACAAACAGTGTGAAAACACCTACCTTAATATGGCTCTCAATCAGAGGAAATGAAAACCACCTGCCTCTAATTGAGAGCCATATCAGGTCACCCTTTAACCAACATAGAAACACATAACATAGACTACCCACCCAAACTCACGCCCTGACCGTCAAACACATACAAAATAACAGAAAACCGGTCAGGAACGTGACACCTCTCCACTCCGACTGTTGTTAAGTTGGCATGTAGTGAGGGTTTCCCTGACAGTTGTTTGGCTAGCTTAAATAGACAATGTGTGCGAGAGTTTTAGGAAACTGGGGATCACTGCAGTACTCAAGAAGTGCTTCCCCTGGGCTGGCTGGCAGTATGTATGGACCACCATGGTGTGTGTTATCTTTAGGAAACAGGCAGGGGATCACCACAGTAGAAACAAGAAGCTGGCACTGTGTCCAGATGCGTCATTCAAACAAAAACGTAAGCTATCTAGCTAGCAATAAAGAGCTAACCTGCCAGACAATCTGCAAGCCTGTAAATCTGTGGGAACAAATCACCAGATATATGCAATGAAAACTCAATGTTATCAAATATAAAACAGATGATAAAAAACAACAATTAAAAATACTTAAAAAATAACTAAATGTGTTCATATTTACAGAGCACATACCAGCATGCAATTCAAATAGATTATATATATATATTAAAGATATGCATAACTCAGTGTTTAAATGAATTAACCAATGTTAAATGTATTTGCATGATATTGATTCTTGACTAAATCATTCACCCCCAGATGAATAGGAGAAAACATGATCTTCCCAGATGAATAAAGGAAACCGTCTCAATATCTTTGCTAACACCCTGCAGTCACCAGTAGGCTAGCTAGCTATCTATAAACAATGCCGTCTGCAAACATGGTGATGACGGTTACAAGACGGTGCATATTTACATTTGGTAAGAGAATATTTTTAATACGTTACCATTTGTGTACTAAAGGGAGCAGAGAGCGTGTGACGCAGTGGCGGCCGCAGGACAGTTTCCCTGAGGGTTGGCTAGGTCGTTGTGTAGGTGGGATGATTCCTCACCAAACTAGAACGGGAAAAAAAAGACCATTGCTTTGGGGATTATTAAAGGCGGCCATTTTGGAACATTCAGTAACGGCTGAAGGGAACGGAATGACGAGAGGCGGAGTGTTTTGTATCTACATCCAAGTTGATTGGTGAAGTCACATCGAAATTGTTATCATATTGGCTTAGATGTGTTTTTTTATTTATTTTACATTGAGCATTGATCAATGCCTTCTTGGTGGTGGCCACCAGCTTCTTAATGTTTTGCTACTGTGTGCCTAATGAACACAACCCTGATTCTGATCCAACAAGTTGAGTACAACATTATTTAGATGATTGCGATATTAAAGTTGACTGTTATTATGACTGTTTGAAAAAACCAAGTCATGAGGTTGAAGGAATTGTCTGTAGAGCTCCGAGACAGGATTGTGTCGAGACTCAGATCTGGGGAAGGGTACCAAAACATGTCTGCAGCGTTGAAGGTTCCTAAGAACACAGTGGCCTCCATCATTCTTGAATGGAAGAAGTTGAGAACCACTAAAACTCTTCCTAGAGCTGGCTGCCCGGCCAAACTGAGCAATCGGGAGAGAAGGTCCTTGGTCAGGGAGATGACCAAATCCCAAAGGTCACTCTGAAAGAGCTCCAGAGTTCCTCTGTGGAGATGGGAGAACCTTCCAGAAGGACAACCATCTCTGCAGCACTCCACCAATCAGGCCTTTATTGTAGAGTGGCCAGACGGAAGCCACTCCTTAGTAAAAGGAACATGACAGCCCGCTTGGAGTTTGCCAAAAGGCACCTAAAGACTCTTAGACAATGAGAAACAAGATTATCTGGTCCGATGAAACCAAAATTGAACTCTTTGACCTGAATGCCAAATGTCACGTCTGGAGGAAACCTGGCACCATCCCTACGGTGAAGCATGGTGGTGGCAGCATCATGCTGTGGGGATATTTTTCATCGGCAGTGACTGGGAGACTAGTCAGGATCCAGGGAAAAATGAACAGAGCAAAGTACAGAGAGATCCTTGATGAAAACCTGCTCCAGAGCACTCAGGACCTCAGACTGGGCCGAAGGTTAACCTTCCAACAGGGCAACGACCCTAAGCACACAGCCAACACAACACAGGAGTGGCATCGGGACAAGTCTCTGAACGTCCTTGAGTTGCCCAGCCATAGATCGAACATCTCTGGAGAGACCTGAAAATAGCTTTGCTACGACGCTCCCTATCCAATCTGACAGAGCTTGAGAGGATCTGCAAAGAAGAATAGGAGAAAATCCCCAAATTCAGGTGTGCCAAGCTTGTAGCGTCATAACCAAGAAGACTGGAGGCTGTAATCGCTGCCAAAGGTGCTTCAACAAAGTACTGAGTAAAGGGTCTGAATACTTATGTAAATGTGATATTTCAGTTTCAGTATAAAAACTGTTTCAGTATAAATCAAAAAACCTGTTTTTGCTTTGTCATTACTGGGGTATTTTGTGTAGATTGATGAGGAAAAACAACTATTTAATACATTTTTGAACAAGGCTGTAATGTAACAAAATGTGGAAAAAATCAAGTGGTCTGAATACTTTCTGAATGTACGGTATTGGTGTGGAGGCTGGATGTATTTCTGACACAACCTTTCTGAACATGGACATCTTGGGCTTGTAAATGATCTGCTTCAGTTTGCTTCCTGTAGCTCTGTCATCGACTGTATGGGATCAAATTGGAGTTTCAAGAACAGCTCAGCAATGTGGTTTGATACCATCTTTATGACGCAGTGTCATGAAGAAATCCCAAATTACTTTAGGCTGTCTGTATTTCTGACAGCCAGTTCTGGATCATGGCCATGGTTGGAGACGGTCACTTGCAGGGGATAATAATTGTGGACGTGTTTGTCCAAAGATTTGTACAACTTGCTGAAAAACACAACAGCACCCCATTTAATCCAAGTATTTCTCCTTGTAAATGTATTAGATTCATATTACATGCATCCCTCCATTGACTTCACACTGCATGCTGAAGGTGAAGACCTCATACCTTTACTGTGGACCACAGAGAGATCCGATACAGGCCAGCACATTATTTTGACCATATAAGTCAACCCTGAGATCCTCACATTGCTGACACCGTAATAGATTTACAGAGAGACATGTGATCTGGAAAATAAGATCTGAATTATCCGAGCCAAGCTTGTTGGTTTTGTGGATCCATGCCACAGCATGTGACATTTCACTCCCAGATTTAGATTTTTAATGGGTATGACATTTTAATGGATTGAATCATGTAAAAAAAATGCTGACGTGAGCAAGGCACTGGGGTGTCTCAGGCCAACTACTTTGCGGGTCGTTTTACAGAACAAAATGTATTGGATCAGCAGTTACTATCCGATCCCCCCAAGGCCCTGCTAAAATACAAATGTACAATAACAGTTTTATAATGACAGTTTACTCAACTGCTTAATGACATTTGGCAGTAAATAACAGTATATCAGGGGCCTGTAACTCCTGTTCTGGACAGCCCATCCACATGGGGTGCAGGCTTTCATTCCACCCCAGCACTAACACAGTGGTTTCAGCTAAATCAAATGATCAAAACCTTCAATTTAGCCCTGAATTACTAGAAATCAGGTTGGGATTCCTATGAGTTGGGAGCCATCAGCCAATGAAGAATAATATAATTGACTACTCTAAAATGGAGATCGCCTCAATGGCACTGCCCATGCTGTCACAGACACTATAATGGCACAGATACAAATATGAGTATATCTGTTGTTAACACACAGTATCTGCCCTCTCATTGGCTAAAATGTTCCCGCCTAATCTCACCTCCTCCCACCTGCTTTCCATCTTTGAGGACATGTATTTCAATTGTTAGAGTGGTCACTCAAATTTCTTGTCAATATAATATACAATCTTTGGATAAATCAACTTGTTGTGAAGGGTGTGTCACTCCTACAGGACTCCCAATTGCTCCTAATTACCCTAGGCCACGCCCCTTCCCTCCACACCTGTTCCCACTCCCTAATCACCTGTTGCTGCCCTTTTCCACCCCTTTCATTTCCCATATAAGCAGCATGCTTCTACCTGAATACTAGTTCATGCTTGTCGATGCCCGATTCTGTCCGTTCTTTGTGTGGGACATGAGAAAGTAATTCTGCCTTAAACTTGCCCTTGTTAATCCTTATATTCATGCCCTCAGTTTATGCTAAATGCTAAATCCTATGTAATGTTTATGACTTGAAAGACACTAGCCATACTATGACACTCCTTGATTTACACAGCAGCAAAGTGGAGCTCCAAAATGCTAAGACATAAGGTTCCCAACACAGGCCTTCTGAATGAATGATAGAAGTACACCAAAATACCAGAAAATAGCTTTTATTTGTAATATTACTCTTTTGATGAGTAATGGTTTAAGTGCCGATCTTTGATAGGGAAATATTTCATGTACAAAAACCCACAAATAGCTTGATTCCAATGAAATGCTCAACTCAAATAGAGAGATGGGCCAAGTCTCACTGATATAAAGAAGTGGTTCACTGCACTCAATTAGGATAAATGTCCCACTTGATTTTACTGCACATCTAACCAAGTACCAACACCAGTTTGTCCACACGTGATAAGTTTCCTTGATAAGTCACACTGCAAAAGGGTAGACTGTTGGCCTAACGTACTAGATCACAAGCTAATGTCACATGGGAAGTGGTTTGTCTAATGTTTTAAAATACAACTTCATGTTTCCACAACCTAACCTCCCATCGGCCTTAACAAGCCCCAACTCCAACTCCTAAACCTTAATCAAACCCTCATGTGCTCTGTGTTCCTGTTCCACTGTGTAATAAATAATGAACCTGAATTCTTAATCTCAATCTCCTCATTGCATTCTGACCAATGGAAACATCTTAATACAATCAATATTTTGTTCTATATTTAATTCCTTTATTTTGGGGGGGATTTGCCTGTATTGAATTGTTAGGTATTACTGCACTGATAGGAACATAAGCATTTCGCTGCACCTGTGATAACATCTGTAAAAATATGTGTTACGCGACCAATAAAATGTGATTTTAAATCAGGTCCAGTATGTTAGTGCTGGAGTGGAAGAAATACAATTCATTTAATTCAAGATATTTCAAATATTTCACAATGCTTTCAAATAGACATTTCAGTTCACTTCCTGAATTTACTTGAAATGACCCCTGATCTGCATTGTGAGAAGACCCATGGTTGTAAAGTCAGATGAGGTCTTTGTGGCCAAATGCACAGTTGTCTAGTTGGGTATGACAGCTGTACATATTCCTCTGACACTGATCTAAGGTCAGTTTTATCCGGGAGGGTAACTTCTGCCCAGAGCAAGTTTGGAGCTTAGAGAAACATCTCCCTCAAATACAAAAACACAGGCCATAGATCAAGCAAGATCTTTGCACATTAAAATAACTTAATGTCATAAACATTTAGTCTGCATGGTGCTAATGTTCTCTCCAACCACAAACACGTCAAGTAAATATCGTGTCTAATAACAGTGGCATCGGTGCCAGAATTAGGCTGCGTTGGCAGATATACCAAACAATAAACCTTGGCTGCAGTGAAGAGGAGAGCACAGTCCAACAAATGAAAAGGCCTTTCCCCTACACATGGTGGGCTTCCCCCTCACGGCTCAGCCACATAATGCCAGGGTACACATGGTGGGCTTCCCCTCACGGCTCAGCCACATAATGCCAGGGTATACATGGTGGGCTTCCCCTCACGGCTCAGCCACATAATGCCAGGGTACACATGGTGGGCTTCCCCTCACGGCTCAGCCACATAATGCCAGGGTATACATGGTGGGCTTCCCCTCACGGCTCAGCCACATAATGCCAGGGTATACATGGTGGGCTTCCCCTCACGGCTCAGCCACATAATGCCAGGGTATACATGGTGGGTTTCCCCTCACGGCTCAGCCACATAATGCCAGGGTATAGATGGTGGGTTTCCCCTCACGGCTCAGCCACATAATGCCAGGGTATACATGGTGGGCTTCCCCTCACGGCTCAGCCACATAATGCCAGTGTATACATGGTGGGCTTCCCCTCACGGCTCAGCCACATAATGCCAGGGTATAGATGGTGGGCTTCCACTCATGGCTCAGCCACATAATGCCAGGGTATACATGGTGGGCTTCCCCTCACGGCTCAGCCACATAATGCCAGGGTATAGATGGTGGGCTTCCCCTCATGGCTCAGCCACATAATGCCAGGGTATAGATGGTGGGCTTCCCCTCATGGCCCAGCCACATAATGCCAGGGTATAGATGGTGGGCTTCCCCTCATGGCTCAGCCACATAATGCCAGGGTATAGATGGTGGGCTTCCCCTCATGGCTCAGCCACATAATGCCAGGGTATAGATGGTGGGCTTTCTGCAGTAAGGATACATGTATTTCATACTCTATGAGGTCACAACAGTCTTTCCTCTTCTATACAATATCGACCTGTTTCAATACACAGGGGAAATGTCCCTGATCTTACCTGTTTCAATACACAGGGGAAATGTCCCTGATCTTACATGTTTCAATACGCAGGGGAAATGTCCCTGATCTTACATGTTTCAATACACAGGGGAAATGTCCCTGATCTTACATGTTTCAATACATCGGGGAAATGTCCCTGATCTTACCTGTTTCAATACACAGGGGAAATGTCCCTGATCTTACATGTTTCAATACACAGGGGAAATGTCCCTGATCTTACCTGTTTCAATACACAGGGGAAATGTCCCTGATCTTACATGTTTCAATACGCAGGGGAAATGTCCCTGATCTTACATGTTTCAATACGCAGGGGAAATGTCCCTGATCTTACATGTTTCAAGAATAGTCTAGAATGTCATTGTATGCTGTAGTGTTAAGATTTCCCTTCACTGGAACTAAGGGGCCCAAACCATGAAAACTGCCCCACACCATTATTCCTCCTCCACCAAACTTTATAATTGGCACTATGCATTCGGGTAGGTAACGTTCTCTTGGCATCCGCCAAACTCAGATTAGTCCGTCAAACTGCCAGATGGTGATTTCAGAGTTCAACCCCCCTGCTCTTCATTAAGTACCTGTGTGTTATCAGAGTTCAACCTCCCCCTGCTCTTCATTAAGTACCTGTGTGTTATCAGAATTCCCACCCCCCTGCTCTTCATTAAGTACCTGTGTGTTATCAGAGTTCAACCCCCCTTGCTCTTCATTAAGTACCTGTGTGTTATCAGAGTTCAACCTCCACCTGCTCTTCATTAAGTACCTGTGTGTTATCAGAGTTTAACCCCCCCTGCTCTTCATTAAGTACCTGTGTGTTATCAGAGTTCAACCCCCCCTGCTCTTCATTAAGTACCTGTGTGTTATCAGAGTTCAACCTCCCCCTGCTCTTCATTAAGTACCTGTGTGTTATCAGAGTTCAACCTCCCCCCTGCTCTTCCTGGACTTCCAATGGAATTTTTTGTGTTGTTTTGTTCCTAACTTATTAGGTTCCAGAACTGTAGAATATTTCATATCTGTATCTACTCAAGGTGTAGTAACTGCCCTCTCTGATATCTGTGTTAGAATAGGCAGTCTTTAATAAACACATGCTTTCTAAGATGGCCTCTTGTTTTCCTATCTTTACACTGTATAAATAAGTGCTCCGCTCTGCACATTACAGACCCCAGGTCCCTTAACTCATCGTTCCAATAAGGCTTGTTCAACTTGTAAACTTTCCTGACTTGGGGGTGTATTCTTTATTCAGATCATTTCCCCCCCCCATTTCAAAATATATATCACAAAATGTTTCATACCCCTCGTATAAATCAAATTGTGTCTCTCGAAATCCAAGCAGAGTTTTGATGAGTTCTCTCAGTGTGCCATTTCAGACCATAGGAAATCATTTGGCACATTTATTTTCATACATTTAGTCCTTTGTAGGGTATGTATATTTTGCCCTGAGTGAAGCTCAGTTATCGCTCAGAAAATGTATGGCCAACAGAAAAGGTCATAAATAAAGGTCATCATTGAAGCCAGCTCAGCTGCTCAGCGGTTAACTTCAGAGTGTAATAAACGTTTGAGACATTTATATCGCTGTCAGAAATATGAGTGGAAAAAATTGTTGAAATACTGTACTGGTGTTATGTAAGTCATAAGAATCCTACTGGACCGTTTTAGCCAACTGAAATGTGAGACAAATAAAAGCACCTCTAGAATCTTCAATAGATCATGGGTCATTCGACGAAATGAGTCCCTTTTGGATAGTGAAACTTGGTGAATGAAAACATTTTATTTTGCCTAAGTTTAACATTCCTTCATAGACAGCACGTGTTCAACTTAATAAAACACATGTTTAACCATCTCAAGAGGTTAAATAAAAGAAATACGTGGCTATTAAGTGCCAAATAAAGTAACAGGGTTGAGGTTTGAAATCAGCCATAAATCTCCTCGTGACAGGGGGTATGGAAGCTTGTTGTGTGCAACAGGGAAGGTTAATTGAATGCAAGCTTCACAATTTAAAAGAAACTGGTTATAACATTTCTAGCCTGTTTATCTATGGTAACAGGCTTGACATGTAATTCTTGACCCCTTTAGATTTCCACCACAAAACATAAAGAGTAGAACCAGCTCACCTGCTTTTACATAAAGAGTAGAACCAGCTCACCTGCTTTTACATAAAGAGTAGAACCAGCTCACCTGCTTTTACATAAAGAGTAGAACCAGTTCACCTGCTTTAACACAAAGAGTAGAACCAGCTCACCTGCTTTAACACAAAGAGTAGAACCAGCTCACCTGCTTTCACATAAAGAGTAGAACCAGCTCACCTGCTTTAACACAAAGAGTAGAACCAGCTCACCTGCTTTAACATAAAGAGTAGAACCAGCTCACCTGCTTTAACATAAAGAGTAGAACCAGCTCACCTGCTTTAACATAAAGAGTAGAACCAGCTCACCTGCTTTAACATAAAGAGTAGAACCAGCTCACCTGCTTTAACATAAAGAGTAGAACCAGCTCACCTGCTTTAACATAAAGAGTAGAACCAGCTCACCTGCTTTAACATAAAGAGTAGAACCAGCTCACCTGCTTTTACATAAAGAGTAGAACCAGCTCACCTGCTTTAACATAAAGAGTAGAACCAGCTCACCTGCTGTAACATAAAGAGTAGAACCAGCTCACCTGCTTTTACATAAAGAGTAGAACCAGCTCACCTGCTTTAACATAAAGAGTAGAACCAGCTCACCTGCTTTAACATAAAGAGTAGAACCAGCTCACCTGCTTTAACATAAAGAGTAGAACCAGCTCACCTGCTTTTACATAAAGAGTAGAACCAGCTCACCTGCTTTAACATAAAGAGTAGAACCAGCTCACCTGCTTTAACATAAAGAGTAGAACCAGCTCACCTGCTTTAACATAAAGAGTAGGACCAGCTCACCTGCTTTAACATAAAGAGTAGAACCAGCTCACCTGCTTAAACATAAAGATTTGACTATAAGATGTTTAATGTTTGCATAGAAAAAAATATTTAAAAAGGAATAGATTCATCATATTAAAACGAGAGTTTTAACAGAGATGCAGGGAGTCAGGAAGCAGGTACAGTGGTGAGTTTAATAATAATGAACATGGGGAGATTCAAAACAAAAGCAATATACTACATGACCAAAAGTATGTGGACTGCCTTCGAACAGCTAATTCCAAAAATCATTAGCCCGAACCATGAAAAAGAGCCCCAGACAATTATTCCTCCTGCACCAAACTTTACAGTTGGCACGATCCATTTGGGCAGGTAGCGTTCCGCCAAACTTAGTCTGTCGGACTGCCAGATGATGAAGCGTGATTCATCACTCCATAGAACGCGCTTCCACTGCTCCAGAGTCCAATTGCGGCAATCTTTACACAACTCCAGCCAATGCTTGGCGTTGGGCATTGTGATCTTAGGCTTGTGTGCGGCTGCTCGGCCATGGAAACCCATTTCATGAAGCTCCCGACGAACAGTTCTTGTGCTGACTTTACTTCCAGACCATGGCAACTCTAGCAGGGCAGAAATTTGACAAACTGACTTGTTGGAAAGTTGGATTTCTATGAGGGTGCCACGCTGAAAGTCAATGAGCTCTTCAGTAAGGCCATTCTACTGCCAATGTTTGTCTATGGAGATTGCATGGCTGTATGCTCAATTTTATACACCTGTAAGCAACGGGTGTGGCTGAATTACCGAATCCACTAATTTGAAGGGATGTCCAAATACTTTTGTATATACTGTGCATTCGGAAAGTTTTCAGACCCATTCCCTTTTTCCACATTATGTTACGTTTAAGCCTTATTCTAAAATTGATTTAAAAAAATGTCCCTCATCAATCTACACTCAATACCATGCTTCACGGTGGGAACCACATATGCGGAGATCATCTGTTCACCTACTCTGCGTCTCACAAAGACACGGCAATTGGAACAAAACATCTCAAATTTGGACTCATCAGACCAAAGGACAGATTTCCACCGGTGTAACGGCAGCCTTCCCTCTCTTCACTATAAGAGAGGGTGAAACAGGGATCGGACCAACACGCAGCGTAGCCAGTGCTCAACATGTTTAATTAAACAAAAACAGTGAACACTTACAACGAACAAAATAACAAAATGTGGCAAACCGAAACAGTCCTATCTGGTGCAGAATAGAAACACAGAGACAGGAAACAACCACCCACAATCCCCAACACAAAACAAGCCACCTATATATGATTCTCAATCAGGGACAACGATTGACGGCTGTCTCTGATTGAGAACCATATTAGGCTGGACACAGAAACAGACAAACTAGACACACAACATAGAATTCCCACCCAGCTCACGTCCTGACCAACACTAAACAAGCAAAACACATAAGAACTATGGTCAGGACGTGACAGTACCCCCCCCTGAGGTGCGGACTCCGAATGCACCCCTAAAACTCAAGGGGAGGGTCTGGGTGGGCATCTGTCCGCGGTGGCGGCTCCGGCGGTGGACGAGGACACCACTCCACCACTGTCTTTGTCCCCCTCCTTAGCGTCCTTTGAGTGGCGACCCTCGCCCCCGACCTTGGCCTAGGAATCCTCCCCAAGGCCCCCACATGATTTAGGAGACAGCTCAGGACAGAGAGGTAGCTCAGGACAGAGAGGTAGCTCAGGACAGAGAGGTAGCTCAGGACAGAGAGGTAGCTCAGGACAGAGAGGTAGCTCAGGACAGAGGGGCAGCTCCGGACTAATGGCAGCTCCGGACTAATGGCAGCTCCGGACTGAGGGGCAGCTCATGACTGGAGGGCAGCTCATGACTGGAGGGCAGCTCATGACTGGAGGGCAGCTCATGACTGGAGGGCAGCTCATGACTGGCGGGCAGCTCATGACTGGCGGGCAGCTCATGACTGGAGGGCAGCTCATGACTGGAGGGCAGCTCATGACTGGAGGGCAGCTCATGACTGGCTGGCGGCTCTGGCGGCTCCTGACTAACGGACGGCTCTAGCGGCTCCTGACTGACGAACGGCTCTGACGGCTCGGGACAGACGGGCGGCTTTAATGGCTCGGGACAGACGGATGGCTCAGAAGGCGCTGGGCAGACGGATGGCTCAGATGGCGCTGGGCAGACGGATGGGTCAGATGGCGCTGGGCAGACGGATGGCTCAGATGGCGCTGGGCAGACGGATGGCTCAGATGGCGCTGGGCAGACGGATGGCTCAGATGGCGCTGGGCAGGCAGGCAGCTCAGACGGCGCTGGGCAGACGAGCAGTGCAGGCGGCGTTGAGCAGACGAGCAGTGCAGGCGGCGTTGGACAGACGACCGACTCTGACCTGCTGAGGCGCACAGTAGGCCTGGTGCGTGGTGCCGGAACTGGTGGTACCGGACTGGAGACACGCACATCAAGGCTAGTGCGGGGAGCAGGAACAGGGCACACTGGACTCTCGAAGCGCACTATAGGCCTGGTGCGTGGTGCCGGAACTGGTGGTACCGGACTGAGGGCACGCACCTCAGGGCGAGTGCGGGGAGAAGGAACAGTGCGTACAGGGCTCTGGAGACGCACAGGAGGCTTGGTGCGTGGTGCCGGAACTGGAGGTACTGGGCTGGAGACACGCACCACAGGGAGAGTGCGTGGAGGAGGAACAGGGCTCTGGAGACGCACAGGAAGCCTAGTGCGTGGTGTAGGCACTGATGGTACTGGGCTGGGGCCACGCACCATAAGGCGAGTGCGGGGTGCTGGAACTGGAGGTACTGGGCTGGGGCGGGAAGGTGGCGCCGGATATACCGGACCGTGCAGGCGTACTGGCTCCCTTGAGCACCGAGCCTGCCCAACCTTACCTGGTTGAATGCTCCCCGTAGCCCGTCCAGTGCGGGGAGGTGGAATAACCCGCACTGGGCTGTGTTGGCGAACCGGGGACACCATGCGTAAGGTTGGTGCCATGTACACCGGCCCGAGGAGACGTACTGGAGGCCAGATATGTAGAGCCGGCTTCATGGCACTTGGCTCAATGCTCAATCTCGCCCGGCCAGTGCGGGGAGGTGGAATAACCCGCACCGGGGTATGCACACGTACAGGAGACACCGTGCGCTCTTCCGCATAACACGGTGTCTGCCCGTACTCCCGCTCTCCACGGTAAGCATGGGAAGTGGGCACAGGTCTCCTACCTGACTTCGCCACACTATCCTTTAGCCCCCCCCCCCCCCCCCCCAATAAATGTTTGGGGTTTCTTCACGGGCTTCTTACCGCGTCGTCGTGCTAACCTCATTCGCCGGTATCCCTCTGCACATTGCTCCATCGAATCCCAGGCGGGCTCCGGCACTCTCCCTGGGTCAACCGACCACCTGTCTATTTCCTCCCAAGTGGTGTAACCCAGATCCGGCTCCTGCTGCCGAGCTAGCTCCTCGAAACGCCGCCTCTCTGCTTTTGCTGCCTCCAGCTCTGCTTTGGGGCGGCGATACTCCTCTGGCTCTGCCCAGGGTCCTTTTCCGTCCAGCTCGTCCTCCCATGTCCATTTCTCCTGGTCCCGCTGCTGCTGCCGCTGCTGCCCGTTGCTACGCTGCTTGGTCCGAGTTTGGTGGGTGGTTCTGTAACGGCAGCCTTCCCTCTCTTCACTATAAGAGAGGGTGAAACAGGGATCGGACCAACATGCAGCGTAGCCAGTGCTCAACATGTTTAATTAAACAAAAACAGTGAACACTTACAACGAACAAAATAACAAAATGTGGCAAACCGAAACAGTCCTATCTGGTGCAGAATACAAACACAGACAGGAAACAACCACCCACAATCCCCAACACAAAACAAGCCACCTATATATGATTCTCAATCAGGGACAACGATTGACAGCTGTCTCTGATTGAGAACCATATTAGGCTGGACACAGAAACAGACAAACTAGACACACAACATAGAATTCCCACCCAGCTCACGTCCTGACCAACACTAAACAAGCAAAACACATAAGAACTATGGTCAGGACGTGACAACCGGTCTAATGTCCATTGCTCGTGTTTCTTGGCCCAAGCAAGTCTCTTCTTCTTGTTGGTATCCTTTAGTAGTGGTTTCTTTGCAGGAATTTGACCATGAAGGCCTGATTCACGCAGTCTCCTCTGAACAGTTGATGTTGAGATGTGTCTGTTACTTGAACTCTGTGAAGCATTTATTTGGGCTGCAATCTGAGGCTGGTAACTCTAATGAACTTATTCTCTGAAGCAGAGGTAACTCTGGGTCTTCCTTTCCTGTGGCGGTCCTCATGAGAGCTAGTTTCATCACAGCTCTTGATGGTTTTTGTGAATGCACTTGAATGCACTTGAAAAGTTCTTGAAATTTTCTGTATTGACTGACCTTCATGTCTTAAGGCTGTCATTTCTCTTTGCTTATTTGAGATGTTCTTGCCGTAATATGGACTTGGTCTTTTACCAAATAGGCCTATCTTCTGTATACCACCCCTACCTTGTCACAACACAACTCATTGGCTCAAACACATTAAGAAGAAAATAAATTCCACAAATTAACAAGGCACACCTGTTAATTGAAAGGCATTCCAGGTGACTACCCCATGAAGCTGGTTGAGAGAATGCCAAGAGTATGCAAAGCTGTCATCAAGGCAAAGGGTGGCTACGCTGAAGAATCTCAAATATATTTTGATTTGTTTAACACTTTTTTGGTTACTAGATGATTCCATATGTGTTATTTCATAGCTTTGATGTCTTCACTATTATTCTACAATGTAGAAAATAGTAAAAATAAAGAAAAACCCTGTAATGAGTAGGTGTGTCCAAACTTTGGACTGGTGCTGTATGTACTGTATATATTTATGAAGTGCTGATAAGGATTAATAATACTAAAGTTGAACTAAATAAGGCTTAGATTTTCATGAAAACTGTATTAGTGGTAGTGGGGCAACATGGACTCACTCAATTACAGTATTTGAGGGTCAGTGGTAGTAACATTGGAATCAGTTTGAAAAATAAAACATTTCTGATTGTCATAATTATTAGTAATTCAGTGAAATTTTATTCAGACACAAATATGACATTAAAAAGTAATGTAATGGGAGTGTGGTGCTCCTGGAAGTGGGAGGTGCTAGTGAGACACAGACACACAGAGGTCTCTCAGTCAATACATTTCCTTTCCCAGAGTGGTCCATAATTAACTTTTGCTTGGTTAGCACTTCCAACCAGATATAAGGAGGCTGAGGCCCCAGCATCCATAAGTCAGATACCTTCTTCCTCTGTGGTAAGACCTCTCCACCTCCTTAGATTTGTATATTTGTCTCATCTTTGTAGAATCTGAGGCAGTAGCTAACTGCACTGTTTGTATTGACTTCTGCATGTCTCTTGTAAGATTTGACAATATGCAATCAAGTGGCATTTATTTAAAAAAAAATATATATATATATTGTATTATGTGTTTTACTGTAAATGTGTTTTATTTAAAAATCTGTAACTTTCATTTACAGTAAAAAGTGGTGCTCCTGCACTTGAAAGGGTGTTCTAGAATGTAACAGGGTTTTCAGGGGAATTTATTTGAATTCCTAACAGAATGTGTAGTAAAGTGAGTTTCCACTAGGAAAATAAAAGTTATCAGGTGCACCTTTAGTTGAATTTGACATGGCTGTAATGATTGAGTTACATGTTTTCTAGCCCTTCGGGGCAAAATGGCTTTAGTTATGTGTGTTTTCACAACACTCTAGTGTTTGACAGGGTCCTCCAAGAAGTACACATTCATCTGTAGGAGGGGAAAAAGGTGAGACATGGTTTGAGTCTTCACATAAAAAGTGATGAGAATATTCTGAGCGATACCGCTCACCTAACTCTGCTGACTGGGGAGGAAGCACCACAGAGGCAATAATGTTTCTTGTTTCATCTCTTTCCTAGTTATCCGTCACCATGAGTACGGACGCTGAGATGCAAATCTACGGCAAGGCTGCCATATACCTCCGTAAATCTGAGAAGGAGAGGATGGAGGCACAAGCCATGCCCTTTGATTCAAAGAACGCCTGCTATGTGGCAGACAAGGTGGAGCTGTACCTTAAGGGTTTGGTCACTGCCAGGGCCGACGGGAAGTGTACTGTAACAGTCACGAAACCTGACGGCAGTAAGGAGGTAAGCCTGATCTGAAAAGTTTTCAAATTCAAGTTTGTGTACTATAATTCTTGTAAAATCTACTAAATGCAACAACAAAGAAATACTAATGTTTTTTGTAAGCAGAAAATAACCTTCAAGTACATCATTTTTATCGCTGCTATTTAAAAATGGCATGGATTTTTTGTTATTGACTAGTAAAAAAACAGATACGTGTCAGTGGGTGATAACTAAGTAGTGGATTAATGTGGATGTACATTTTGTTACTGATTAAACTTGTATTTAATGAGCAAAAAGCATTCAGTCGTGTCCACTTTGATCTGCGTGTAAACTAGATTTCTGATTGTTTCAGGAAGGAAAAGAGTTCAAAGATGCAGACATCTATGAGATGAACCCCCCTAAGTACGACAAGATTGAGGACATGGCCATGATGACCTACCTGAATGAAGCCTCTGTGTTGTATAACCTCAAAGAGCGTTATGCAGCATGGATGATCTATGTAAGAAACCTGCACATACAAACACACACATACATTACTACACACAAATGAAAGGTAGAAACCAAAACATATCAATACAGTAGACCCACATCAGTATACCAAAGTACACCCACATCCTCACATAAATCCAGGTAAAAGTACATCTGACTTTACTAATCCACAAATGTAAATATGCTTTCATCCAGACCTACTCTGGGCTCTTCTGTGCCACGGTGAACCCCTACAAGTGGCTTCCCGTGTACGACGAAGAGGTTGTCAACGCCTACAGAGGGAAGAAGAGGATGGAGGCTCCACCCCATATCTTCTCCGTCTCTGACAACGCCTTTCAGTTCATGATGATTGGTACGATATCTCATGGATGGATGGATGGATCAATCAATCACATGTATTTATAAAGCGATTTTTACATAAGCAGATGTCACAAAGTGCTTATACAGAAACCCAGCCTAAAACCCCAAACAGCAAGCAAAGCAAATGTAGAAGCACTGTTGCTAGAAAAACTCCATAGAAAGGCAGGACCTAGAGAGAAACCTGTCTCTGAGGGGTGGCCAGTCCTCTTCTGACTGTGCCGGGTAGAGATTATAAGAGTATATGGCCATTAAGGCCAGATTGTTCTTCAAGATGTTCAAACGTTCATAGATGACCAGCATGGTCAAATAATAATCACAGTGGTTGTAGAGGGTGCAACAGGTCAGTACCTCAAGAGTAAATGTCAGTCGGATTTTCATAGCCGAACATTCAAAGGTCGAGATAGCAGGTGCGGTATATAGAGAGAGAGAGGGCGTGAGAGAGAGAGTCAAAAAACAGCAGGTCAAGGACAAGGTAGCACATCCGGTGCACAGGTTAGGGTTCCATAGCCGGAGGCAGAACAGTTGAAACTGGAGCAGCAGCACGACCAGGTGGACTAGGCACAGCCAGGAGTCATCAGGCCAGATAGTCCCGAGGCATGGTCCTAGGGCTCAGTTCCTCAGAGAGAGAGAGAGAATACTTAAGTTCACACAGGATACCAGATAAGACAGACTGACCCAAGCCCTATTCTTCAGTAAAGACTGAGTAAAGGTTGAGACAGAGTCTGCGTCTCTCACATGGATAGACAGACCAATACATAAAAATGTCCACAAGTGCCGATGGATTGATGGATTGATGGATGGATAGATGGATAGATTAAAATATACTTCAGAGAGGTATCTACTGTTTTCTAGTCTAGGTAATAACAGTCTGCTGGGAATATCTGATTTCACTACCCTTGATAAGAAAATGTTCCAAAATGAAATTCATGATGATGCTATGAATTAAATAATGTCCCCATAATGTTTCTTGAGTATGATAAGCAATATGTTTTTGTTTTCAGATAAGGAGAACCAGTCAGTCCTGATTACGTAAGTTGTTTACTAAAATGTCACTTGAGAAAGTGTTTCTATTGTAATAAGTTGGGTCACTTGGTGTGATGAAATACATTACATTATGAATAGATTATGACATTAGGTTGTGTAATAACGAGTCGATTAAAGGGAATATTTGTTAATGATTTACTTATGTTAGAAAACAGGTATTGTTCAATGCTATTTCATGGTGAAAGACAATCTGACACTCAAACATGTAACTAAAACCCCTCTTTCTCTGTCATATAAACCAGTGGAGAATCCGGTGCAGGAAAGACTGTCAACACCAAGCGTGTCATCCAGTACTTTGCCACCATTGCAGTGTCTGGTGCCAAGAAGGAAGCAGACCCTGGCAAAATGCAGGTAAGTTGTTCTTATGTTTGCCTTTTTAACACATTTCAGTTTGGTTGGCTGTGTAAACTGTTTTTCCAGTGGTGAATCCTGTTTCAAGCTATTGAGAAAAACTAACTTTACCATGTTACCAGTTTTTGAGCAACTTGTGTTTGTCTCAATCAGGGGTCTCTTGAGGATCAGATCATTGCAGCTAACCCTCTGCTGGAGTCTTACGGTAATGCCAAGACAGTGAGGAACGACAACTCGTCTCGCTTTGTAAGTATGAAGGCATACTGTGGAAGTTACCTTATATTGGAAAAATTTAATTCAGTAGTTCCCTATTGTTACACACATTTAAGATATTTTTTATTGCTGAAAATTTGAAATTCAAACTTGTCGTATTTTCAAGGTTCTAACGTCAATATCCTACATCTGTATTAATAGATCCAACATCTGTCCAACAAAACTGTAACATTTTAAAGGGGTCTATCAAAGTATAATGTTAGATTAATTTGTTGGCCTATTTCTAACCCCCATGCTCTACTACAGGGTAAATTCATCAGGATTCACTTCCAAGGTGGTAAACTGGCTAAAGCTGACATTGAGACCTGTGAGTTGGTTTTGATTGTTTCTCACTGCTTTCCTAAATTCACACAGATACATTTAAATGTAATGATATCCAACAAATTATCTCATTCTCTTTCTCTCTCTCATTCACTCTCTCTCTACTCTTTCTCTTTGTGTCGTTCTCTCTTTCTCTCTACTCTCTTTGTCATTCTCTCTCTCTCTCTCTCTCATTCACTCTCTCTCTCTTTCTCTTTGTGTCATTCTCCCTCTCCCTCTCCCCCAGACCTGCTGGAGAAGTCAAGAGTGTCCTTCCAGCTGCCCGATGAGAGAGGCTACCACATCTTCTTCCAGATGATGACAGGCCACAAACCTGAGCTAGTTGGTACGCCAGTGGAAATTATTCCCACCCCCATCTATGGAATATATTTAAAATATTCATAATCCACACTAATAATACAATGAGTATACAATGAGTACATCCAAGGTAACAAGGCATCTAGACATTTGGAAGGTCTTTGGGAAATATCTATCAAGTAATGCACTGTGATGCACTAGTCCACAAGTCTCAGTCTCCTCTTCTGATGCTATTCATTATATACTACATGTATCATTGAGTCCATCTATTGAGTAAAGGAGGGAGAGATACTGTAAAGGTAGGACAGCAGCATTCTAAGAGATTAACTGACAAGCTGTTCTCTGTTGTCCACAGAAATGGCGCTCATCACCACCAACCCCTACGACTTCCCCATGTGCAGCCAGGGTCAGATCGCTGTGGCCAGCATCAATGACAATGAAGAGCTGGATGCCACAGATGTGAGTCAAACAAAGGGTTAACCAAACTCTAGATATGGAATGGATAGGACCACCATACACACTGAATGCTCTGTGCAATTCCAACTTGGTGGCAGCTGGGAATGTTTATGTATGTTTTTGTTTGATACTAAATGCCTTGTTAGTTAGGGGTTAGGCGTGTGTCTCAAGGAACTCTTTCGTGCCTTCCAGAAGAGAGCACCACAAAGTGCCCTGTGGAACTGTGCTGCCATCTACTAATGTGTTGGCCAAGCGCAATCATGTGGAACAGAGAAGCCAGTCAAATCTATCCATCCCATTTGTTCTGCAGTGAGCAGCACAGAACTGTAGTGTAACTGAGCAAACTACCGTTCAGTTCATCACTGTTGTACTTCCTCTTTAATGCCAGGATGCCATTACCATCCTGGGCTTCACTAATGAAGAGAAGGTTGGCATCTACAAGCTGACAGGAGCTGTATTGCACCATGGAAACTTGAAATTCAAGCAGAAGCAGCGTGAGGAGCAGGCTGAGCCAGACGGCACAGAGGGTGAGTCCCACTCATAGATATACAATATGTAGAACATTAGTCCCATTCCCCAACATAGAAATAGAACACCGAAGACAGACAGTGCCACATGAAAGTCAGGCAGGAGATCATTTTTGGAGAACAAATTACAACCTCCAGAAATGTGGGTGAATCAAAACCTAACCCACAAAGAAGTTAACCAAACTATTTTGTCAGTGTGAAATCAGAAACAAGTGATCTTGTGTCCCTGAGTCTGTTGTTGTTGGTTCTCTCTCCAGTGGCTGATAAAATCGCCTACCTGCTGGGCCTGAACTCAGCTGAGATGTTGAAGGCTCTGTGCTACCCCAGAGTGAAGGTCGGCAACGAGTATGTGACCAAGGGACAGACTGTGCCTCAGGTAAGGCGGCCAAACACAGCATCTACCATTTTCTGAGCACTGGATTTATATTGGGTACGAGTGCATTGCTTTTGTTTTTCCCAAGCTTGTATCACCTTATCACTAGACATGGTCAATACCTCATGTATTAATTTGAGGTATTATCATTGCAGGTTAATAACTCAGTCAGTGCTCTGGCCAAGTCCATCTATGAGAGGATGTTCTTGTGGATGGTCATCCGTATCAATGAGATGTTGGACACCAAGAATCCAAGGCAGTTCTATATCGGTGTGCTTGACATTGCCGGGTTTGAGATCTTTGATGTGAGCATGAGACCAGAACAAGACAATTAGATGTGATTGAGATGGATTACAGTCTTGTATGATGAAATGATCCCTTTTAAAACTCCATCAACAGTACAACAGCATGGAGCAGCTGTGCATCAACTTCACCAATGAGAAACTGCAACAGTTTTTCAACCACACCATGTTCGTCCTGGAGCAAGAGGAGTACAAGAAGGAGGGAATCGTCTGGGCCTTCATTGACTTCGGCATGGACTTGGCTGCCTGCATTGAGCTTATTGAGAAGGTAAGCTGTCTGTGAGGATTTTAATGGACCATTATAATGGACCATAACAGCAAAGCTCATATGGAGCGTTGTGTGAAATATTATCACAGTGGTTCAACGTATACAGTATTAAAATCACTGGGGAAGCCAATCGAGTAAAAAAAATATATATATTACAACCTATGTGTTGTGATAATTGCATTGTTTGCTCTATAACCTGTTAGTTCATGTGCCTTGCCACCGTGATATATAGGCCTAAGCCCGAGACAATAAGAAGACACAGCGGCAGAATAAATTCAACCACACCTTTGTTTCATCACAAAACCGGAGAGCAACATCTGTCCCGTGGAGTCCACAAAGCATAATGAATGTAACAAACAGTTACATAACCTACAGCATGGTCAGTCAAGTACATCTTTCTGCCATTTTCGGACCACTAAACATCTATTGATTTAGAACCACGGAGTTACTGCAAGTCACAAAGAAAACAGGAGCTGCCTCCCTCCACTATTCCAATACCATTTCAACTTCAACCTTTCAATGTCATCAAATAACCGATGCTTAGTCTAATACAGTGACAACTAAAAGATTCCAAAAACGAGTTAATTCCAATCAATGTCAGCTAAATATCACGTGGCTGTCCATGGTACTAATTTATGTGAGTAGAAAAAACATGTTGACTCACCCTACTTGTAGAGAAACGCCAATGCCATCCTCCTGTCTTTCATGTTGCTGAAACAGTCTCTGTCATACAGTACACACTTTACAATTTTGTTGTCCTTGGCTACCTGGCTAAAACCATTGCTCGCTATTCTAACTTCCTTTCCTGGGCTACGATTAGCTAGCTAGTTAACATTCGCCTTCTACACCTTGCTACATATTGAACTTCCATACTCTCAGACCAAAATAACAATGTATGAATTTATGGTTGGATCAGAATTGCTGTTAGAATCATTGGCCAGGATGGCAAATTAAGTAATACTACGAGTACAAATCCCTATCTCTATCCATGGTTAATTTAGGAAAGGGCCCATTTTAGCTAGCTAGCTATCCACTGGAGGACAACAAAAATTGTTTTTCTTTCTGTCAATAATGTTTGGATTGATGTGAAGCCAAATTCAAACTGGCTTCATTTCACACATTTTTTGGTGCACCAGGACCATTCACAGATTAGCTCACTCAGTTTAGCTCAACTCTGATTCGCTGTTATTGTATAAAAAAAAGATCAACGGAGGCCAAATGCTCGTTGTCTTCTTCCCATATATTCAATGTTACAATATCATATTAGTTTTGACAGCATCAGATATAAGAGCTACACATACAGAGAAAGAGGGGCACAGTTTTGCTCGCTCGGATGCTTTACCTGGAGAGATACATTCAGGCTCTTGCTAAGCGAGACAAAAGATATAAAATAATGTGTCATTTTTGGGGGGAAGCCTGGCTTCCCTTGGCACCCATGAATACATGCCACTGACAAGTTATCTGACTGTTGAGAACTCAATAGGAAACCTATTATGTGTCCCTAAATGAATCTAATCCTATAATAGCATGTTCACCAAATGAATAAATGTGATCCTAAATGGAAATATCACTAATTTGATATACATCTCTTTTCATAAAGCCATTGGGCATCTTCTCCATTCTTGAAGAGGAGTGCATGTTCCCCAAGTCTTCAGACACTACCTTCAAGGACAAGCTGTACGCCCAGCATCTTGGCAAAACACAGGCGTTTGAGAAGCCCAAGCCTGCCAAAGGCAAGGCAGAGGCCCACTTCTCCCTGGTGCACTACGCCGGAACTGTGGACTACAACATCACTGGGTGGCTGGAGAAGAACAAGGATCCCCTGAACGACTCAGTTTGTCAGCTGTACCAGAAGTCCGGAGTCAAAATTCTGGCTGCCCTGTATCCCCCTCCCCCACCTGAGGGTAAGACCAGCATCATGTCAAATGATTTAACTAAGCACTACTTATAACTTAGACCGAATGTTCTTTAAAATCGTTGAATGTATAGCAATCTTTCAGGGTGTTTTCACCAGGTTAATTTATTCATACACTTGGTTAATTCAAATCATACAATAGGTGTTATTTTACACAATGACATTGGCAGCATTTGCCTCTAGATACGTGTGAAGTTAACCAGAGATTCTCTGGTTTATAATTAGTGTGCTTGCTGAAGACAAGACCACTCTTCTTACATACTCTTATTATTATTCTATTTCTTCCACCTGCTCCAGGAAATGTACTTTTCTAGTTATCTTTTACTTTTCCCCATTTTAACAGATAAAGCCAAGAAAGGAGGCAAGAAGAAGGGTGGTTCCATGCAGACAGTGTCCTCCCAGTTCAGGGTGAGCTTTTGAAATGTGTAGATTCAGTCCTTTAAAATGTGCATTGATTATCGTAAATTATTTCTGAGAAAATGGTTTGTAACCCTCTTACAGGAGAACTTACATAAGCTGATGACCAACTTGAGGAGCACTCATCCTCACTTTGTGCGCTGCCTGATCCCCAACGAGTCAAAGACTCCAGGTACAGGAAATATTGACTTAAATATGTCATCTTATCAGTACAGTATCAGTGACTTTAACAATCCCAATCCATAACCTGTTTATGAGTATTAAAAGAGACTTGTTTTGTTTTACCAGGTCTGATGGAGAACTTCCTGGTTATCCACCAGCTCAGGTGTAATGGTGTACTGGAGGGTATCAGGATCTGCAGAAAGGGCTTCCCCAGCAGAATCATCTATGCTGACTTCAAGCAGAGGTATGTGCACACAAACACAACTGCACACAAACACCATCACAGAAAGATCTGCTCCAAGGGTTTTCCCAGCATCAGAATAGTCTTACCTGTCATGTAATATAACCAACTTATTACAACTTGACATACTTTAAAAATGTCTCCTCATTCAGGTACAAAGTACTGAATGCCAGTGTCATCCCTGAGGGCCAGTTCATGGACAACAAGAAGGCTTCTGAGAAGCTGCTTGGGTCCATTGATGTGAATCACGAGGATTACAAGTTTGGACACACCAAGGTCAGTCAAATGCCCCCAGCAAAAGCTGACAACAAAACACAACTTGAATAATAATTTAAACCTGTACCATATAAAATCTCTCCAGGTGATCTATCCATCCTTTTGTTCTTTCTTCTTCATTTAACTAATGGTAAAGGTGGAAAAACATTGTCCAGTTTTTTTCTTCAAAGTCATACATGACAAGTATAGAAGAGAAACTAAACTCATTATCATTTGCATTGTGTTATAGTCGTATGGCTGCAGATATCTGTATCTGTGCACATTATTTATCTACAGTGCCTTCAGAAAGTATTCACACCCCTTGACTTTTTCCACCTTTACCTTTGAAAAGTTGGGATTTAACTGTGATTTATTGTCAATGAGCGACACAAAATATTTGAATGTCAAAATGGAAGAAAAATTGTAATGTTTGTAAATAACAATTATGAAAAATAGAACATGATTACATAAGTATTCAACCCTCTGGGCCAACACGTTAGACTTCCTTTTGGCAGCGATTACGGCTGTGAGCCTTTCTGGTTAAGTCTCTAAGCGCTATCCACACCTGGATTGTACAATATTTGAACATTACTCTTTAAACAATTCTTCAAGCTCTGTCAAGCTGGTTGTTGATCATTGCTAGACAGCCATTTTCACGTCTTGCCATAGATTTTCATGCCGATTTAAGTCAAACTGTAGCTTGGACACTCAGGAACATTCAATATCATTTTGGTTACAACTCCAGTGTAGATTTGGCCTTCTGCTTTGGGTTATTGTCCTGCTGAAAGGTGAATTTGTCTCCTAGTGCCTTTTGGCAAGCAGACTGAATCAGATTTTCCTCTAGGGTTTTTGCCTGTGCTTTGCTCTACTCCGTTTCTTTTTATCGAAAAAAAAAAACTCCCTAGTTTTTGTCAACAACAAGCATACCCACAACATGATGCAGCCACCACCATGCTTGAAAAAATGAAGAGTGGTACTCAGTGTTGTGTTGGATTTGCCATAATGCTTTGTATTCAGGACTTAAAGTACATTTCTTTGCCACATTCTTTTGCAATTTTACTTTAGTGCTTTGTTGCAAACAGGATGCATGTTTTGGAATATTTTTTATCTGTACAGACTTTCTTCTTTTCACTCTGTCATTTATGTTGGTGTTGTGGAGTAACTACAATTTTGTTGATCCATTCTCAGTTTTCTCCTATCACAGCCATTAAACTCTGTTTTAAAGTCACCATTCGCCTCATGGTGAAATCCCTGAGCGGTTTCCTTCCGCTCTGGCAACTGAGTTAGGAAGGATGCCTATATATTTGTAGTTACTAGGTGTATTGATACACCATCCAAAGTGTAATCGATAACTTTACCCATCTACCAATAGGTGCTTTTCTTTGCGAGGCATTGGAAAAACCTCCCTGGTCTTTGTGGTTGAATCTGTGTTTGAAATTCACTGCTCGACTGAGGGACCTTACAGATAATTGTATGTGTGGGGTACAAAGATGAGGTAGTCATTCAAAAATCATGTTAAACACTATTATTGGACACAGAGTGAGTCCATGCAACTTATTATGTGACTTGTTAAGCACATTTTTACTCCTGAACTTATTTAGGCTTGCCATAACAAAGGGGTTGGATACTTATTGACCGAAGACATTTCAGCTTTCATTTCAAATTAATTAATTTGTAAAAATGTGTCTAAAAACATATTTCCACTTTGACATTATGGGGTATTGTGTGTAGGCCAGTGACACAACATCTCCAATGTAATCCATTTTAAATTCAGGCTGGAAAAAGTTGAGGGCTGTGAATATTTTCTGAAGGCTCTGTACAACAGTACAATAACTAACAACTTAGAAACAACCTATCACATGGTTTGTTTGTAACCATTGCAAAGTTAATGTTGTTTAAATCAATCAAGTGGTGTTGTTCCCCTCTTTTGATTCAACCCTTTCTATCTGTCACCATCTGTGGTTCCATTGACCATGTTAACCTGTGTCTCAGGTGTTCTTCAAAGCCGGTCTGCTGGGTGTCCTGGAGGAGATGAGAGATGAGAAGCTGGCCACTCTGGTCGGCATGGTCCAGGCTCTCAGCCGTGGATTCCTCATGAGGAGAGAGTTTAGCAAGATGATGGAGAGGAGGTGAGGAATAGCAGACATCTTGGCAAAGCTTTCTGTCAACCACCTGTATCTAATGCATTATGATTACATACTGTATATGCTGTGAGTTGTTCAGAATGAGAAAGTACATCTTATAATGGTCAACTAAAGCTTTTGGGTTAATTAATTTAGTCCAGAAATGGATGTAGCAACTAAGGATTCTAGCTTTATAGTTGCAGTTTGAGACTTGGCTGTTCAATTGTCATTTAAATGTGTGGCATTTAAATATTCATTCTTGAAGTATATAAAATGCCTCATGAGCTTATTAGCATGCACGACCTGTCAGATCTTGCATCTAGAGCACTGTCTATGAATTTAAGAGGGGTTACATTTCCCTGGCCCCCTTCCTCAGCTGTAAACAAACAGTGGCAGGTGGTTCTGTTTTGTTATTCATCTAATCCCAGAATGTAGCTTTAAGCATGTCACTCATCATGTCACTCTGTCCTTTCTGTCGACCAGAGAATCAGTTTACGCCATCCAGTACAACATCCGCTCATTCATGAATGTGAAAACCTGGCCATGGATGAAGTTGTACTTCAAGATCAAGCCCCTGCTGCAGAGCGCTGAGACTGAGAAGGAGCTGGCCAACATGAAGGAGAACTATGAGAAGATGACAACAGACCTGGCCAAGGCTCTGGCCACAAAGAAGCAAATGGAGGAGAAGTTGGTGGCCCTGACGCAGGAGAAGAACGACCTGGCACTCCAAATAGCATCTGTGAGTGAAAAACTACCCTCAAATGGGCACATTTACACACACATGAATACACACACACACACACACACACACACATAAACACTCTGAAAAGTATGTGGCTAACTCACATTTCTATTGCCCATGTTATATGCTGTATATGTTTCATGAATTTCTATTGATTTGCTCTGACATCTTTCACTAAAGTGAGGCCTCTGATTCTTCCTCCTGTTCTGAAACCAGGAAGGAGAGAGTCTGAACGATGCTGAGGAAAGGTGCGAGGGGCTCATCAAGAGCAAGATCCAGCTGGAGGCCAAACTCAAAGAGACGACCGAGAGGCTGGAGGATGAGGAGGAGATCAATGCTGAGTTGACTGCCAAGAAGAGGAAGCTGGAGGATGAGTGCTCTGAGCTGAAGAAGGACATTGATGACCTGGAGCTCACCCTGGCCAAAGTGGAGAAGGAGAAGCACGCCACTGAAAACAAGGTCTTGTGTCTTATCATAGACAGTCTAACCAAACAATAATCAACTCAAAACATAGCTTAAGAGAAATGGAATTCAAGTTGTATTGTGGGTGCAGGAACAATTAAGACACAATAGGGGAATTTCAGTTGTGGGGAACTTCCCATCTAGTGTTGAATCTACAGTGCAGTAATTGTTGACACATTTCTAATCTAAATTAAATGAATGCAATACATAACAAACTAAATCTCCCCTTTATGGTGAAGTATAATTATGTTGTGGCCATTTACAGGTTAAAAACCTGACAGAGGAGATGGCGTCTATGGATGAGAGTGTTGCCAAGCTGACCAAGGAGAAGAAAGCCCTCCAAGAGGCCCACCAGCAGACACTGGATGACCTGCAGGCAGAGGAGGACAAAGTCAACACTCTGACCAAGGCCAAGACCAAGCTGGAACAGCAAGTGGACGACGTGAGTGGAGTTTGACATTTTGGCCATGATAGTAGGTAAGATGATATTATCTTCAGTTGTTTAGATTTGAACAATATATGTGTTTTTATCTTCTAGCTTGAGGGTTCTCTGGAGCAAGAGAAGAAGCTCCGTATGGACCTTGAGAGATCCAAGAGAAAGCTGGAGGGAGATCTGAAACTGGCCCAGGAGTCCATAATGGACCTGGAGAATGACAAGCAGCAAGCTGATGAGAAAATCAAGAAGTAAACACAAGCAAATGACTACAGTATTACCTTCTATAATGGTTGTTCTTGGCTAATACGTGTTATTATGAATTAGCATTTCCATGGAGATTCTGACAAGCAAAGCGAATGGTATGATAGTCTGTCTTTACACTATCAAACCAAAACTAACTCTGAAATCAACGTGTTTTTGTTTCTTAGGAAGGAGTTTGAGACCACCCAGCTCCTCAGCAAGGTTGAGGATGAGCAGTCTCTGGGAGCTCAGCTGCAGAAGAAGATCAAGGAACTCCAGGTACAGTACAGGATATAAGCTCCAGTACAGAAAAGCACAGACTTGAATCATTTCCTGAACAACATTTTTCTGGTAGCACATTTTTCCCAGTGGCTTCTGATGGCTGATCAGTTTGGAAGGTGGTACTTCTTATTGGTGATTCTAACCGTTGTAAAGATGGTGCGTCTTACCATTGTGGGTTGGCTCCTGCATGGGACACTGTCTACAGAATATATAACTGTCTTTGTATTAAAACACATTTATGCTAAATATACATACTATTATTATTTAGTGAGGTTCAATTGTTTCAACTGTATTGTAGTGTTCATCCCCCTGCTCCTGCCCCCTGTTCTAGGCCCGTATTGAGGAGCTGGAGGAGGAAATTGAGGCTGAGCGTGCTGCCAGGGCTAAGGTTGAGAAGCAGAGGGCCGATCTCTCCAGGGAACTTGAGGAGATCAGCGAGAGGCTGGAGGAGGCCGGAGGCGCCACTGCTGCTCAGATTGAGATGAACAAGAAGCGTGAGGCTGAGTTCCAGAAGCTGCGTCGTGATCTTGAAGAGTCCACCCTGCAGCATGAGGCCACAGCCGCCGCTCTGCGCAAGAAGCAGGCCGACAGTGTGGCTGAGCTCGGGGAGCAGATCGACAACCTGCAGCGCGTCAAGCAGAAGCTGGAGAAGGAGAAGAGCGAGTACAAGATGGAGATTGATGACCTCTCCAGCAACATGGAGGCCGTCGCCAAGGCTAAGGTGAGTAGTGATGTTTTGGTAAAGCAGTGTTGAGGAGGGTCAACTACATTACCATTCAAGTGAACTGAAGTTGACAGGAGTCCCATATATAAAGTAATGATGGAACATGTTACACTAACAGGGCAATCTGGAGAAGATGTGCCGTACTCTTGAGGACCAGCTGAGTGAGCTCAAGACTAAGAATGATGAGAATGTTCGCCAGGTCAACGACATCAGCGGACAGAGAGCCAGACTCCTGACAGAAAATGGTACCAACAACAATGATCAACAAGCCAATGCTTTCCTTCAGTAAAACATAAAGTATTGTGGGCTGTATCGACTTCTTCTGAGGAGCCTCCACTGGTCCACATAGTTTCTACTGTACTATTTACCTCCGAACAACATTAACTATGATACATTAAAATACATTTTCCATCTTAGAAAACAGTGACCCTATTAACAAGATGTCCCTCTGTCCTTGCAGGTGAGTTTGGTCGCCAGCTGGAGGAGAAGGAAGCCCTGGTGTCTCAGCTGACCAGAGGCAAACAGGCCTTCACTCAGCAGGTGGAGGAGCTGAAGAGGGCTGTTGAGGAGGAGGTCAAGGTAAGGCACCCAAGATGGAAAGTTTAGAGCCATATATTTACATAGATGGTGACTACGCCACCCTCAGACTCCTAGTGTCTCTCCACCCTCAGAGACTCCTACTGTCTCTCCACCCTCAGAGACCCCTACTGTCTCTCCACCCTCAGAGACTCCTACTGTCTCTCCACCCTCAGAGACTCCTCTGTCATTTGTTTGACTATCTCTCTTATCTCTCTTTGCATTTTGTCTTTCTTTCTCACAGGCTAAAAACGCACTGGCCCACGGTGTTCAGTCTGCCCGCCATGACTGTGACCTCCTGAGGGAGCAGTTTGAGGAGGAGCAGGAGGCCAAGGCAGAGCTGCAACGCGGCATGTCCAAGGCCAATAGTGAGGTGGCTCAGTGGAGGACTAAGTATGAAACTGATGCCATCCAGCGCACAGAGGAGCTGGAGGAGGCCAAGTGAGTCACACACAACAGAAAAAACTCAAATATGGTGTGGATGGTGAGGGTGGTAGGGGGCTCTGAGAAAATGTGAGATCAACAATATGTATTGTAACATTTGTTTTCGCAACATAAAACCATCCTCTGTTGTCTAACAGGAAGAAGCTGGCCCAGCGTCTGCAGGATGCTGAGGAGACCATTGAGGCGACCAACTCCAAGTGCGCCTCCCTGGAGAAGACCAAGCAGAGGCTGCAGGGAGAGGTGGAGGACCTCATGATTGATGTTGAGAGAGCCAACGCATTGGCCGCCAACCTCGACAAGAAGCAGAGGAACTTTGACAAGGTGAAAATGAATAAACCTCACCTTAGGCTGATATTTACTGTCTGGTATATGATCAATTGTAGTATAATTGAAGCATATTTCTGATTCAAAATTCTTCATCAATGACTTCTGATGAAAATCCCATGGATTTCCCTAGGTTCTGGCAGAGTGGAAGCAGAAGTATGAGGAGGGCCAGGCTGAGCTGGAAGGAGCTCAGAAGGAGGCTCGCTCTATGAGCACTGAACTCTTCAAGATGAAGAACTCCTACGAGGAGGCTCTGGATCATCTGGAGACTCTGAAGAGAGAGAACAAGAACCTGCAACGTGAGCATTTAACAGCAGTTCTATTTGGCTCATGTTTCATTAGCAATATTAATTGCTGTTAATAAATTCACTGTTATTATGATTCAATGTCAACTTCAGTACATTGGCGATATCCACTGAAAATCTCCCAAGTGTAAACTGCTCCTGTGTGTGTGTGTGCAGAGGAGATCTCTGACCTGACTGAGCAGATCGGAGAGACTGGCAAGAGCATCCATGAGCTGGAGAAGGCCAAGAAGACCGTGGAGACAGAGAAGTCTGAGATCCAGACCGCTCTGGAGGAGGCTGAGGTACAAACTACAGCTGTTTGATGGGGAAAGCAGTGTTACACTAGCCAACGCCAGCTACAGTCCAATGATCCCTGTATTTGAGTTTATTGTAGTCATATATATTTCACTCCTACATCCAAATGTATTGAACACAATTGGCCTGACTGCTTCTGTTTGTCCAGGGAACACTGGAGCACGAGGAATCCAAGATTCTGCGTGTGCAGCTGGAGCTGAACCAGATCAAGGGTGAGGTGGACAGGAAGATCGCTGAGAAGGACGAGGAGATGGAGCAGATCAAGAGGAACAGCCAGAGGGTGGTTGACTCCATGCAGAGCACCCTGGACTCTGAGGTCAGGAGCAGGAATGATGCCCTGAGGGTGAAGAAGAAGATGGAGGGAGACCTGAACGAGATGGAGATCCAGCTGAGCCACTCCAACAGGCAGGCCGCTGAGGCCCAGAAACAGCTGAGGAATGTCCAGGGACAGCTCAAGGTAAAGGGACTGGGACAGCAGGCTCAAGAACCTGAACATGGAGAGGGATTTGTTTTGAAATCTGTAGAAAATAATAGAACAGAGGATTTGAATAGAGTGGTTTATGTACTAAAGGTAGCGATACTGGGGAAATTCTTGCCAATGAACATTTCTATCACTGATCCTATCACCCCTACTTCCACAAGTCCAAATGAACGTATGTCATTGTGAACCCCAGGATGCCCAATTGCACCTTGATGACGCCGTCCGTGTCGCAGAAGACATGAAGGAGCAGGCAGCCATGGTGGAGCGCAGAAACGGTCTGATGGTGGCTGAAATCGAGGAGCTGAGAGTTGCTCTGGAGCAGACAGAGCGAGGCCGCAAAGTGGCTGAGACTGAGCTGGTAGACGCCAGCGAGCGTGTTGGCCTGCTGCACTCCCAGGTATGGGTCAAAAGCCATTTCTAATGAAACTCAACCAGGCATACAGTTTAAACACACCTGGAATTTGACAGTGTTTGCCTTAGATTTTCATAATTTCAGTCTTGTGACTTGCAAGTTTTCTTGAGAGTCAAACAAATCATCTTGTTTCCTTCTTCAGAACACCAGCCTTCTGAACACCAAGAAGAAGCTAGAGACTGACCTGGTGCAGGTGCAGGGAGAGGTGGACGACATCGTCCAGGAGGCCAGGAATGCAGAGGAGAAGGCCAAGAAGGCAATCACTGACGTGAGTCCTTGAATTACATCAACTTGATTTGTCCCCAAGTGCCAATGGTAGCAGGGCTGGTTAAGAACAACAAAGATCTGAGGGGGACGTTATGATTGTTGCATAAATTAAACAAACTACTATTCCAGGCAGCCATGATGGCTGAGGAGCTGAAGAAGGAGCAGGACACCAGCTCTCACCTGGAGAGGATGAAGAAGAACCTGGAGGTCACAGTCAAGGACCTCCAGCACCGCCTGGATGAGGCTGAGAATCTGGCCATGAAGGGAGGCAAGAAGCAGCTCCAGAAACTGGAGTCCAGGGTGAGTTACCAGCAGGGTGGATTAGGGTGGATTGAAAGACTGATTGCTGGACATGTATTTGATACACAGGAGCATTGTTTAGTGACTTGTTCTCGATATAACCCACCTAGATCAGGGGTTCCCAAACTTCTTTGCATCGGGGACCACCCCTTTTGTGATAGCGAATTCATCAGGGACCCTCTTCATAAGATCAGAACACAACTCCTACTTTAAAGTGCATCAGAAATAGCATCCACGCAGATTTACTATGACTTCTGCAGTGCATGACTGGACTAATCAAGTCTCGGGCCCTGGGAAATAACATTTTTAAGTCCCCCTTCTTTGCATCAGAGAGAAAATGTTGCTGTTTTAAAGGTAATTTCCTGTCATTCTACACATTTAGCCTTTGGGCAAAAAAAATGTTGCAGTTTTAAATCTTAAATTACGGTGAATTTATGATCATAACAAAACAAATTATAATAATTTTACACTTATTTAGTGGAGTTGATTAAAGACCTTTAAATAAATTCAAATGTACTCATCTAGTTGCTTCATTCAGGCTTAAACTGTGGTCTCAGCAGACTTCTTCTAATCTGCCATTTCATTCATAATAATAATAATAATAATAATTCACAATAAATATCAACACAGAATATAATATACATTCATCGAATTAATGTCATAGTAATAATTTCTCTCTCTTTCGTTATGTCTCATTCACCGGCCGTTGCTAGGGAAGCTAGCGTTGCTATGTTGGGATACCAGCTAGCAGGCTAATGGCTGAATTAGCTTGTAGGCTAGCGGACGTTAATAAGTTCATAAAACCTAAAAACACAACATAACATCTCAACAAACATATGTACATACTCCAGAAACATTACCGTCTTGAATATAGGGATTTTACACTCGCTTACCTTCAAAATAAAAATATATGAATGTATTTATGTCGATGATTCTGTCTTGCTGTTGACTCAAATGGCGAACTTCTCTCAACTGCCATGGCGCGAGCCCCAAAATAGAAGCAATTAAAACATGCGAGTGGCGGCCTCTAGTCACCTTACTGGTACTGCACCATACACCACTAAACGCATGACAACATGGATAGTCATGTTACTAATACAAGAAGAATTGAGTTGTGAGCCTCCCAGACCCGTTGTTCATCTAAGAGTTAATAACATAAATTGTGGATGAATAATATTACATTGTACTGTATTGCACCCTCTAAACGTTTTCCAAAGATCTCTGGCTGTTTAATCTGTTCTTGCTAGAAATATACATAAACAAATTGAAATGTAAATTCCACTTTGAGAACCACTGACCTAGATAATGAAAAGTTGTTGTTATTATTACAGACCCCTTCAATAAATGTTTTAAAAGAGTACATAGGAACAGATGGCAATTGTGCCCCCTTGACTGGGTTGAAGACTATACCTGTTTTACAAATATTTGTTACGTCTGATTTCACGACCTCCAACTCCTACGTTTATTTCTTCCACAAAGGTGCGTGAGCTCGAGACTGAGGTGGAGGCAGAGCAGAGAAGAGGTGTAGACGCGGTCAAGGGAGTCCGCAAGTATGAGCGCAGAGTCAAGGAGCTCACTTACCAGGTAAGAGAAAGTACATTCTTCACACAGACAGGTTTGTGTGTATAACTATGGCACATTGATTCTGTGATCTCCCACAGACTGAGGAGGATAAGAAGAACGTTAGCAGACTTCAGGACCTGGTTGATAAGCTGCAGATGAAAGTGAAGGCCTACAAGAGGCATTCTGAGGAAGCGGTGAGTCACAGACTTAGTCAAATACTCTGAGAGCAGACATTCAAGAAGAAAAATCCCTAGTTAACATTATAAAACTTAATGTTCATAAAATGTAGTTTGAAGTAAGTGTTGCTACAGCACATCAGTCAACAATGACAATTGATAGTGCAAGTAATTGCTGATGAAATTGTACACATTTCTGAGTGCCTCCTATGTGTTACCAACTTAAAGGAGAGGGGTTGAATATTAATTAGCTGGTCTAGTGATCGTGCTGGAGGCAGCGGTTTGATCCCCCGTTCTGCCACTCACTTTCTCTGCTCTATCATATATCTCCCTGTATACATTGCTTTCCTAAATCTGCCAATATGTGTTTTGTTGAAAATAATATTTATATTTGCTACCTGAAGCTTCAAACTTTAAATGCTGATGTTCTGCTCTCCCTCTCATTTCCTCACCCAGGAGGAAGCAGCCAATAGCCATATGTCTAAGTTCAGGAAGGTTCAGCATGAGCTGGAGGAGGCTGAGGAGCGTGCTGACATCGCTGAGACTCAGGTCAACAAGCTCAGAGCCAAGACCCGTGACTCTGGAAAGGTACAGAACTGCTTCTAAACCCATACCTGACTCATGTTCAGATATGACCACATCAACACCACCTATGATTCAGTCTTCTCAGAGGTCAATACAGACCTTTTACACTCAACTGTATTGAAGATCTCTAAGAAGAACATTTCAGGAAGCGTTAAACAATAAAGATTAATTCAGTTGGAACTTCAAAATTGAAAATCCAAGCTGAGCACTGAGCATTAAAGACTTGATCCAATCTCTTCTATCCATATATTTATCATGTTCATTATTATTACTGATCCATTATATTCTATCCATATATTTATCATGTTCATTATTACAACTGATCCATTATATTCTATCCATATATTTATCATGTTCATTATTATTACTGATACATTATATTCTATCCATATATTTATCATGTTCATTATTATTACTGATACATTATATTATATCCATATATTTATCATGTTCATTATTATTACTGATACATTATATTATGTATTTATTCTTACAGGGAAAAGAAGTTGCTGAATAAACAAGACCAAAGTATTGAAGATCAAAGTCTTACCATTTTCCCGTGTTGCATAAAATATGATTTTCATGGTGAAATGTTGAGCGTTGATTAAAAACATGTGGATCTACATACACTTCCTTTGTGACTGTGGACTTATTACTCAGCAAACAGATTTTTAATACCATAAAATATTGTACTTTAATTAATGGAGCAATCTGGGATTCCAACAACAACAAAGTGGTACACCAACAAAGCGTCCACATCAGCTGAGGGATGAGGCTGGAGAAATGTAACCACTCAAATTCTCAGACTGAGCTATGGATGTAAGGACTGACCAGCTAAAAATCTAATTATAGTTTTAAGTACTTTACATCACTGATAAATGTGCTTGAGCCATCCCCCTGGCATGATATTGGCTACACTGTCTAGCTACTTCCCATTCCTTACTGAGGAAAGCAGGAGCTAGAACACTGTGCCTGCCTCATGTCATTGTGTTGCCGGTGCAAACTCTCCCCATTGAGCAGTGTAGACTGTATCATCGTGGCATCCAAATGGTGACTACCAATATTACAAGTATTTTCTTGTGTAAGCTAGCCTGACGACTCACACTAAATTCTTCCGCTGATCTGTTGTTTGCTACATACTTCATTGCTGAGAGAAAACTAGCGTCCGTCCGTGGACTTGGCGTAGTGTTTGGCCAGAGCAAGGACTCTGGGAAGCTAGGCAACACGTAGGCTGCTATCTTACTCGAAATAAAATCAAGTGCGAATGAACAAATTGGAGAGAGTGACTAAAATATCACTGTAAGCCTCCCAGGGCCGTTCTGCCTCTAAGTGTTAAGAACTAACATAGTGGATTAATAATTTTGTATTGTATTACACTCTCTAAACGTTTTCTTACAGAAACATTTCAATTTGGGTTTGTCAATATAGGCCTTTTCCCCTGACTGTAAAGGGTTCAACCTTCTCAGGGCTGCAGTCCCGTTAACGGGATCGATATGACAACAGCCAGTGAAAGTGCAGGGCGCCAAATTCAAACAGAAATCTCATAATTAAAATTCCTCAAGCATACAAGTATTTCACACCATTTTAAACACTTCTTGTTAATACACTTCTTGATAATCCCACCACAGTGTCCGATTTCAAAAAGGCTTTACTGCGAAAGTACCACAAATGATTATGTTAGGTCACCGCAAAATCACAGAAAAACACAGCCATTTTTCTAGCCAAAGACAGGAGTCACAAAAAGCAGAAATAGAGATCAAATTAATCACTAACCTTTGATGATCTTCATCAGATGACACTCATAGGAGTTCATGTTACACAATACATATATGTTTTGTTCGATAAAGTTCATATTTATATCCAAAAACCTCAGTTTACATTGGCGCCATGTTCAGAAATGCCTCCAAAATATCTGGAAAAATTGCAGAGAGCCACATCAAATAACATAAATACTCATCATAAACTTTGATGAAAGACACACGTTTTACAGAGAATTAAAGATACACTTGTTCTTGATGCAACCGCTGTGTCAGATTTCAAAAAAGCTTTACGGCAAAAGCACAATATTCAATAATCTGAGAACAGCGTTCAGCCACAAAAGGAAGCCATACAGTTACCCGCCAAATTGTGCAGTCACCAAAAGTCATAAATAGCATTATAAATCTTCACTTACCTTTGCTGATCTTCGTCGGAATGCACTCCCAGGACTCCCACTTCCACAAGAAATGTTCGTTTTGTTCGGTAATGTCCATAATTTATGTCCAAATAGCTACTTTTGTTAGCTTGTTTGGTAAACAAATCCAAAGTCACGAAGCGTGTTCACTAAAAGCAGACGAAATATCAAAAAGTTCCGTAACAGTCAGTAGAAACATGTCAAACGATGTATTGAATCAATCTTTAGGATGTTTTTAACATACATCTTCAATAATGTTTCAACCGGAGAATTCCATTGTCTTCAGAAGTGTGATGGAACAGAGCTCCCTCTCATGTGAGGCATGGTCAGAGCATGGTCAGCTCATGACAGACCTTACTCATTCCCGTCTCCTTCGGGCACACTTCACAGTAGAAGTATCAGACAAAGTTCTACAGACTGTTGACATCTAGTGAAAGCCGTAGGAAGTGCAAACTGACCCATATCCAACTGTGTATTCGATAGGTGATGAGTTGAAAACCTACAAACCTCAGATATCCCACTTCCTGGTTGGATTTTTTTCTCAGGTTTTTGCCTGCCATATGAGTTCTGTTATACTCACAGACATCATTCAAACAGTTTTAGAAACTTCAGAGTGTTTTCTATCCAATACTAATAATAATATGCATATATTAGCAACTGGGACTGAGCAGCAGGCAGTTTACTCTGGGCACCTCTGGGCACCTTTTCATCCAAGCTACTCAATACTGCCCCTGCAGCCATAAGAAGTAGTTGTAAAACTACTTTAAATGTAAGTATATTTTTGACAATTTTTACTCCACTATATTTCTAAAGAAAATAGTGTACTTTTTACTCCATACATTTTCCCTGACACCCAAAAGTACTTGTTACATTTGGAATTCTTAGCAGAACAAGAAAATGGTCCCATTCACGTACTTATCAAGAGAACATCCCTGCTCCTCCCTACTTCCTCTGATCTGGCGGACTCACTAACACGAACGCTTTGTTTGTAAATCATGTCTGATTTACAAACAAAGTCTGTGGTGATAAAACTAATTTGTGAGCACAGACTGAGTCGTTTAAAGCCCCCTTAACATGTATTGGATCAAGAGTTACTATCCAATCCTCCCAAAGCCCTGCTAAAATACATCAAATCAAGACCCTGGTCAAATACATCAAATATGTACAATAACAGTTTTATAATGACAGTTACCTCAAATGCTTAATGACAGTTAATAACAGTATATCAGGGGCCTGCAACTCCTGTTCTGGACAGCCCATCCACATGGTATGCAGGCTCTTGTTCCATCCCAGCACTAACACAGCGGGTTCAGCTAAATCAGACAGAAAGAGGTGAAGCGAGAGGTTTAACTTTTCCCAAAATTTGTCCATGAAAATAAGCGCACGATGAGAGGGTTGTCTAATTTGGTAATCAAACATTTTTAATTGCTAATTTGCTACGTGTGTCACTTTTGCCTGAGACACCCCAGCGCTTTGGCTCACGTCAGCATTTTCTTTACATGATTCAAACGTTCAAATGTCACAGCCAGTACAAATTTAAATTGTCAGAGCCGTGTGTATAGGTGGCAGGGAAGTCAGGCGCAGGAGAGTTAAACTGAGTGTAAATGGAGACTTTTAATAAATGTCCACTTAACAATGCTCCAAACACGAAAATGTACATACATAAAATAAACATGGGTACGAGGACCCGTCGCGCACCTATACACCAATAAACAACAGTTGACATAAAACAATCCCTGACAAAGACATGAGGGGAAACAGAGGGTTAAATACACAAGAGGTAATGGATGGGATTGAAAACAGGTGTGTGGGAAGACAAGACAAAAGCAATGGAAAATGAAAAATGGATCGATGATGGCTAGAAGACCGGTGACGTCGACCGCCGAACACCGCCCGAACAAGGAGAGGCAACGACTTCGGCAGAAGTCGTGACATAAATATGGATGTGAAATGTTAAATGCTGTTGCATGGATCCACAAAACAAACAATCTTGGCTCGGTTAATTCAGATTTTATTTCCCAGATCACATATCTCTCTGTAAATCTATTACGGTGTCAGCAATGTCAGGACCTCATGGTCGACTAATAAGGTCAATATAATGTGCTGGACTGTATCGGATCTCTCTGTGGTCCACCTTTCAACATGCAGTGTGACGTCAATGGAGGGTTAAATGTAAAATAATCTAATACATTTACAAGGTTGAACACTTGGATAAACTGGGGAGTTGTTGTGTTTTTCAGCAAGCTTTACAGATCTTTGGACAAACAAGTAGTCAAAATTATTACTGTCAGTAACCTTCTCCAACCATGTGCCGAAACTGGGTGTCAGAAATACATGCAGTCGTTTAGGATTGCTTTATGACCCTCCGTCATAAAGATGGTATCAAGCCACATCTGCTGAACTCCAATTTGATCCCATACATTTGATGGCAGAGTTACAGGAGTGTACCAAAGCAACAGATAATTTACAAGCCCAATATGGACATGTTCAGAAACAGGTGTGTCAGAAATACATCCAGCTTCCACAGCAATATATCTAAGTTAATTTGGCATTGCTTCATCAGCAGATCTGCTTCCATTTGAGGCGTGCACCAGAGGATATGACCATATATGATATAGATTGTAGGAAGACACAGTCAAGTCCATAACAGAGAACATAAATAAAACTGGGAATCCCACAACCTCCCTTCAGCTGCAGCTGTTGGAACACAAGCGTCTCTGGGGGAGCAGGGGACTCGTCCTAGCCAAGCATTTTGAAGGGTCAGGACAAGTGGCAGACCGATCCACCAATAATCAATGTTTAGAAACGATTAATTGGAAGACGGATTTAAATCATGGGATAAATTGAGTGTTCCTGTCTGCCGGTGAATGAGTTGAATAGAAGGTGTTGAATAGAAAGTTGTCCAGTTTAACTGCTGCTTTGGTAATAGCCTTGACCTCTATGGCAGCTGTTATTTCTGGGATGACTGAAGACCTGATGATAGGAGCCCCTGCTTTATAGTCCTGCAATTTATCCCACAAACAGGGCCATGTACCAAAAAGTCATAATATATCAAACAGTCATAATAAAAGTCAACTTTAATATCGCAATCATCTAAATAATGTTGTACTCAACTTGTTGGATCAGAATCAGGGTTGTGTTCATTAGGTACACCGTAGCAAAACTTTAGAAGCTGGTGGCCATCGGCTTCTTAAGAAGGCATTGTTCAATGCTCAATGTTAAATTAAAGTCTTTCTACCATCACATCTAAGCCAATATGACAACAATTTCGATGAGCCTTGAGCAATCAACTCGGATGAAAGTACACAACACACTCCCGCCTCTCGTCATGGTCCGTTCAGCCGTGTCCGAGAACCACCTGGTTTTAACGGAGTCGTTAAATGTCACCAGTGTTCCAACTTCAGTTAATTATTTCTCAATAATGCGTTAAGGTACAAATGTCAACAACCGTTCTAGGGTTAGAATTTCATTAGGATCCTCATTAGCTGTTGCTAAAGCAGCAGCTACTCTTCCTGGGGTCCACACAACATGAAATATTACATAATACAGAACATTAATAGACAAGAACAGCTCAAGGACAGAACTACGTACATTTAAAACAATAATAATAGAAGTTAAAAAAAGTCCTGTACAGACGCAACACGGAGAAAAACAGAGAGACCTATTACTGTAGACCTACATTAAAATACATCAATATACACAGGCCTACAAGTTATTTAAGTCAGATAGGGGAGAGGTGTTGTGCCATGAGGTGTTATTTTAAATGTATTTTTTGTAGCTCATTTTGCTGTGATCATTGCTCTATAAAATACTGTGGGTTTCCTTGAATTTCTTTAGAATTTGAGGACTGTGAAGATACTATCTATGGATTAAATGTTGTTTAAATCCCTTAAGAAATCATGGTATTTTTTTCTTCCAGTTTGGTGAGGAACCACCCCAATAACTTTCTAATAGCTACAATAATGTGGCACTCAGACTGACTTTCTAGCTAACCTCCCTTCCTCAAGTAGTTAATGTTTCCTCTTTCAGAACCTGTTCATAATCCACTTCCCTCTTCCTATTTACATGTTGAACACTAAGTCTGTTCAAATTCACTACATTGAAATGACATCAGTGTGGAACCAATGTGTCTGATCAACTTTCCCTCACACTCCATGGCCCTGGGACAGGACCTTTCTCTTTGGTCATGTAGAATCATGATTCCAGAGTCTCTTAATGGTTGCGTGCCAAGTCAGATTGCAATATCATATGATGTGTTTAGCTGCTTTGTTAAAGGGATAGTTCACCCAAATTACACATTTGTTTCCTTAACCCTGTAAGCAGTCTATGGACAAGGTATGACAGCAATCCATGCTTTGGTTTAGTTTCCTTGGCAGTGGCTGGCACTGCTTCTAAATAACATTTTGTGGTACAAATCTCATTAACGTCATCGGACCGATATTTTTATGCATCATGTTCAAATCATCTATAAGGGACTTTCTTGACCTCCACAATAAATTTAGATACTTTTTAATGATTTGGGCAAAAAAAAATCTAATATCGTTCCCAGAACATAAATGGGATTTGTGCCACAAATTCTAAAACGTTAGCATTTGGAAACAGTGCCAAGGAAACTAAACCAAAGTATGCATTGCTGTCATACAGTGTAAGGAAACTAATGTGTAATTTTGTAAACATCAATTCAAGCGTAATGAGATCTAGCATGCATCTGCAATTGTGTTTAAGAACCACAGATGTCACAAAACCTGCAAATTAAAGTAAGGTTACAGAGTGGGTAACTGCTCACTGCTCCAAAAACTGCCTTCTGACACCATGTATCTAGTCTGTTTTCACTGACTGTTTGGCCTTCATTCCAACCTCTCCCGTCACTGTGGATTCTACTTATAGCTTTCTCATAAAAGTGTGAAGCCTCTGCTATGCAGACAAAGATATGTAGCCTCAAACTCATTGAAATATGAACCCTCTGGTAAATCTATATAAGTATAACATTACAGAATACATAAACATTTTTTTTCCCTAAACGGGTCAATTTCAGTCCTATTTCAATAATTGTCTTGCAAATTCTTAGGCCTGTTGTGTTGTGTGTGTGTGGGGGGGGGGGGTTCTTCACCTCTGATAAACAATCAGCATTTAGTGTGAGTACTTCAGTCTCCCCTGTTTTTTTCAGCGGCAGCTGTAAGCTTCGGTCTTGTCAAGCGAAGACGTTCGCCGAAACATAAATGGTTCCCTTTCAGTCAGTCAACTTCAATACCACATATAGTAGTATGGGGTGTCACACTCTCGAGACTTCAGTTGAAGGATCTACAATCCCACCTGGCGAGACCAATGACATCCTCGCCCAGCTGGAAGCCCTGCCTAGGCGGACCTCGCTCCAAACAGTCCCTGTGCTCATTGACGTGTACTGTGTACAAAAACCCTGGAAAGATGTGTAGCATTCTTGATGAAGCTTGGAATTACTAATGGTGACTTTCCTTTCCCGGACCGAGGTGCAGGAAGATTAGATGTATTGGGTGTTCGGAGCAAATGTCTTGTCTGCCCGGGCATGGGATATGTGGTGACTGCCCGCGTCCACCATGGCTCCTGTGCACTCTGTCGCCAGTTACGGGAGGTTACTCGAACAGAGTAGCTATTCCTGCCTCCCCACGATGGAGTTGCTGGGGTAGCTCTCTTGTTTAGTATACGTAGTGTTATGTCGCTTGGTTATTCTAAACAGACCGTGCTGTGGGTTCCAGCTCTGCTAAGCCACATCTCAGTTGGGTCACACAGTGTCTATTCCTACTGGGGATGATGGTTTCTGTTGATGCGGCCCTTCAGCACTAAATGTTAGCCACTCAGTTGGATGTGTCTCGCAGGCCCAGTGGTGGGACCCCCCTGCTATTGTCAGGGGCCTCCCATGGGCTGAGTTGTATCACGCAAGGTGAATCACGACAGACACATTCCCTGAGGGTTGAGCTATACAAAAGCAACTCGATTCGGGGGGGTCGGACACTGATGCGGAGCGCACTGCATGTCATTACCCAGAGTTTTTGTCGGGCCGGCTTGTGCTGGTCAGAACCCCCAGTATGTCAATGGTGGCGTGTATCAACAGACTCTGTCTCTCTCCCTACTAAACAATGAGGGACATGTTGGGAACGGACACTTTGGCGCACCAGTGGCCTCGTACACTGGCAAATGTCTTCAACCTCTCCCTGACCAAGTCTGTAATACTTACATGTTTCAAGTAGACCACCATAGTCCCTGTGCCGAAGGAATCGAAGGTAACCTGCCTAAAAGATTACTGCCCCATAGCACTCACGTCGGTAGCCGTGAAGTGCTTTGAAAGGCTGGTCATGGCTCACATCAACACCATCATCCCAGAAACCCTAGACCCACTCCAATTCGCATACCGCCCCAACAGATCCACAGACGGCGCAATCTCAATCGCACTCCACACTGCTCTTTCCCACCTGGACAAAAGGAACACCTATATGAGAATTCTATTCATTGACTACAGCTCAGTGTTCAACACCATAGCGCCCTCAAAGCTCATCTAAGCTAAGGACCCTGGGACAAAACACCTCCCTTTGCAACTGGATCCTAGGCTTCCTGACGGGCTGCCCCCAGGTGGTAAGGGGAGGCAACAACACATCTGCCATGCTGATCCTCCACACTGTGGCACCTCAGGGGTGCATGCTTAGTCCCCTCCTGTACTCCCTGTTCACCCACGACTGCGTGGTCAAACACGACTCCAACACCATCATTAAGTTTGCTGACAACACAACAGTGGTGGGCCTGATCACCAACAACAATGAGACAGCCTACAGGGAGAAGGTCAGAGACCTGTCAGTGTGGTGCCAGGACAACAACCTCTCCCTTAATGTGAGCAAGACAAAGGAGCAGATCGTGGACTACAGGAAAAGGTGGGCCAAACAGGCTCCCATTAATATCGACGGGCTGTAGCAGAGCGGGTCGAGAGTTTAAAGTTCCTTGGTGTCCACATCACCAACAAACTATCATGGTCCAAACACACCTAGACAGTCGTGAGGAGGGCACGACAACACCTTTTCCCCCTCAGGAGACTGAAAAGATTTGGCATGGGTCCCCAGATGCTCAAAAAGTTTGAGAGCATCCTGACTGGTTGCATCACCGCCTTGTATGGCAACTGCTCGGCATCTGACCGTCAGGCGCTACAGAGGGTAGTGTGTACGGCCCAGTACATCACTGGGGCCAAGCTTCCTGACATCCAGGACCTATATACTAGGCGGTGTCAGAGGAAGGCCCAAAAAATTGTCAAAGACTCCAGTCACTGAAGTCATAGACTGTTCTCTCTACTACCGCACAGCAAGCGATACCGGAGCACCAAGTCTAGGACCAAAAACGCTCCTTAGCAGCTTCAACCCCCAAGCCATAAGACTGCTGTAACAATTAATCAAATGGCCACCAGACTATTTACATTGACCCCCCCCCCCCCCCCCCCCCATTTGTTTTTACACTGCTGCTTCACGCTGTCTATTATCTATGCATATTCACTTTACCCATACCTACATCTACAAATTACCTTGACTAATCTGTACCCCCGCACATTGACTCGGTACCGGTACCCCCTGAATAGAGCCACGTTAATGTTATTTTATTGTGTTACTTTTTATTATTTTTTACTTTAGTTAATTTAGTAAATATTTTCTTAAATCTTTCTTGAACAGCATTGTTGGTTAAGGGCTTGTAAGTAAGCATTTCATGGTAAGGTTGTATTTGGCGCATTTGATTTGATTCCTTTCTGTTAAAAGTGTACATGGCCACTGTCTCAGCGTTACCTGTTCACCCTTCTTGTACTCAGTTCGTCCAAATGCGTCCTTCACCCGAAAGTCATGGCTATGTCCTACAGGTATCTAGCTTTTCAGCTATTTCCCTTTTCGCCTCCTCCTTTTGCTTCTGAAAAGCAGCAGAAATTACATGCCCTGTGTCCGGTGCAAGTTTAACTCACGTACATTGAACGGACACGGGATATCCGTTTATGTGACCAACTTTTTGTCTGTTTTGCTAATCCAGCTCGCGGCAAGTCGCTCTCTAAGCAGCATCTCTCCCACTGGATTGTGGAGGCTATCTCCCTGGCATAGAGCAGCAAGGGGCAAGGGTTACCTAGCGGTGTATGCACCCACTCAACCAGGGGTCTGGCAGCACCATCTTTACTGATTGAAGTGGATTTAACAAGTGACATCAATAAGGGATCATATATTTCACCTGGATTCACCTGGATTCACCTGGATTCATCTGCTCAGTCTATGTCATGAAGAGAGCAGGTGTCCTTAATGTTTTGTACACTCAGTGGGATAACGGTACAGTTATTTGGACATTTAGGATCTTGGGTTCATAAATGTATTTAATGTATGGCTCATCAGGCTCAGGTAGCATCAGGCTTTAATTTTCATGCAGGTCAAATCTCAAATCAAATCCAGACATATTATATCCATTATAGGCTATCCTTTAGAATGACACTTTCGGTTTGGGATGAAAATACTGGGTTACCCGAGAGAAAAATGATTTATTCTCGGGATGGAACAGGGAAAATATTCAACCCTATTTTGGATGGTCAGTCCTTACATCCTTAGCTGAGTCTGAGAAGTAACAGATTACTAAATAACTGTTACTGTAATCCGTTACGTTACCAGCAAAATATTGTAAACAGATTACAGATTATTTTAAAATAGATGATTACTTTTAAATTCTGAAAAAATCTTCGACACTTCTGTTTTCTCAACGACATTCAAATCAACATTGAAAAAAGGCGCAAGTTTAAATGTGTTCAACGTGAGCGAGTCTGACCATGACTCAGAGACCACTATGATGACACAACAAATGTGTTTGACGGATCGGGGAAAAGAGCAGAAATAGGCTTTTATAGGCTACAGTCCAAACTATGTCTTCAATGGTGCGACTGCTGTCGGCATCCAAAGATTATACAACTTAAATAAATGCTTGGCGGTAAGGATGACAGCAGTGGTGTAGTCTACGGCGATACGGATATCACTTATTATTGATATCTACGTAGCGCATTGATATGGATCACACTGCTGCACTCTCATTTAGCTATTTGTGCCTTACGGATTGCGGGTGTTCTGGATGGCTGTCCACAAATCTAAATGTGTATTTGAACCCAATAATGGTTGAATTCAAGAAGTTTAAGTTGATTGTTTTTGAAACCAGTGGACAGCCAGTGAAAAATGAGCTCTTGCAACAGCTACATAGTGCGGATCCAAGCCTATAAAATAAAAGTGAGGCTTTTATTGCTCAATTAAATTCAGGCTGATAAAAAAAGATATATCCATAGGCCAAATGGAAAAATGCTCAAACTCGGACACTTTTGACAGACTTAAAGGGGCAATCTGTAGTTCTTACATCTACATACAGTTGAAGTCGGAAGTTTACATACACTTAGGTTGGAGTCATTAAAACTCGTTTTTCAACCACTCCACAAATTTCTTGTTAACAAACTACAGTTTTGGAGAGTCGTTTAGGACATCTACTTTGTGCATGCCAAGTCATTTTTCCAACAATTGTTTACAGAAGGAATATTTCACTTATATTTCACTGAAACACAATTCCAGTGGGTCAGAAGTTTACATACACTAAGTTGACTGTGCCTTTAAACAGCTTGGAAAATTCCAGAAAATTATGTCATGGCTTTAGAATCTTCTGATAAGCTAATTGACATCACTTGAGTCAATTGAAGGTATACCTGTGGTTGTATTTCCAGGCCTACCTTCAAACTCAGTGCCTCTTTGCTTGATATCATGGGAAAATCAAAAGAAATCAGACAAGACTTCAGGAAAAAAATTGTAGACCTCCACAAGTCTGGTTCATCCTTGGGAGCAATTTCCAAACGCCTGAAGGTGCCACGTTCATCTGTACAAACAATAGTACGCAAGTATAAACACCATGGGACCATGCAGCCATCATACTGCTCAGGAAGGAGACGCATTCTGTCTCCTAGAGATGAACGTACTTTGGTGCGAAAAGTGCAAATCAATCCCAGAACAACAGCAAAGGACCTTGTGAAGATGCTGGAGGAAACAGAGACAAAAGTATCTATATCCACAGTAAAACAAGTCCTATATCGACATAACGTGAAAGGCCGCTCAGCAAGGAAGAAGCCACTGCTCCAAAACCGCCATAAAAAAGCCAGACTACGGTTTGCAACTGCACATGGGGACAAAGATCGTACTTTTTGGAGAAATGTCCTCTGGTCTGATGAAACAAAAATAGAATGTGTTTGGCCATAATTACTATCGTTATGTTTGGAGGAGAAAGGGGGAGGCTTGCAAGCTGAAGAACACCATCCCAACCGTTAAGCACGGGGGTGGCAGCATCGTGTTGTGGGGGTGCTTTTGTGCAGGAGGGACTGGTGCACTTCACAAAATAGATGGTATCGTGAGGGAGGAAAATTATGTGGATATATTGAAGCAACATCTCAAGGCATTAGTCAGGAAGTGAATGCGTGGTTGCAAATGGGTCTTCCAAATGGACAATGACTCCAAGCATACTTCCAAAGTTGTGGCAAAATGGCTTAACCTCTCTTGGGTAGGGGGCAGTATTTCGAAGTTTGGATGACAAATGTGCCCAAAGTAAACTGCCTGTTACACAGGCCCAGAAGCTAGGATATGCATATGCATTGTAGTATTGGATAGACACACTCTGAAGTTTCCAAAACTGTTAAAATAATGTCTGTGAGTATAACAGAACTGAAATGGCAGGTGAAAACCCGAGGAAAATCCATCCAGGAAGTGGGACTTTTTTGATGTGAGTTGTTTTCCATTGAATGCCTATTGACTATGTTATGGGTTAGGGCCCAAATTGCAGTTCCTATGGCTTCCACTAGATGTCAACAGTCTTTAGACATGCTTTCAGGCTTGTATTTTGAAAAATAACGAGTAAAAATACCTTTTGGTCAGTGGACAGGGGAAGTATGCAGAGCTGGATTGGGAGCGTGACCGTGAGCACGCCGTTCGTTGTTTTTCCTTTCTATTGAAAACGCTATTGTCCGGTTGAAATATTATTGATTATTTAGACAATAGACAATCTGAGGATTCATTATAAACATCGTTTGACATGTTTCGACAAACTTTACCGGTACTATTAGGATGTATTCGTCTGCATGCTTTGACCTCCCTGGAGCCAGTGGATTACTGAACAAAACTGAGTTTTTGGGACATGAAGAGGGACTTTATCAAACAAAACTAACATTTATTGTGTAACAGGGAGTCTTGTTAGTGCAACCATATGAAGATCATTGTCACGTTCCTGACCTGTTTTCTGTTGTTTTGTATGTGTTTAGTTGGTCAGGGCGTGAGTTGGGGTGGGTATTCTATGTTGTGTGTCTAGTTCGTCTGTTTCTATGTTCAGCCTGATAAGGTTCTCAATCAGAGACAGCTGTCAATCGTTGTCCCTGATTGAGAATCATATATAGGTGGCTTGTTTTGTGTTGGGGATTGTGGGTGGTTGTTTCCTGTCTCTGTGTTTATGTTCTGCACCAGATAGGACTGTCTCGGCTTTCACGTTTGTTGTTTTGTAATGTTTGTTAATGTTAATGTTCATCGTTTATTGTTTAATTAAACATGTTGAACACTAACTGCGCTGCATTTTGGTCCTCTCCTTCATCCCAGGAAGAAAGCCGTTACAGAACCACCCACCAAACCCGGATCAAGCAGCGGGTTAACGGGCAGCAGCGACAGCAGCAGTGGGTCAAGGAGGAATGGACATGGGAGGAAATCCTAGACGGAGAAGGACCCTGGGCAGAGCCAGAGGAGTGTCGCCGCCCCAAAGCGGAGCTGGAGGCATCTAAAGCGGAGAGGCGGCATTATGAGGCGCTAGCAAGGCAGAGCAGCTGGAAGCCCGAGAGGCTCACCCAAAAATTTCTTGGGGGGGGGGGCTAAAGGGTAGTGTGGCGAAGTCAGGTAGGAGACCTGCGCCAACTTCCCGGGCTTACCGTGGAGAGCGAGAGTACGGGCAGACACTGTGTTACGCAGTAGAGCGCATGGTGTCTCCTGTACGTGTTCATAGCCCGGTGCGGGTTATTCCACCTCCCCGCACTAGCCGGGCTAGAGTGAGCATTGAGCCAAGTGCCATGAAGCCGGCTCAACATATCTGGCCTCCAGTACGTCTCCTCGGGCCGGTGTACATGGCACCAGCCTTACGCATGGTGTCCCCGGTTCGCCAACACAGCCCAGTGCGGGTTATTCCACCTCCACGCACTGGACGGGCTACGGGGAGCATGCAACCAGGTAAGGTTGGGCAGGCTCAGTGCTCAAGGGAGCCAGTACGCCTGCACGGTCCGGTATATCCGGCGCCACCTTCCCGCCCCAGCCCAGTACCATCAGTGCCTACACCACGCACCAGGCTTCCTGTGCGTCTCCAGAGCCCTGTTCCTCCTCCACGCACTCTCCCTGTGGTGCGTGTCTCCAGCCCAGTACCTCCAGTTCCGGCACCACGCACCAAGCCTCCTGTGCGTCTCCAGAGCCCTGTACGCACTGTGCCTTCTCCCCGCACTTGCCCTGAGGTGCGTGCCCTCAGCCCGGTACCACCAGTGCCGGTACCACGCACCAGGCCTACTGTGCGCCTCAGCAGGTCAGAGTCGGCCGTCTGCCCAACGCCGCATGCACTGCTCGTCTGTCCAGCGCCGTCTGAGCTGCCTGCCTGCCCAGCGCCGTCTGAACTGCCTGCACTGCTCGTCTGCTCAACGCCGCCTGCACTGCTCGTCTGCCCAGCGCCGTCTGAGCTGCCTGCACTGCCTGCCTGCCCAGCACCATCTGAGCCATCCGTCTGCCCAGCGCCGCCTGAGCCATCCGTCTGCCCAGCGCCGTCTGAGCCATCCGCCTGCCCAGCGCCATCTGAGCCATCCGTCTGCCCAGCGCCGTCTGAGCCATCTGTCTGCCTAGCGCCATCTGAGCCATCCGTCTGCCACGAGCCATTAGAGCCGCCCGTCTGTCCCGAGCCATTAGAGCCGTCCGTCAGTCAGGAGCCGCTAGAGCCGTCCGTCAGTCAGGAGCTGCCAGAGCCGCCAGCCAGTCAGGAGCTGCCAGAGCCGCCAGCCAGTCAGGAGCTGCCAGAGCCGCCAGCCAGTCAGGAGCTGCCAGAGCCGCCAGCCAGTCAGGAGCTGCCAGAGCCGCCAGCCAGTCAGGAGCTGCCAGAGACGCCAGCCAGTCAGGAGCTGCCAGAGACGCCAGCCAGTCAGGAGCTGCCAGAGACGCCAGCCAGTCAGGAGCTGCCAGAGCCGCCAGACAGTCAGGAGCTGCCAGAGCCGCCAGACAGTCAGGAGCTGCCAGAGCTGCCCTATAGTCATGAGCTGCCCTATAGTCATGAGCTGCCCTATAGTCATGAGCTGCCCTACAGTCATGAGCTGCCCTACAGTCATGAGCTGCCCTACAGTCATGAGCTGCCCTACAGTCATGAGCTGCCCTTCAGTCATGAGCTGCCCTCCAGTCATGAGCTGCCCTCCAGTCATGAGCTGCCCTCCAGTCATGAGCTGCCCTCCAGTCATGAGCTGCCACTCAGTCCGGAGCTGCCACTCAGTCCGGAGCTGCCACTCAGTCCGGAGCTGCCACTCAGTCCGGAGCTGCCATTAGTCCAGAGTTGTCCCTCTGTCCTAAGCTACCTCTCTGTCCGGAGCGATTTCTCTGTCCTGAGCTACCTCTCTGTCCTGAGCTACCTCTCTGTCCTGAGCTACCTCTCTGTCCTGAGCTACCTCTCGGTCCTGAGTTGTCTCCTCTATTTAGGAGGGGCCTTGGTGAAGGTTCCTGGACCATGGTCGGGGGCGAGGGTCGCCACTCAAAGGACGCTAAGGAGGGGGACAAAGACAGTGGTGGAGTGGTGTCCTCGTCCACCGCCGGAGCCGCCACCGCGGACAGATGCCCAACCAGACCCTCCCCTTGAGTTTTAGGGGTGCGCCCGGAGTTCGCACCTTGAGGGGGGGGTTCTGTCACGTTCCTGACCTGTTTTCTGTTGTTTTGTATGTGTTTAGTTGGTCAGGGCGTGAGTTGGGGTGGGTATTCTATGTTGTGTCTCTAGTTCGTCTGTTTCTATGTTCAGCCTGATAAGGTTCTCAATCAGAGACAGCTGTCAATCGTTGTCCCTGATTGAGAATCATATATAGGTGGCTTGTTTTGTGTTGGGGATTGTGGGTGGTTGTTTCCTGTCTCTGTGTTTATGTTCTGCACCAGATAGGACTGTCTCGGCTTTCACGTTTGTTGTTTTGTAATGTTTGTTAATGTTCATCGTTTATTGTTTAATTAAACATGTTGAACACTAACTGCGCTGCATTTTGGTCCTCTCCTTCATCCCAGGAAGAAAGCCGTTACAATCATCAAAGGTAAGGGATTAATTTTATCGCTATTTCTGACTCCTCTACTTGGCTGGAAAATGTTTGTATGCTTTTGTAAGCGGGGCGCTGTCTTCAGATAATTGCATGGTATGCTTTCGCCGTGAAGCCTTTTTGAAATCTGACACAGCGGCTGGATTAACAAGAAGGTCATCTTTAAGCCGATGTATAACACTTGTATATTTTATGAATATTTATTATGAGTATTTCTGTATTTTGAATTTGGCGCTCTGCAATTTCACCGGTGGAACGCTACCGTCCCACCTGCCCATAAGAAGTTTTTAATCGTATTATTATATGAAATGGAAAGCGATGGCTTACATAACCACCACAAAGTAAAATGTAACATCCAAAAATGGCCAGCTATGTAAACATTAACATTGATTTATCCTGCAATAGATGTCTTTCAAATGTTAACATACATTTTTGTCTTCTTCTAATGGCTCTTCAGGGGAAAGTAATCTAAAAGTAACGAAATGTAATCAGATTACGTTACAGAGTTTGGGGATTCCATAAGTTACGTTACTGATTACAATTTTGGACAGGTAACTAGTAACTGTAATGGATTACATTTAGAAAATAACCTACCCAACCCCACATTTCTCCAGCCTAATCCATCAGCTGTTTACCAAAAAAAGTGACTATACAGTAGTCTTCTACCCAGCCAAGGAGGCACAACTGTTATCTGTTCCTATGCACTTTCACCATTTTAATTGAAGGGGTCTGTAATTATTTCTACATAAGTGGTTCCCAAAGTGGAATTTACATTTCAATTTTTATGAATATTTCTAGTAATAACAGATTAGACTACGAGTGATCTGTGGAAAATGTTTGGAGGGTACAATACAATGTAATATTATTAAACCACAATTTATGTTTTTAACCTTTAGATAAACAACATGGTTCTGAGAGACACAGTATTCCATCAATGATCCATTTAAAAATATATATAATTTCTTCTTGTATTTGTAATATGACAATTTATTCATTTTGTTATGCAGTTACAGTGAGGGAAAAAAAGTATTTGATCCCCTGCTGATTTTGTACATTTGCCCACTGACAAAGAAATTATCAGTCTATAATTTTAATGGTAGGTTTATTTGAACAGTGAGAGACAGAATAACAAAAAATCCAGAAAAACGCATGTCAAAAATGTTATAAATAAAAAGGGTAAATAAATATTCTGAATAAATATTCTGAAATAACTATTTTTTTAAATTGTAAGATAAGCAAACATTAGATAGGCATGGTCTAACTGACAACCAAAAACACCTATCTAAGTTTAGCTTTCTTAATTAACCTGAAAATGAGTAGTTATTTCTGGTTGTTTATCAAAGTTGATAATTGATGCTACTTTGTAGTATACCCTTCTGGTGAGTAAGGTTTCTCATGTATTTACCTGCAAACTATGGTTTCATGGAAAAACGACCCAGCAAATATATTATGAAGGTAACACATTGCTAACCAAAAGGAGAGTGTCTGACTGGTTGAATTGAGATAATGAAAGTTAGCTTGTATTGATTGATGCAGATAGAAATGTAATACATTTCTGGAGGAAAATACACTTTAATTAAAATGTGATCCTCATGTCATAATTCATACTCTTTAGTACACTTTCCTATGAGAATATTGTGAATGTACTTTAGGTTTCACAGACTAAGGGGAAAAAACTCAATATTAGTTAGATGTGTAGTTGCCCAGCTTTGAAACTCCATTGTAAGTATAGGGCATTGCACCATGCATTGCCTTCTGGTGTGCTTTAGAGCTCTTCCCACAGTGAGAGCAGTAGTAAAACGTATTTCCTGTGTGAGTTAGCTGGTGTGTCTCCAGAGTTGATAACTGACTGAAACTCCACCCACTCTGAAACTAGTGAAGCAGTCTGTTACAGGCGTTGGGCCTTCTCAACTCCTCTGGCTCATAGAAACTAGTGAAGCAGTCTGTTACAGGCTTTAGGCCTTCTCAACTCCTCTGGCTCATAGAAACTAGTGAAGCAGTCTGTTACAGGCTTTAGGCCTTCTCAACTCCTCTGGCTCATAGAAACTAGTGAAGCAGTCTGTTACAGGCTTTAGGCCATCTCAACTCCTCTGGCTCATAGAAACTAGTGAAGCAGTATGTTACAGGCTATAGGCCTTCTCAACTCCTCTGGCTCATAGAAACTAGTGAAGCAGTCTGTTAGTCTTTGGGCCTTCTCAACTCCTCTGGCTCATAGAAACTAGTGAAGCAGTCTGTTACAGGCTTTGGGCCTTCTCAACTCCTCTGGCTCATAGAAACTAGTGAAGCAGTCTGTTACAAGCTTTGGGCCTTCTCAACTCCTCTGTCTCATAGAAACTAGTGAAGCAGTCTGTTACTAGTGAAGCAGTCTGTTACAGGCTTTGTTTTTTCTCTCAGTTTCGTTTTTGATTTCGAGGTTGGTTCTCTTTGCCGTGCTGATTGGTGTCATTCTCATTGGTCATGATACGTTACAGCTAGAGCTCTGCTACACAACCTGAGCTTGATGGGCCCCGACATTATACATTGGATTAGGGCTAGGTAGGGCCAGTGTTTTTTCATCAATAAGAAGGGTACAGGTAGTAGAGCTTGGGGTAACACTAAAGGGATCATTAACATTTTGAAGCTGAGCCATTTGCTTGTGCCATTTTGGAACCCTTTGTTCTAAGATTGCACCTATCTATGTGGTGGCTAGCTAGTACATGCAACAGTATATTATATTAGGGGTTTTAACCGTTTCAGGGAACAGAACCAAAAACAGGAAAATAACGTAATTTTCAGAGGAACAGAAACAGAGCAATGTATTGTGCGTGTTAATGATGTGTATTACTGTGTTTATAATGTATATTAGCTGGTTTATAATGTGTATTACTGTGCTTATAAGGTATATTACCGTGTTTATAATGTGTATTGCTGTGTTTGTAATGTGTATTACCGTAATTTCACCACTAGAGGGCTAATCATTATGGAAGTGTATATATGCCCCAAAAAATCTATTGGCAATCCAAATTGGAAAATTGGCACATAATTTCAGTTAAACACAGAAATAAACTCTCACATAATTTTTTCAAATGCTCGATAAACATTTATTTTTACATAGTCTTTCCACGAGTGATTAATGTGCGCATAATCTGTGACTAAATTAAAATGCAAAAATCTGATCTATTGTTACCTGAAACTTTCCCCACAAGTGTTCCCCTTTCCATTGCTTCCACGGTTAAGCATGTGCTTCTCATATGTTTTATTTATTTTAGAAGCATTTACATTTGGGCCAGTCCATATAAGCCAATTTCTGCAGGTGTAAAGGGTTAAAACTATAATTGTGATGTTTTGGATGGTCAGTTCTTACATCCATAGCTCAGTCTATGAATTTGAGAATGGTTACATTTCTCCAGCCTCATCCCTCAGATGTTTACCAAAAAAAGTGACTGCTTTGTTGTTGTTGGAATCCCAGATTGCTTGTCTAATGAAAGTACCATATTATTATGGTATGAAAAAGCTGTTTGCTGAGTAATAAGTCCACAGTCACAAAGGAAGTGTATGTAGATCCACATGTTTTTAATCAATGCTCAACATTTCACCATGAAAATCATATTTTATGAAACACAGGAAAATGGTAAGACTTTGATCTTCAATACTTTGGTCTTGTTTATTCAGCAACTTCTTTTCCCTGTAAGAAGAAAGAAAAAATATAATGGATCAGTAATAATAATGAACATGATAAATATATTATGAACACTTGGAAAGAACACTGTATAATGGAACAAGTATTCTAAGACTCGGTGCTCAGCTTGAATATTTCAACTTTTAAGTACCAGCTTAGATTGAATTAATCTTGTTTTTTTGCCCTACTTGACATGTGCTTCTTACAGATCTTTAATACAGTTGAGTGTAAAAGGTCTGTATTGATCTCTGTGAATAATTAATCATAGGTGGTGTTGATGTGGTCATATCTGAACATGAGTCAGGTACAGGTTTAGCAGCAGTTCTGTACCTTTCCAGAGTCACGGGTCTTGGCTCTGAGCTTGTTGACCTGAGTCTCAGCGATGTCAGCACGCTCCTCAGCCTCCTCCAGCTCATGCTGAACCTTCCTGAACTTAGACATATGGCTATTGGCTGCTTCCTCCTGGGTGAAGAGAAGAGAGGGAGAGCAGAACATCAGCATTTAAAGTTTGAAGCTTCAGGTAGTAAATGAATATTCTGTTTTTAAAGGTATTTAAAAATAAAAATAAAATAACAGATTTAGGATAACAATGTATACAGGGAGATAGATGATAGAGCAGAGAAAGTGAGTGGCAGAACGGGGGATCAAACCGCTGCCTCCAGCACGATCACTAGACCAGCAAATTAATATTCAACCCCTCTTCTTTAAGTTGGTAACACATAGGAGGCACTCAGAAATGTGTATAATTTCATCAGCAATTACTTGCACTATCAATTGTTGTTGTTGACTGATGTGCTGTAGCAACACTTACTTCAAACTATATTTTATGGACATTAAGTTTTATAATTTTTCTTCTTGAATGTCTGCTTTCAGAGTATTTGACTAAGTCTGTGACTCACCGCTTCCTCAGAATGCCTCTTGTAGGCCTTCACTTTCATCTGCAGCTTATCTACCAGGTCCTGAAGTCTGCCAACGTTCTTCTTATCCTCCTCAGTCTGTGAGAGAAGATCAAATGATCAATGCCCCATAATTATATACACAAACCTGTCTGTGTGAAGAATGTACTTTCTCTTACCTGGTAAGTGAGCTCCTTGACTCTGCGCTCATACTTGCGGACTCCCTTGACAGCGTCTACACCTCTTCTCTGCTCGACCTCCACCTCAGTCTCGAGCTCACGCACCTTTGTGAAAAAAAATTACGTAGGCAGTTGTTTGAGCTGTTGAAATCAGATGTAACGAATCTTTGTAACACAGGTAATCTTCTACCTAGTCAAGGAGGCACAATTGTTGTCTGTTCCTATGTACTATTTACAGTTTTTATTGAAGGGGTCTATAATTATAACAACTTTTCATTTTCTCGGTCAGTGGTTCCCAAAGTGGAATTTACATTTCAAATGTTATGAATATTGATAGTCAAAAGCGAGACAGAAGCACCGACATAAATTCATTTGGAAGGTAAGTGGGAAAGCACCATATTAAAGTAATGTTTCCAGAGTATGTACATATGTTTGTTAAGGTTTTATGTTGTTTTTTCACGTTTTTATGAACATATGAAAATCCGCTAGCCTACAAGCTAATTTAGCCTTCTAGCTGGTAGCCACACATAGCAACGCTAGCTTCCCTAGCAACGGCCCTTTTGCAGCAGAGTGAATGAGTCAAGTAGCTAGCGATCTAGAGAGAGAAATTAAACAATGTAACTAGATGAAGCCTAACAAAAAATTACAATGAGATGAATTTGATTCATGTACAGTATATTATATCGTGTGTTGATATTTATTTAGAATTTGTATTATTATTATTATTATGAATGAAATGGCAGTTTAGAAGAAGTCTGCCAGGACTTTTGTACAAGCTGGAACGAAGCAACTAGATTAATACATTTGTATATCTTTATTTTAAGGTCTTGGCTACAATTCTTCTCAACTCCGCTAAATAAGTGTAACATATTCCCCAAAATGTTGATTTTGAACATAAATACATCCTGAATTAAGCTTTTAAAACTGGTACATTTTCTCTCCGCCACATGGCAAAATGTGTAGAATTTCAAGAAATTAGCTCTAAAATTACCAAATGTTATTTCTGTCCAAAGGAAAAATGTGTAGAATAGCTGAACATTTGTTTTAAAACTGCAAAATGTTGTTTCTGATGCCAGAAGGTGACTTAAAAATGTTCTTTCCCAGGGGCCGAGACATGATTAGTCCAGCCATGCACTGGAGAAGTCATAGCAAGAGACTTGTAGACAATCCCTAAGCTCATGCACAGAAACATCGGGTCTAACGGTTGTGCTGAACTGCACATGTTCATGCGGTCAAAAGAACTCCTTCGGTAGATAGTTGTTTTTGATGAAAATTAAAACGCGTTAGTTTGTTACTTTCACTAGGTTGTAGTAATGACAGTTTCAGCTACTTAAAGATGCACTCCAGTATCTTAATACATTTACTCGAGTCTAGGTCTTGCCTTTAGATTTCAAGAAAATTAACAACCAAGGATGAAATTTTCACTTCTCCTATAGACATCTCAAACCCTGGTCTGGTCTGAATCGCAAACATTCCCGGAAGTCTTTCAATGTTGCACCTCTGGGTTTAGAAACTCTGTGGTAAAACTACCTGGATGCTATTTTTACTGAACTCTAAAGTAGGAATTGTATTCTGATATTATGAGGGGGTCCCTAAGGAATTTTCTATCACAAAAGGGGTCCCGTGTCAAAACGTTTGGGAACCCTTGATCTAGGTGGTTTAGGGTGGCAGGTATCCTAGCAGTTAAATGTTGCTGGTTCAAATACCTGAGCCTTCAATGTGAAAAATTGTGTTGATGTCCAAGGCACTTAACCCTAATTTGTACCTATCCAGTGTATATGACTTTATAGGATAAAAAGCATGTCCAGCAATCAGTCTTTCAATCCACCCCAATCCCCCCTGCTGGTAACTCACCCTGGACTCCAGTTTCTGGAGCTGCTTCTTGCCTCCCTTCATGGCCAGATTCTCAGCCTCATCCAGGCGGTGCTGCAGGTCCTTGACTGTGACCTCCAGGTTCTTCTTCATCCTCTCCAGGTGAGAACTGGTGTCCTGCTCCTTCTTCAGCTCCTCAGCCATCATGGCCGCCTGGAATGGTAGTTTGTTTAATTAATGCACCAATTGGCACAAATCATAACATCCCTCTGACATCTTTATTGTGGTTAACCAGCCCAGCTACCATTTCCCTTGAGGACAAATCAAGTTGATGTAATTCAAGTACTCACGTCAGTGATGGCCTTCTTGGCCTTCTCTTCTGCATTCCTGGCCTCCTGGACGATGTCGTCCACCTCTCCCTGCACCTGCACCAGGTCAGTCTCCAGCTTCTTCTTGGTGTTCAGAAGGCTGGTGTTCTGAAGGAGGAAACAAGATGATTTGTTTGACTCTCAAGAGAACTTACAAGTCACAAGGCTGAAATTCTGAAAATCTAAAAGCAAAGACTGTCGAATTCCAGGTGTGTGTAAACGGTATACTTGGTTGAGTTTCATTAGAAATGGCTTTGATCCATACCTGGGAGTGCAGCAGTCCAACACGCTCGCTGGCGTCTACCAGCTCAGTCTCAGCCACTTTGCGGCCTCTCTCTGTCTGCTCCAGAGCAACTCTCAGCTCCTCGATTTCAGCCACCATCAGGCCGTTTCTGCGCTCCACCATGGCTACCTGCTCCTTCATGTCCTCTGCAGCGCGGACGGCATCATCAAGGTGCAGTTGGGCATCCTGGGGTTCACAATGACATACGTTCATTAGGACTTGTGGATGGAGGGGTGATAGGATGGGTGATAGAAATGTTCATTGGGAAGAATTTACTCAATATCCCTCCCATTCTACAGTATATAGTTCAATCTATTCAATTCCTCTGTTCTATTATTTTCTACAGATTCACAAACAAATCCCACTCCATTTTCAGGTGTTTGAACCTGATGTCCCAGTCCCTTTACCTTGAACTGTCCCTGGACGTTCCTCAGCTGTTTCTGGGCCTCAGAGGCCTGCCTGTTGGAGTGACTCAGCTGGATCTCCATCTCGTTCAGGTCTCCCTCCATCTTCTTCTTCACCCTCAGGGCGTCATTCCTGCTCCTGACCTCAGAGTCCAGGGTGCTCTGCATGGAGTCAGACACCCTCTGGCTGTTCCTCTTGATCTGCTCCATCTCCTCGTCCTTCTCAGCGATCTTCCTGTCCACCTCACCTTTGATCTGGTTCAACTCCAGCTGCACACGCAGAATCTTGGATTCCTCGTGCTCCAGTGTTCCCTGGACAAACAGAAGCAGTCAGGCTAATTGTGTTCAATACATTTGGATGTAGGAATTATATATATATATATATATATATATATATATATATATATATATATATATATATATATATATATACCGTATATATATGACTACACTAAACACCATTACAGGGAGCATTAGCCTGTAGCTGGCGTTGGCTAGTTTAACACTGCTTTCCCCATCAAACAGCTGTAGTTTGTACCTCAGCCTCCTCCAGAGCGGTCTGGATCTCAGACTTCTCTGTCTCCACGGTCTTCCTGGCCTTCTCCAGCTCATGAATGCTCTTGCCAGTCTCTCCGATCTGCTCAGTCAGGTCAGAGATCTCCTCTGCACACACAGACACACAGGAGCAGTTTAGACTTGGGGGATTTTAAGTGGATATGTCAATATACTGAAGTTGACCTTGAATCATAATAATCGTTAATTAATTAACAGCACTTCATATGGTCTTGCAAATCTAATTACCCTCCACATCCTTTGGTTGTTCAAAGGAATAGTGATCACAGGTTAAAAAATAAATATATTTTGAACTGTACATGAAAATCTGAAATGGTATAATAGTAGTTTTGATGATTGCAGTTCCCTCCATTTTCAAAACACTAGTCAAACATGAGCCAAATAGAACTGCTGTCAAATGCTTACGTTGCAGGTTCTTGTTCTCTCTCTTCAGAATCTCCAGATGATCCAGAGTCTCCTCGTAGGAGTTCTTCATCTTGAAGAGTTCAGTGCTCATAGAGCGAGCCTCCTTCTGAGCTCCTTCCAGCTCAGCCTGGCCCTCCTCATACTTCTGCTTCCACTCTGCCAGAACCTAGGAGAATCCATGGAATTTTCATTAGAAGTCGTTGATGAAGAGTTTTGATTCCAAAATATGCTACAATTGATCATATAGCAGACAGTAAATATCAGCCTAGGGTGAGGTTTATTCATTTTCACCTTGTCAAAGTTCCTCTGCTTCTTGTCGAGGTTGGCGGCCAATGTGTTTGCTCTCTCAACGTCAATCATGAGGTCCTCCACCTCTCCCTGCAGCCTCTGCTTGGTCTTCTCCAGGGAGGCGCACTTGGAGTTGGTCGCCTCAATGGTCTCCTCAGCCTCCTGCAGACGCTGGGCCAGCTTCTTCCTGTTAGACAACAGAGGATGGTTTTATGTTGCGAAAACAAATGTTACAATACATATTGTTGATCTCACATTTTCTCAGAGCTCCTTACCACCCTCACCATCCACACCATATATTTTAGTTTTTGCTGTTCCGTGCGACTCACTTGGCCTCCTCCAGCTCCTCTGTGCGCTGGATAGCATCAGTTTCATACTTAGTCCTCCACTGAGCCACCTCACTATTGGCCTTGGACATGCCGCGCTGCAGCTCTGCCTTGGCCTCCTGCTCCTCCTCAAACTGCTCCCTCAGGAGGTCACAGTCATGGCGGGCAGACTGAACACCGTGGGCCAGTGCATTTTTAGCCTGTGAGAGAGAAAGACAAAGAGAGATTGGAGTCAAACAAATCATAGTAGAAGTCTCTGAGGGTGGTGTAGTCACCATGTATATCAAGATATGTCTTTAAACCAGGGTTCTCGAGCTGGAAGGCCGCGATTTTATTTGGCCCCTCACGTTTTCTGAATAAAAAATACATTTTTGGGCAGGGGGACCGTAAAAGACTGTAAAAACACCAACAAATCAGCTCCAAGTGATATTATTTTTGGAAATCCAATCCAAAGTTTTCCCATGCACAACAGACAGATATATATCATCAGAGGCGTCATGCCCATATGGGGCACAGGGGCATGTGCCCCCTCAGATTTGTCCTGTTGTTGTATCTCTTTAATACTACTAGTTACCTTGCAATTTTCTGAAGTTGGCTTTAGTCAGCCCAGATACTGTAGGTTCCCAAAATCCCAACCTCATAACTAGCTGCCAAGAAGCCATTTCAGGCTATCAATCAAGGTAGAGTGGCTAGCTTGTCTAACTATCTTAGCTGGCATGCCTGCTGGAAAGGCTGGTAGACTTAAGAAAAGCAAGCAATAACTAAATGTACTGAATGAGTCTCAAATTCCTTTCAATCTTTTACCCAGATTTTAACAGAGATGAAGAGAAGCATATTTAGTTTCTTTAAAAAAGGGAAGACACAGACAGCTGAAGAGGTATGCTTAGATATGTTTTTTTTTTTTACAATTAATTAAGTATAAATATTATGGCTATAGATTGCAGGAAAAAGCTGTTTCAGGTGTTTGAAAAATGCAAAAATGTCCAACTTCAGGACGGGGGACTACCCCTCCTCAGGACCGCACCCCCAGCCACCATCACATACTTTGTGACCCATCAGATTTTTTTTTTTGGGGGGGGGGGTGTATTATGTCCCTGTATGGGTTCGCATACAAATGTAAGCAAGGTTTGAAATTATGTTTTAGTCAAATATTATATCTGTTTGTGCTTCTTGCATTCAATTTGCAGTCCACAAATTATTTGTAATTATGTCCTGACCATCCTCACAAGAAAAAAAATCAGCACGCGGCTGAATCTAGTTGATGATCCCTGCTCTAAACTCTGTGGACGTGGAGCCCATTTTGGGTCCCTTACCTTGACCTCCTCCTCAATCGCCCTCTTCAGCTCCTCCACCTGCTGGGTGAAGGCCTGTTTTCCTCTGGTCAGCTGAGACACCAGGGCTTCCTTCTCCTCCAGCTGGCGGCCAAACTCACCTGCAGGGATAGAGGGATATCTTGTTAATGATTTCTTTGTTTTATAAGATTGAAAATGTATTTTAATGTATCATGGGCAATGTTGTTCGGTGGTGAATAGCACAGTAGAAACTATGTGGACCAGTGGAGGCTCCTCAGAAGAGGAAGGGGAGGACCATCATCCTCAGTGAAATGAATAAAAATAAAAATAGTGAAACATTAAAAAAGTTAGATAAAACTATACCAAATATATTCACGCCACCAAATCATTGATTAAAACACAATGTTATGCAATGAAGGTCTACAGTAGCCTCAACAGCACTCTGTAGCGTAGCACCATGGTGTAGTCATGTTTCCATTCAACAGCTAGTTTCCATCCTCCTCGGGTTACTTTGACTTCAATACAAAACCAAGGAGGCTCATGGTTCTCACCCCCTTCCATAGACTTACACAGTAATAATGACTACGAACTGCAACCTATCATAGCTCTTGCAGCATGAACTGACATGTTGTCCACTCAATCAAAGGACAAGAGAATGACGTTTTTTTTCGACTGATCATAGACAGCTGATGTGTTTTGCACTGAAGTCCAGAAGGGAAAAGGTGAGACGAGGAGAGCATGTAGATGCGAGAAGGAATTATACAACGAGCAAAATGATCATGCTGTTTGTATGTGGTTTCTATGAAAGTGAACTGTGTTTGCGTGTGATCAGGGTAGTATTCATTCCGCACATTCTGTTGAAAACCTTTCTTAAACGGAACCAAATAGAACAAAATTAGAATAACATACCTGAATTTGTCCAATAGAAACTCTCATTTGCAACTGTTGGACTAATTATTACAACCTAGATCAGCTAGGTGCAGGCAAGAGTGTGCAAGGCAGTATTGAATGTATCACGGTCTCTCATCTCGATTACTCAAATGTTTCTCTCGACCTGTGCACATACGTTGTAAACTGTCTAGGCTAGGTTGCAGCAACCTCATGATGGGTATATGGAACATTTGACTATCATGTAGTACTCTAAACCTATCAATGTTACATTGAGCTGGATGAATCGAATATGAAAGAGTCATCCAATATGCTGTAAAAGAAATAAGGCCAAGCTCCTAAAAAACAATAATCGTCCCGCTTTCATCTTAAATATCACTGACCGGCACTGATGTGGACTATGGACATAAATCCCCCAACACATTTTATTGTGTTCTACTGAAGGAAAGCATTAGTTTGTTGTTCATTGCTGATGGTACCATTTTCTGTCAGGAGTCTGGCCCTCTGTCCACTGATGTCATTGACCTGGCGAACATTCTCATCATTCTTAGTCTTGAGCTCACTCAGCTGGTCCTCAAGAGTACGGCACATCTTCTCCAGATTGCCCTGTTAGTGAAACATGTTCCATCATTACTTTATATATGGGAATCCTGTCAACTTCAGTTCAGTTGAATGGTAATGTAGTTGACCCTCCTCAACACTGCTTGACCAAAACATTACTACTCACCTTAGCCTTGGCGACGGCCTCAATGTTGCTGGAGAGGTCATCAATCTCCATCTTGTACTCGCTCTTCTCCTTCTCCAGCTTCTGCTTGACGCGCTGCAGGTTGTCGATCTGCTCCCCGAGCTCAGCCACACTGTCGGCCTGCTTCTTGCGCAGAGCGGCGGCTGTGGCCTCATGCTGCAGGGTGGACTCTTCAAGATCACGACGCAGCTTCTGGAACTCAGCCTCACGCTTCTTGTTCATCTCAATCTGAGCAGCAGTGGCGCCTCCGGCCTCCTCCAGCCTCTCGCTGATCTCCTCAAGTTCCCTGGAGAGATCGGCCCTCTGCTTCTCAACCTTAGCCCTGGCAGCACGCTCAGCCTCAATTTCCTCCTCCAGCTCCTCAATACGGGCCTAGAACAGGGGGCAGGAGCAGGGGGGATGAACACTACAATACAGTTGAAACAATTGAACCTCACTAAATAATAATAGTATGTATATTTTGCATTAATGTGTTAATACAAAGACAGTTAATATATTCAGTAGAGTGTCCAATACAGGAACCAAACTACCATTTAAAGCACCATCTTTTCAACTGTAAGAAGCACTAGCAAGAAGCACCATCTTCCAACCTATTCAGCCATCAGAATCCACCGGGAAAAATTTGTGCTACCAGAATAATGTTTTTCAAGTCTGTGCTTTTCTGTACTGGAGCTTATATCCTGTACTATACCTGAAGTTCCTTGATCTTCTTCTGCAGCTGAGCTCCCAGAGACTGCTCATCCTCAACCTTGCTGAGGAGCTGAGTGGTCTCAAAGTCTTTCCTAAGAAAAACAAATATGCCGATTGCGGAGTTAGTTTCGGTTCGATAGTGTAAAGGTAGAGGATCAAACCGTTCACATTGCTTTTAAAGGGATACTTCAGCATTTTGGCAATTAAGCCCTGTATCTACTTCCCCAGAGTCAGATGAACTTGTGGATACCAGTTGTTTGTCTCTGCATCCAGTATGAAGGAATTTAGAAGTAGTTTTGCAAGCCAATGCTTACTAGCATGCTAGCAGTTACCATAGAATTCCAGTCATTGCGCTAACAGTTAGCAACTTCAAACTGCATGCAGAGACATAAAAATGGTATTCACGAGTTCATTTGGCTCTGGGGAAGTAGATAAAGGGCTTCCAAAATCCTGAAGTATCCCTTTAAGAATCACATGAATATGCTGATTCACAATTACAAGAATTAGACAAAAACAACAATTATAGCAGATAATACTGTACTCATAGGTTTGTGTTTACTTCTTGATTTTCTCATCAGCTTGCTGCTTTTCATTCTCCAGGTCCATTATGGACTCCTGTGCCAGTTTCAGATCTCCCTCCAGCTTTCTCTTGGATCTCTCAAGGTCCATACGGAGCTTCTTCTCTTGCTCCAGAGAACCCTCAAGCTAGAAGATAAAAACACATATATTGTTCAAATCTAAACAACTGAAGATAATATCATCTTACATGCTATCTTGGCCAAAATGTCAAACTCCACTCACGTCGTCCACTTGCTGTTCCAGCTTGGTCTTGGCCTTGGTCAGAGTGTTGACTTTGTCCTCCTCTGCCTGCAGGTCATCCAGTGTCTGCTGGTGGGCCTCTTGGAGGGCTTTCTTCTCCTTGGTCAGCTTGGCAACACTCTCATCCATAGACGCCATTTCCTCTGTCAGGTTTTTAACCTGTAAATGGCCACAACATAATTATACTTCACCATAAAGAGGAGATTTAATTTGTTATATATTGCGTTCATTACATTTAGATTAGAACTGCATCAACAACTACTGTATTCTAGATTTAACACTAGATGTCAGTGAACACCATGCCAGTGTACTGAATGGAAGTCATAAATGAGGGGGAGTAGAACATGCAATGACTGTGGGGAGTGCTGAAGTTCTACTATTGTGTCATAATATTTCCTGCACCCATAATACAACTTGATTTCCATTTCTGTTAAGCTATGTTTTGACTTGATTAATGTTTGGAAGACCTTGTTTTCAGTGGCGTGCTTCTCCTTCTCCACTTTGGCCAGGGTGAGCTCCAGGTCATCAATGTCCTTCTTCAGCTCAGAGCACTCATCCTCCAGCTTCCTCTTCTTGGCAGTCAACTCAGCATTGATCTCCTCCTCATCCTCCAGCCTCTCGGTTGTCTCTTTGAGTTTGGCCTCCTGCTGGATCTTGCTCTTGATGAGCCCCTCGCACCTTTCCTCAGCATCGTTCAAACTCTCTCCTTCCTGGTTTCAGAACAGAAGAAAAAATCAGCGGCCTAATTTGGTGTATAAAAATATAGACGTCATTTAGTCAAATATGTCGGACCAAATCATGAAATATATAAATATCATGGGCAATAACAGTGTGCCTGTGTGTGTGTGTAAATGTGTGTTTAAATGTGCCCTCATGTAGGTCGTTGCTCACTCACAGATGTTACTTGGAGCGCCAGGTCGTTCTTGTCCTGTGTCAGGGCCACCAACTTCTCCTCCATTTGCTTCTTCGTGGACAGAGCCTTGGCCAGGTCTGTCTTCATCTTCTCATAGTTCTCCTTCATGTTGGCCAGCTCCTTCTCAGTCTCAGCGCTCTGCAGCAGGGGCTTGATCTTGAAGTACAACTTCATCCATGGCCAGGTTTTCACATTCATGAATGAGCGGATGTTGTACTGGATGGCGAAGATAGACTCTCTGTTCAACAGAAAGGATATAGTGGCATGGTGAGTGACATCCCACTAGGTACAGACGTCAGTTCAACGTTTTGTTTTGATTTACATTTGGTTGAGTTGTCAACTAACGTGAATTCAACGTGAAATTGAAGTCGGAGTAAAAGAACAACAAATCCTCTGCCCCCTTTTGTATACAGCTGAGGAATCGGTGTAGGGAAATGTAACCCATCTTAAACTCATAGACAGCTCTCTAGATGCAACGACTGACAGTCATGCTAAGCTCATGAGGAATTTTATGTTCTTCAAGAATGAATGGATAAATATCACAAATTTATATGATAATTTAACAGCCAAATCCCAAACTGCAACTATAAAGCTAGAATCCTTAGTTGCCACATCCATTTCTGGACTAAATGAATTAACCCAAAAGCTTTATTAGACCATTATGAGATGTACTTTCTCATTCTGAACAACTCACAGCATATACAGTATGTAATCATAATGCATTAGATACAGGTGGTTGACAGAAAGCTTTGCCAAGATGTCTACTATTCCTCACCTCCTCTCCATCATCTTGCTAAACTCTCTCCTCATGAGGAATCCACGGCTGAGAGCCTGGACCATGCCGACCAGAGAGGCCAGCTTCTCATCTCTCATCTCCTCCAGGACACCCAGCAGACCGGCTTTGAAGAACACCTGAGACACAGGTTAACATGGTCAATGGAATCACAGATGGTGACAGATAGAAAGGGTTGAATCAGAAGAGGGGAACAACACCACTAGATTGATTTAAACAACATTAACTTTGCAATGGTTACAAACAAACCATGTGATATGTTGTTTCTAAGTTGTTAGTTATTGTACTGTTGTACAGAGCCTTCAGAAAATATTCACAGCCCTGAACTTTTTCCAGCCTGAATTTAAAATGGATTACATTGAGATGTTGTGTCACTGGCCTACACACAATACCCCATAATGTCAAAGTGGAATTATGTTTTTAGACACATTTTTACAAATTAATTAATTTGAAATGAAAAGCTGAAATATCTTGGGTCAATAAGTATCCAACCCCTTTGTTATGGCAAGCCTAAATAAGTTCAGGAGTAAAAATGTGCTTAACAAGTCTCACAATAAGTTGCATGGACTCACTCCGTGTGCAATAATAGTGTTTAACATGATTTTTAATGACTAGCTCATCTCTATACCACACATACAATTATCTGTAAGGTCCCTCAGTCGAGCAGTAAATTTCAAACACAGATTCAACCACAATGACCAGGGAGGTTTTCCCCTTGACTCGCAAAGAAAGGCACCTATTGGTAGATGGGTAAAAAAACACATTGACTAATCCTTTGAGCAGGGTGAAGTTATTGATTACACTTTGGATGGTGTATCAATACACCCAGGCAATACTAAGATATAGGCATCCTTCCTAACTCAGTTACCAGAGCGGAAGGAAACCTCTCAGGGATTTCACCATGAGGCGAATGGTGACGTTAAAACAGAATTTAACGAATGTGACAGGAGAAAACTGAGGATGGATTAACATAATTGTAGTTACTCCACAACACTAACGTAAATGACCGAGTGAAAAAATGGAAGCCTGTACAGATTAATAATATTCCAAAACATGCATCCTGTTTGCAATAAGGCACTAAAGTAAAACTGCAAAAGAATGTGGCAAAGAAATGTACTTTATGTCCTGAATTCAACGCATTATGGCAAATCCAACACAACACAACACTGAGAACCACTCTTCATTGTTCCAAGCATGGTGGTGGCTGCATCATGTTGTGGGTATGCTTGTTGTTGATAAAAACAAGTTCGTTTTTTTTACGATAAAAAGAAACGGAGTAGAGCTAAGCACAGGCAAAAACCCTAAAGGAGAACCTGGTTCAGTCTGCTTTACAACAGACACTGGGAGACAAATTCACCTTTCAGCAGGACAATAACCCAAAGCAGAAGGCCAAATATACACTGGAGTTGTTACCAAGACGACACTGAATGTTCCTGAGAGGCCAAGTTACAGTTTTGACTTAAATCGGCATTAAAATCTATGGCAATAATTGAAAATGGCTACATTGAATGTTTCTGAGTGACCAAGTTACAGTTTCGACTTAAATTGGCATGAAAATATATGGCAAGAATTGAAAATGGCTGAAAACAGACACATCATCTAGCAATGATCAACAACTAGCTTGACAGAGCTTGAAGAATTTTTTAAAGAATAATGTTCAAATATTGTACAATCCAGGTGTGGAAAGCTCTTAGAGACTTACCCAGAAAGGCTCACAGCTGTAATCGCTGCCAAAAGGAAGTCTAACATGTGTTAGCTCAGAGGGTTGAATAATCAAGACGTATTAGTGTTTTATTTTTCATAATTGTTTTTTACAAATGCTAGAATTTTTCTTCCACTTTGACATTCGAATATTTTGGTTAGCTCATTGACAATAAATCACAATTAAATCCATTTAAATCCCAACTTTTCACACAATTTTTATTTTAAGTCAAGGGGTGTGAATACTTTCTGAAGGCACTGTAGATAAATAATGTACACCGATACAGATATCTGCAGCCATACCACTCTAACACCATGCACATGATAATGAGTTTAGTTTCTCTTCCAAACTTGTAATGAATGACTTTGAAGAAAAAAACACCACAATGATTTTCCACTTTTTCCATTAGTTAAATGAAGAAGAAATAATAATAAAATAATGGGTATACCAACTGAAGAGATTTTAAATGATCATAGTAGTTGTGTTTTGTTGTCATCTTTTACTGGGGTTTTTTGACTGACCTTGGTGTGTCCAAACTTGTAATCCTCGTGATTCACATCAATGGACCCAAGCAGCTTCTCAGAAGCCTTCTTGTTGTCCATGAACTGGCCCTCAGGGATGACACTGGCATTCAGTACTTTGTACCTGAATGAGAAGACAGTTTTAAAGTATGTCAAGTTGTAATAAGTTGGTTATATTACATGACAGGTAAGACTTTTCTGATGCTGGGAAAACCCTTGGAGCAGATCTTTCTGTGATTGTGTTTGTGTGCAGTTGTGTTTGTGTGCACATACCTCTGCTTGAAGTCAGCATAGATGATTCTGCTGGGGAAGCCCTTTCTGCAGATCCTGATACCCTCCAGTACACCATTACACCTGAGCTGGTGGATAACCAGGAAGTTCTCCATCAGACCTGGTAAAACAAAACAAGTCTCTTTTAATACTCATAAACAGGTTAAAGATTGGGATTGTTAAGGTTACTGATACTGTACTGATAAGATGACATATTTAACTCAATATTTCCTGTACCTGGAGTCTTTGACTCGTTGGGGATCAGGCAGCGCACAAAGTGAGGATGAGTGCTCCTCAAGTTGGTCATCAGCTTATGTAAGTTCTCCTGTAAGGGGGTTACAAACCATTTTCTCAGACATCATTTATGCTAATGTAACGGATGTGAAATGGCTAGCTAGTTAGCGGGTACGCGCTAGTAGCGTTTCAATCAGTTACGTCACTTGCTCTGAAACCTATTAGTAGTGTTGCCCCTTGCTCTGCAAGGGCCGTGGCCTTTGTGGAGCGATGGGTAACGATGCTTCGTGGGCGTCAGTTATTGATGTGTGCAGAGGGTCCCTGGTTCGCGCCCGTGTCGGGGCGAGGGGACGGTTTAAAGTTATACTGTTACACTAATCAATGCACCTTTTGAAGGACTGAATCTACACATTTCAAAAGCTCACCCTGAACTGTGAGGACACTGTCTGCATGGAACCACCCTTCTTCTTGCCTCCTTTCTTGGCTTTATCTGTTAAAATGGGGAAAAGTAAAAGATAACTACAAAAGTACATTTCCTAGAGCGGGTGGAATAAATAGAATAATAATAATAGTATGTAAGAAATCTAGAGTGGTCTTGTCTTCAGCAAGCACACTAATTATAAACCAGAGAATCTCTGGTTAACTTCACACTTATCTAGAGGCAAATGCTGCCAGTGAGATTGTGTAGAATAACACCTATTGTATGTGTAAATTAACCCAGTGATAAACCTTGAGAAATTGTGATATATTCAAAGACATTAAAGAAAATTGTAGCTAGTGCGTAATTAAATGATTTGACGTGATGCTAGTCTTACCCTCAGGTGGTGCGGCAGGATACAGGGCAGCCAGAATTTTGACTCCTGACTTCCCGTACAGTTGACAAACTGAGTCGTTCAGGGGATCCTTGTTCTTCTCCAGCCACCCAGTGATGTTGTAGTCCACAGTTCCGGCGTAGTGCACCAGGGAGAAGTGGGCCTCTGCCTTGCCTTTGGCAGGCTTGGGCTTCTCAAACGCCTGTGTTTTGCCAAGATGCTGGGAGTACAGCTTGTCCTTGAAGGTGGTGTCTGAAGACTTGGGGAACATGCACTCCTCTTCAAGGATGGAGAAGATGCCCAATGGCTTTACGAAAATAGATGTATATCAAATTAGTGATATTTCCATTTAGGATCACACTAATTCCTTTAGTAAACATGCTATTATAGGATTATATTCATTTAGAGGCACATAATAGAAAACATATTGAGATCTCAACAGTCAGATACATTTTACCACTGATACAGAAAGCTCATATGAGATATCAAACAGCGCTCCATATGAGCTTTGCTGTTACGGTCCACTAAAATGGTCCATTATAATCCTCACAGACAGCTTACCTTCTCAATAAGCTCAATGCAGGCAGCCAAGTCCATGCCGAAGTCAATGAAGGCCCAGACGATTCCCTCCTTCTTGTACTCCTCTTGCTCCAGGACGAACATGGTGTGGTTGAAAAACTGTTGCAGTTTCTCATTGGTGAAGTTGATGCACAGCTGCTCCATGCTGTTGTACTGTTGATGGAGTTTTAAAAGGGATCATTTCATCATACAAGACTGTAATCCATCTCAATCACATCTAATTGTCTTGTTCTGGTCTCATACTCACATCAAAGATCTCAAACCCGGCAATGTCAAGCACACCGATATAGAACTGCCTTGGATTCTTGGTGTCCAACATCTCATTGATACGGATAACCATCCACAAGAACATCCTCTCATAGATGGACTTGGCCAGAGCACTGACTGAGTTATTAACCTGCAATGATAATACCTCAAATTAATACATTAGCTATTGACCGTGTCTGTTGATAATAATACTTTTGGGAAAACAATAACACTATTCAAAAAAAGCAATGCACTCGTCCCCAAAATAATTCCGGTCCACAGAGAATGGTAAAAGCTTTGTTTGGCTGCCTTACCTGAGGCACAGTCTGTCCCTTGGTCACATACTCGTTGCCGACCTTCACTCTGGGGTAGCACAGAGCCTTCAACATCTCAGCTGAGTTCAGGCCCAGCAGGTAGGCGATTTTATCAGCCACTGGAGAGAGAACCAACAACAACAGATTCAGGGACACAAGAACACTTTTTTTCTGATGTTAAACTGGCTAAAATAGTTTGGATAACTTCTTTGTGGGTTAGGTTTTGATTCACCCACATCCATAACTTCAAATCATTTGAGAAGGTTGTACCTGTTCTCCAAAAATGATCTCCTGCCTGATTTTCATGTGGCACTGTCTATCTTAGGCATTCTGTTTCTATGTTTGGGACTGGTAATGGGACTAATACTTTACATATTATATATTTTTTTAATGTGGGACTCACCCTCTGTGCCGTCTGGCTCGGCCTGCTCCTCACGCTGCTTCTGCTTGAATTTCAAGTTGCCATGGTGCAATACAGCTCCTGTCAGCTTGTAGATGCCGATCTTCTCTTCATTAGTGAAGCCCAGGATGGTAATGGCATCCTGGCATTACAGATGAAGTACAACAGTGATGAACTAGTTTTGGTCAGTTACACTACAGTTCTGTGCTGCTCACTGCAGAACAAATGGGATGGATAGATTTCAATGGCTTCTCTGTTCCACATGATAACGCTTGGCCAACACATTAGTAGATGCCAACACAAAAGGAGTTTTCACAGTTCCACAGGACACTTAGTGGTGCTCTCCTGTGGATGTCTTACATGTATGTGCCTCAAGGCGAAGTGTGAAGGCATGAAGAGTTCCTTGAGGCACATGTCTAACTAACACAAGGCTTTAGAATTAAACAAAAAAATACATGAAAATTCCCAGCTGCCACTTAGTTGGAATTGCACAGTACATTCAGTGTGTATGGTGGTCCTATCCATTCCATATCTAGAGTTTGGTTAACCCTTTGTTTGACTCACATCTGTGGCATCCAGCTCGTCATTGTCATTAATGCTGGCCACAGCGATCTGACCCTGGCTGCACATGGGGAAGTCGTAGGGGTTGGTGGTGATGAGCGACATTTCTGTGGACAACGGAGAACAGCTTGTCAGCTAAATCTCTTAGAATTCTGCTCTCCTACCTTTACAGTATCTCCCCCCTCCTTTACTCAATAGATGGACTCAAGGATACATGTAGTATATAATGAATAGCATCAGAAGAGGAGACTGAGACTTGTGGACTAGTGCATCACAGTGCATTACTTGATAGATATTTCCCAAAGACCTTCCAAATGTCTAGATGCCTTGTTACCTTGGATGTAATCATTGTAATAGCATTATTTGCGCGGGCTATGACATATTTTTATAAGTTCCATAGATGGGGTGTGAATAATTTCCCATGAATCTCTACTTTGTCGTACCAACTAGCTCAGGTTTGTGGCCTGTCATCATCTGGAAGAAGATGTGGTAGCCTCTCTCATCGGGCAGCTGGAAGGACACTCTGGACTTCTCCAGCAGGTCTGAGAGAGAAAGAGAGAGAGAGAGAGAGAGAGAGAGAGAGAGAAAGAGAGAGAGAGAGAGAGAGAGAGAGAGAGATTATAATATTACATTTACATTTACATTACATTTCATCTGTGTGAATTTAGGAAAGCATTGAGAAACAAGCATTGAGAAACAATCAAAACCAACTCACAGGTCTCAATGTCAGCTTTAGCCAGTTTACCACCTTGGAAGTGAATCCTGATGAATTTACCCTGTAGTAGAGCATGGGGGTTAGAAATAGGCCAACAAAATAATCTAACATTTTACTTTGATAGACACCTTTAACTGTTACAGTTTGTTGGACAGATGTTGATATAACAATAGGGAACTAGTGAATTACAATTTTCCTATGTATGGTAACTTCCACAGTGTGCCATTTATACTTACAAAACGTGACGAGTTGTCGTTCCTCACTGTCTTGGCATTACCGTAAGACTCCAGCAGAGGGTTAGCTGCAATGATCTGATCCTCAAGAGACCCCTGATTGAGACAAACACAAGTTGCTCAGAAACTGGTAAAGCACATTTTTCTCGATTGATCACTTTTCTTGAAACATGATTCAACCAAACTGAAATAAGAAGGCAAACATAAGAACAACCTACCTGCATTTTGCTGGGGTCAACTTCCTTCTTCTTCTCTCCACCAGACACTGCAATGGTGGCGAAGTACTGGATGACACGCTTGGTGTTGACAGTCTTTCCTGCACCGGATTCTCCACTGGTTTATATGACAGAGAAAGAGGGGTTTTAGTTACATGTTTGAGTGTCAGATTGGCTTTCACTAAGAAAGAGCATAGAAAAATACACTGTTAACCTGTGTTCCGACATAAGTCTTTAACAAATACTCCTTCTCATTGACTCATTATTACACATAACCTAATGCTCTAATCTATTCATAGTGTCATGTATTTCATCACACCAAGTGACCCAACTTATTATAATAGAAACACTTTCTCAAGTGACATTTTAGTAAACAACTTACGTAATCAGGACGGACTGGTTCTCCTTATCTGGAACCAAAAAACACATTACTTATCATACTCAAGCAACATTCAGGGGACATTATTTAATTCAAAGCATCACCACGAATTTCAATTTGGAACATTTTCCATTCAAGGGTAGTGAAATCAGATATTCTCAGCAAACTGTTAGAAAACAGTAGATACCGCTCTGAAGTAAATTTTAACTTCCATTGATGCATCCATCCATCTATCCATGAGCACTTAATGGACATCCATCCAACTATCCAACCAACCAAACATCCATCCTTTGTCTATCCATCCAATCATCCATTCATCCAACCGACCATCCTTTCATCCGTCCGTCCGTCCATCCATCCATCCGTCCATCCATCCAACCATCCATCCAATTATCCAATTATCCATCCAACAATCCATTCTTCCGTCCATCCATCCATCCATCCAATCATCCATCCATCCAACCATCCGTCCATCCATTTATCCATCCATCCATGGGAGCTTGTACCAATCAGCATGAACTGAAAGGCGTTGTCAGAGACGGAGAAGATATGGGGTGGAGCCTCCATCCTCTTCTTCCCTCTGTAGGCGTTGACAACATCTGTGTCGTATACGGGGAGCCACTTGTAGGGGTTCACCGTGGCACAGAAGAGCCCAGAGTAGGTCTGGATGAAAGCATAATTAGTTTAGGAGATTAGTAAAGTCAGATGTACTTTTACCTGGATTTATGTGAGGATGTGGGTGTACTTTGGTTTACTGATGTGGGTCTACTGTATTGATATGTTTTGGTTTCTACCATTCATTTATGTGTAGCACTGTATGTGTGAATTTATTATGTTCATGTATGTGTGTGTTTATTATCTTCACGTATGTGTGTGTTTATTATTTTCGTGTGTGTTTGTATGTGCAGGTTTCTTACATAGATCATCCATGCTGCATAACGCTCTTTGAGGTTATACAACACAGAGGCTTCATTCAGGTAGGTCATCATGGCCATGTCCTCAATCTTGTCGTACTTAGGGGGGTTCATCTCATAGATGTCTGCATTTTTGAACTCTTTTCCTTCCTGAAACAGTCAGAAATCTAGTTTACACGCAGATCAAAGTGGACATGACTGAATGCTTTTTGCTCATTTAATACAAGTTTAATCATTTAAAAAATGCATATCCACATTAATCCAACTACTTTGTTATCACCCACTGACACATATCTGGTGATTCTTGACTAGTCAATAACAAAAAATCTATGCCATTTTTAAGTAGCTGCGTTAAAGATGATGTGTTTGAAGGTTATATTCTGCTTACAAAAAACAAGAAATGCTTCATAATATATATTTTGTTAAAGATTTCATATTGAAATGTTTTTGATCATTTCGATGATTTTTCAAGAAATTGAGTAATTGCACAAACTTTAATACTTTTCAGATCAGGCTTACCTCCTTAGTGCCGTCAGGTTTCGTGACTGTCACAGTAGACTTCCCGTCGGCCCTGGCAGTGACCAAACCCTTAAGGTACAGCTCCGCCTTGTCTGCCACATAGCAGGCATTCTTTGAATCAAAGGGTGCGGCTTGTGCCTCCATCCTCTCCTTCTCAGATTTACGGAGGTATATGGCAGCCTTGCCGTAGATTTGCATCTCAGCGTCCGTACTCATGGTGACGGATAACTAGGAAAGAGATGAAACAAGAAACATTATTGACTCTGTGGTGCTTCCTCCCCAGTCAACAGAGTTAGGTGAGTAGTATCTCTAACAGAATATTCTCATCACTTTTTATTTGAAGAGTCAAACCGTATCTCACCTTCTTTTTCCCCTCCTACAGATGAATGTGTACTTCTTAGAGGACCCTGTGAAACATGAGAGTGTTGTGAAAACGCACAAGTCTAAACCAGTTGAGGCTGCTGAGGGGAGGACGGCTCATAATAATGACTGGAGTGTAGCAAATGGAATGGCATCAAACACCTGGAAACCATGTGTTTTATGTATTTGAAGCCGTTCCACCCTTTCCACTCCAGTCACTACCACGAGCCCATCCTCCCCAATTAAGGTACCACCATCCTCCTGTGATCCAAAGCCTCATCATTTAGTCCCAGAAGGGCTAGTAAGCATTTATCTCAATCATTACAGCCATGTCCAATTCAACTTTTATACCTTTATTTAACTAGGCAAGTCAGTTAATAACAAATACTTATTTTGCAATGACAGCCTAACCCCGCCAATCCCGGGCAACGCTGGGCCAACTGTGCGCCGCCCTATGGGACTCCCGATCACAGCCGGTTGTGATACAGCCCGGAATCGAACCAGGGCCTGCAGTGACGCCTCTAGCTCTGAGATGCAGTGACTTAGACAAGGTCGCTGTTGCAAATGAGAACTTGTTCTCAACTAGCCTACCTGGTTAAATTAAGGTGAAATAAAAGACTGCTGCGCCACTCAGGAGCTGAGGTGCCACTGGTAACGTTCATTTTCCTAGTGACAACAAACTTTACTACTATTTTTTTATTTGATTAAAATGAATATCGCTGAAACCCCAGTTACATTCTAGACCCTTCAATTTACAAACAAAAGAAAATTTGTGATTTAAAGTAAAACATTTAAAGTAAAAAACAAATGTTACATTTGATTGCATATTATCAAATCTTACAAGAGACATGCAGAAGTCACTTCAAACAGTGCAGTTAGCTACTGCCTCAGATGCTGAGTGCAAAGATGAGACAAATGTAAAAATATAAGGAGGTGTAGAGGTCTTACCACAGAGGAAGAAGGTATCTGACTTATGGATGTTGGGGCCTCAGCCTCCTTATATCTGGTTGGAAGTGCTAACCAAGCAAAAGTTAATTATGGACCACTCTGGGGAAGGACATGGATTGTAGGAGAGACCTCTGTGTGTCTGTGTCTCACTAGCACCTCCCACTTCCAGGAGCACCACACTCCCATTACATGACTTTTTAATGTCATATTTGTCTCTGAATTGAATTTCACTAAATAACATAAATGAGATGTCATTACTAATAATTATGACAATATCAAAAGTTTGATTTATCAAATTCATCCCAATGATACTTCTACTGAACCTCATATAGTGTAATGGAGTGAGTCCATGTTGCCCCACCACCACTAAAATAGTTTTCATTAAATCTAATCTGACCTTATTTAATTACATTTTAGTGGCATTAATCCTCATCAACAACTTTATATATATGTTCACCTGTTATTTATATTATTTAGCTTGTAAACACATCGGAACTGTCTCCTCACCTCATGCTTGTGACGGAGTTGGCCGTTACCTCGTGCTTTGCTTAATTTGATGTATCACCCCTGTGGAACCATATTAAATGAATATTTAAAAGCTAGAACGGACACTTTTAGGCTTTCAATAACAGCTTATAAAACCGTTAAATCTAATGTGTTATTTATCTACAGTATGATCTATTAAAAAGAAACATTTCAATTTCAGTTCATAAAACCTATAAATTGAATGTGTTGTTTTTATCTACAGTTTGATATATTGAAGATGCTGTAGGCTTGTTCTATTTGTCTCACATTTCAGTTGGTTAAATCTTCTTATGACCAGTACAGTATTTCAATAATCTTATCCACTCATATTGCTGACAGTGATATAGCTGCCTCAAACTTGAATTACACTCTGAAGTTAACCGCTTAGCAGCTGAGCTGGCTTCAATAAAACTGATATAAAATGAATAGTTACAATAAAGTCATTTCTTTACATTTACAATACATTTATATGAATCCGTTACATTACAGTGTTTATATCCTTCTAAAAGACAGCTCTAGCAACTTGTCGAGAGAAATTATTTTTAAGTAATTGAGCAAGTTATTTTTTGAAGTCAGTTATTTCACATTCTTCAATGTTGATCACATCTCTTCTGCTTTCAAACATTCACATTCAATTAGTCCTTTAAGATATTTGTGTCTAATACGGTGCAGCTAAATTAATGTTCAATAGGGTGAAACCTTACAGAACGTTCAGATAGAAATGTATTGTTAAGAACAGATATGACTGTCTGTCAGGTAGAATAGGGAATAATGTCAGCTTTATTCAATACGTTTCTATCAGCAATGTTCAGAACATTTCACCTCACTGAATACACCCTGTTTGTTCAGGTTCAGTGTCCACCCAGCACATCAGTACAAGAAGCCCCATAAAGGGGAGCTGCTGGATACACTAGTTGAGCAGGGTGACCATCTGGAAGGACCCCATCAAAGCCTTTTCATTTCTTGGACTGTGCTCTCGTCTTCACGACAGCCAAGGTTTATTGTTTGATATATCTGCCAACACCGCCAAATTCTGGCACAGATGCCACTGTTATTAGACAAGATATTTACTTGACGTGTTTGTATGTTGAGAGAACATTCACATTAAGTTATTTTAATATGCAAAAATGTAATATGTACACCTGCAGGGCCGGCTCCAAACATAAGTGATATATGCGGTCGCTAAGCGGGCCCCAGGGGTTGCTATGGGGATTAGGTCGGGGTCTCAACTTACTGTTAAGAGTTACAATAGTGTAGTAAGGTGCAAGTTATAAATGTGGTTGTGCAGTTTTTCTCTTGTTATGTCAGTCACTGACAATCACTCAATTAGCCATGTCAGCTAACAATTTTTAGATTGGTAAGTTAGTCACTGGTATTTTGACCACCCTTTTTCTATCTAAACTTGCAGTAATCATGGCCGAATACCGACCCGGCATGTGCCGAGGACCCCTGAACTCCAGGGGGGACCCCATTGATTTTCTTAATCAATCTCACTCAGATATCATTAACATGGCATAAGTCATTGCAAAATGTGTAGAATTGCAAGAAATTAGCTTAAAAGAGCAAAACAAATATCTGCCCCATGGCAAAATGTGTAGAACTGGTATCCTAGTGGAAAGAGCGTTGGACCAGTAACCGAAAGGTTGCTGGATCGAATCCCTGAGCTGACAAGGTAAAACTCAGTCGTTCTGCCCCTGAACAAGCCAGTTAACCCACTGTTCCCTAGTAGGCTGTCATTGTAAATAAAAATTTGTTCTTAACTGACTTGCCGAATTAAATAAAGGTAAAAAATTCTCTCCATCCTAAGGCAAAATGGGTAGAATTTAAGGAAATTAGCTTAAAATAGCAACAACAAAAAATCTCTGCCCCATGTCTAAAAGTAATCTGCACCCCACGGTCATGTTGTCAACAAGGCAACGTGATTCATAGTTCAGAAACATACAACATCTCTTTTCCATAAGATATGTTTGAATTTTCAAACTAGTTTTCATTGGGAAGGCAGATAAAGCCTTTTTATCAAAAGTAATCACGTTTGTATGTGAAAACACGGAATTGTACTCATCACTCCACGTTCTTATTTAATTCACTTTTGTTTTGAGACAACTTCGCCTTCGGACAAAATGGGGAACCTAGCTCACGCCCTGGGGGCAGCCTGGTTCCAAAACGAATGCAATAGACACTAACCCCTTTGACCCGGGGCATGCACTGGACATTAATAGAATTCCCTCACTGGTATTTTGACCACCTGATCTGATTGGTCAAAATACCAATGATTGTCAAAACGCAGCCTAACATACTGAATCTGATTTCAAGTAATTAAGGGCTCAATTTAAGATTCTGATCATTTGATTCAGCTGAACCTGCTGTGTTAGTACTGGGTGGAATAAAAGCCTGCACACCATGAGGATGGGCTGTCTAGAACAGGAGTTGAAGGCCCCTGATATACTGTTATTAACTGCCAGACGTTATTAAGCAGTTGAGGAAACTATCATTATAAAATGCATTGTACATATTTGACGTATTTTGGCATTGCCTTGGGACGATAACAACTCTTGATCCAATACATTTTAAAGGTGCTTTAAACAACTCAGTCTGTGCTCACAAAGTAGTTTTATCATCACAGACAAGAATTTGATCTGAGACACCCCAGCGCTTTGGCTCACGTCAGCATTTTCTTTACATGATTCAATCCATTCATATGTCAGCCAGTAAAAATCTAAATCTGGATATGAGAGGTGGGGTCAAGCTGTGTCATGGATCCACATGACAACCAAGAATGGCTAATTAAGGTTTTATTTTCCAGGTCACATATCTCGCTGTAAATCTATTATGGTGTCAGCAATGTGAGGACCTTATGGTTGACTAATAAGGTCAAAATTATGTGCTGGCCTGTATCAGATCTCTCTGTGGTCTACAGTATAGGTATGATGTCTTCACTTTTCAGGATACAGTGTGAAGTTAATGAAGGGATAAATGTAATATTTACAAGGATAAACACTTTGTAGTCCAAATTATTACTCCCTGTCAGTGACCTCCAACCATGGCCATGTTCCAAAACTGGGTGTCAGAAATACATGCAGCCTGAGGTCGTTTAGGATTGCTCTATGACCCTCCGTCATAGAGATGGTATCAAACCACATCTTCTGAACTGTTATTGAAACTCCAATTTGATCCCATACAGTCCATAGCAGAGTTACCAAAGCCACAGATAATGTACAAGGGAAACAGATAATGTACTAGCCCAATATGGACATGTTCAGAAATGGTTGTGTCAGAAATAATCCCAGCTTCCACAGCAATATATCTAAGTTAATTTGGCATTGCTTTATTGCTTCATCAGCAGAGCTGCTTCCATTTGAGCCGTGCACCAGAGGATATGACCATATATGATATAGATTGTAGGAAGACACAGTCAAGTCCATAACAGAGAACATAAATAAAACTGGGAATCCCACAACCTCCCTTCAGCTGCAGCTGTTGGAACACAAGTGTCTCTGGGGGAGCAGGGGACTCTTCCTAGCCAAGCATTTTGAAGAGTCAGGACAAGTGACAGTCCAATCCACTAGATCAGGTATTCCCACAAGGGGTATGCACAATGTCGTCGGGGGTGCGCCAAATAAAAACATGATTCACATCAACAACAAAAATAATGAATCATTATTATTATTATTATTATTTTAAATCTTCACATTTTCTAACAGTCCATTTATATTTTCCAACGGGGCTATACATTTGGCATTTTTCTCGCCTGAGTAGCCTCGTTTCACTGCCAAAAATAAAATTGAACCGTCTAGTGTTCAGCAAAAAAGCAAAACAATGTCAACAGTTCATATGTAGCCAAACGTACGCCCTTTGTTAAATTTTCGGCTAAAATGACATACCCAAATCTAACTGCCTGTAGCTCAGGACCTGAAGCAAGGATATGCATATTCGGAATAGCATTTGAATGGAAACACTTTGAAGTTTGTGGAAGTGTTAAATTAATGTAGGAAAATATAACACATTAGATCTGGTCAAAGATAATACAAAGAAAAAAACGTATTTTTTATTTTTTTGTTTTTTTATTTTTCTGTACCATCATCTTTGAAATGCAAGAGAAAGGACATAATGTATTATTAAAGCCCAGGCGCAATTTAGATTTTGGCCACTATATGGCAGCAGTGTATGTGCACAGTTTTAGACTGACCCAATGAACCATTGCATTTCTGTTCAAAATGTTGTATCAAGTCTGCCCAAATGTGCCTAATTGGTTTATTAATACATTTTCAAGTTCATACCTATGCATTCTCCTCAAACTATAGCATGGTATTATTTCACTGTAATAGCTTCTGTAAATTGGACAGTGCTGCCCATATCAGATATGTATGTCCTGGGATTTTTTGTTTGTTACTAATCACATTAGCGCACGTTAGCTCAACCGTCCTGCGGGGGGGACACCGATCCTGTAGAGCAGGTTGCTCGTGTTGGTATCTGTACTGATGGCGCAAAAGCCATGACAGCGAGACATAGTGGAGTGGTAACGTGTGTGTATGCAGTTGCTCCCGACGCCACTTGGGTACACCGCAGCATCCACCGAGAGGCTCTTGCTGCCAAAGGGAATGTCTGACAGCTTGAAAGATGTTTTGGACACTACAGTGAAAATGGTTAACTTTGTGAAAGCAAGGCCCCTGAACTCTCTTGTATTTTCTGCATTATGCAATGGTATGGGCAGCGACCATGTTACGCTTTTACAACATACAGAGGTGCGCTGGTTATCAAGGGGCAAAGTATCGACACGTTTTTTTAAAAATTGAGAGACAAGCTTTTTCTTTACTGACCATTATTTTTACTTGTCTGACCTTGTCTGCATAATGACGAGTTTCTCACACGACTGGCCTATCTGGGTGATGTTTTTTCTCGCATGAATGATCTGAATCTAGGATTACAGGGACTCTCCGCAACTATATTTAATGTGCGGGACAAAATTGAGGCTATGATTAAGAAGTTGGAGCTCTTCTCTGTCTGCATTAACAAGGACAACACACAGGTCATTCCATCATTGTATGATTTTTTGTGTGCAAATGAACGCAAGCTTACAGACAATGTCAAATGTGATATAGCGAAGCACCTGAATGAGTTGAGTGCGCAATTACGCAGGTACTTTCCCGAAACGGATGACACAAATAACTGGATTCGTTATCCCTTTCATGCCCTGCCTCCAGTCCACTTACCGATATCTGAACAAGAGAGCCTCATCGAAATTGTAGCAAGCGGTTATGTGAAAATTTAATTTAATCAGAAGCCACTGCCAGATATCTGGATAGGGCTGCGCTCAGAGTATCCTGCCTTGGCAAAACGGCTGTTAAGACACTGATGCCCTTTGCAACCACGTACCTGTGAGAGTGGATTCTCGGCCCTCACTAGCATGAAAACTAAATACAGGAACAGACTGTGGGTGGAAAATGATTTAAGACTGAGACTCTCTCCAATACAACCCAACATTGCAGAGTTATGTGCATCCTTTCAAGCACACCCTTCTCAATAACCTGTGGTGAGTTATTCACAATTTTCAATTAACAATAAGGTTTTGTATGTAAGATGGTTAAATAAAGAGCAAAATGATTGATTATTGCTATATTATTATTTGTGCCCTTGTCCTATAAGATCTCTTTGTCACTTCCCACGAGCCGGGTTGTGACAAAAACTCACACTCATTCTTGTGTTTAATAAATGTATCGTATATTGTGTGTGTGGCAGGCTTACAATGATGGCAAAAAACAACATTTGAGAGTGCGCTGACCCTGGTGCTAGAGGGGGTGCCCATTTTCAGTCACATCCAGGTTAATGTCAAGCCCTGCATGTTTTTTTCAAACGTCTCATGGAATGTAGTCATACATTGAACACCTCTGACTGGCTGCTACTGTAAGCTGAATGATAGAACAGCTATTTCCATGTTAAAATGTTATGGGATGCATCTTCTCCATTGTTTTTTGATGGTAGGCCACTCTGGTAGGCCAACATTATGATCCAATAGCCACAGTAGTCTACTTGGCCACTGTTAAAACTGTAACTTAAAGCGGGTACAGCCTGTTCACAGTAAAACTGTAACTTAAAGCGGGTACAGCCTGTTCACAGTAAAACTGTAACTTAAAGCGGGTACAGCCTGTTCACAGTAAAACTGTAACTTAAAGCGGGTACAGCCTGTTCACAGTAAAACTGTAACTTAAAGCGGGTACAGCCTGTTCACAGTAAAACTGTAACTTAAAGCGGGTACAGCCTGTTCACAGTAAACGTGCGCTGGAAGTTGCACTGAATTTTCATCATGTTCAAGTTTGCACTCAGCAGACCTGAAATTTGCTCAGTGCCAAAAGGAAACATTGGCTGGCATCGTTTCCAAATGCAAACGTTTTAGCATTTGTGGCACAAATCCCATTCTTGTCATGACACAGACATTAGCATTTTTCACGCATCATGTTCAATTCAGCGATAAGGGACTTTGTTGAGCATCACAATACATTTTTGATACTTTCAAATTATTTGGAAATGTGTGAAAAATGCTAATATCGGTCCCATGACGTTGTGTCACAAATGCTAAAACGTTAGCATTTGGAAACAGTGCCAGGGAAACTAAACCCAAGCATACATTGCTGTCATACCTTGTCCATAGACTGCTTACTGGGTATGGAAACCTGTGTCATTTTGCAATTTGGGTGAACTATCCTAAACATCAATCCAGGCGTTCTGAGATCTGGCATTCATCTGCAATGTAGTCAGCGTGGAGGGTGCCCATTGTGTGTAGCCTTTCCTGCAGTCAAATTACCAAATCGCCCCGTAGTGCCCTCATGGGTGGAATGGTATTTATACATTTTCATAATTAAAGTCGAAAGTTTACATACACTTAGGCTGGAGTAATTAAAACTAGTTTTTCAACCACTCCACAAATTTCTTGTTAACAAACTATAGTTTTTGCATGTCGGTTAGGACATCTACTTTGTGCATGACACAAGTAATTTTTCCAACAGTTGTTTGTAGACAGATTATTTCACTTATAATTCACTGTATCACAATTCCAGAGGTTCAGAAGTTTACATACACCGAGTTGACTGTGCCTTTAAACAGCTTGCAAAATTCCAGAAAATGATGTCATGGCTTTAGAAGCTTCTGATAGGCTAACTGACATCATTTGATTCAATTGGAGGTATACCTGTGGATGTATTTCAATGCCTACCTTCAAACTCAGTGCCTCTTTGCTTGACATCATGGGAAAATCAAAAGAAATCAGCCAAGACCTCAGAAAAAAAGTGTAGACCTCCACAAGTCTGGTTCATTCGGCAATTTCCAAACGCCTGAAGGTACCACGTTCATCTGTACAAACAATAGTACGCAAGTATAAACACCATGGGACCACGCAGCCGTCATACCGCTCAGGAAGGAGACGCGTTCTGTCTCCTAGAGATGAACGTACTTTGGTGTGAAAAGTGCAAATCAAACCCAGAACAACAGGAAATGACCTTGTGAAGATTCTGGAGGAAACAGGTACAAAGTATCTATATCCACAGTAAAACGAGTCCCCTATCGACATAACCTGAAAGGCCGCTCAGCAAGGAAGAAGCCACTGCTCCAAAACCGCCATAAAAAAGCCAGACTATGGTTTGCAACTGCACATGGGGACAAAGATCGTACTTTTTGGAGAAATGTCCTCTGGTCTGATGAAACAGAAATAGAACTGTTTGGCCATAATTACCATCGTTATGTTTGGAGGAGAAAGGGGGATGCTTGCAAGGCGAAGAACACCATCCCAATTGTGAAGCACGGGGGTGGCAGCATCATGTCGTGGAGGTGCTTTGCTGCAGGAGGGACTGGTGCACTTCACAAAATAGATGGCATCATGAGGGAGAAAAAAAATGAAAAAATTATGTGGATATATTGAAGCAACATCTCAAGACATCAGTCAGGAAGTTAAAGCTTGGTCGCAAATGGGTATTTCAAATGGACAATGACCCCAAGCATACTTCCAAAGTTGTGGCAAAATGGCTTAAGCACAACAAAGTCAAGGTATTGGATTGGCCATCACAGAGCCCTGACCTCAAACCTATAGAAAAATTGTGGGCAGAACTGAAAAAGCGTGCGCGAGCAAGGAGACCTACAACCCTACTCAGTTCCACCAGCTCTGTCAGGAGGAATGGGCCAAAATTCACCCAACTTATTGTGGGTAGCTTGTGGAAGGCTACCCGGAACATTTGACCCAAATTAAACCATTTAAAGGCAATGCTACCAAATACTAATTGAGTGTATGCAAACTTCTGACCCACTGGGAATGTGATGAAAGAAATAAAGCGGAAATAAATCATTCTCTCTACTATTATTCTGACATTTCACATTCTTAAAATAATGTGGTGATCCTAACTGACCTAAGACAGGGAATTTTTACGAAGATTAAATGTCAGGAATTGTGAAAAACTGAGTTTAAATATATTTGGCTAAGGTGTATGTAAACTTCCGACTTCAACTGTATGTAATGTCTAGCTAGTTTTAGCAACAGTATATTATATTAGGGGTTTTAACCGGTTCAGGGAACAGAACCAAAAACCGGAAAATAACAGAACAGAGCAATGTATTTTGCCTGTTAATGTGTATTACCTGGTTTCTAATGTGTACTATTGTGTTCATAATGTATATTACCGTGTTTAAAAATGTTTATTACTGTGTTTGTGTATTACTGTGTTTATAGTGTGTATTACTGTGATTGTAATGTGTATTACCGTAATTTCACCACTAGAGGGCAAATCATTACAGAAATGTATATATGCCAAAAAATCTATTTGTAATCCAAATTGGAAAATTTGGCGCATAATATCAGTTAATTACAGAAATAAACTCTCACATAATTTTTTCAGATGCTCGGTTAACATTTATTTTTTACAAAGTCTTTCCACGAGTGATTAATGTGCGCATAATCTGTGACATAATTAAATGCAAAAATCTGTTATATCGTTTCCCCACAATATCCAAAGTGTTCCCATTTCAATTGCTGCCACAGTTATGCATGTGCTTCTCATATTTTTATTTATTTTAGAAGCATTTAAATGTGGGCCAGTCCATGTAAACCAATTTCTGCAAGTGTAAAGGGTTAAAACTATAATTTTGATGTTTTGGATGGTCAGTTCTTACCTCCATAGCTCAGTCTATGAATTTGAGAGTGTTTTCATTTCTCCAGCCTCATCCCTCAGATGTTTACCAAAAAAGTGACTGCTTTGTTGTTGTTGGAATCCCAGATTGCTTGTCTAATGAAAGTACCATATTATTATGGTATGAAAAAGCTGTTTGCTGAGTAATAAGTCCACAGTCACAAAGGAAGTGTATGAAGATCTACATGTTTTTAATCAACGCTCAACATTTCACCATGAAAATCATATTTTATGAAACACAGGAAAATGGTAACACTTTGATCTTCAATACTTTGGTCTTGTTTATTCAGCAACTTCTTTTCCCTGTAAGAAGAAATAAATAATATAATGTATCAGTAATAATAATGAACATGATAAATATATGGATCAGCTTGGATTTTCAACTTTTAAGTACCAGCTTAGATTGAAATAATCATGTTTTTTTGCCCTACTTGACATGTGCTTCTTAGAGATCTTCAATACAGTTGAGTGTAAAAGGTCTGTATTGACCTCTGAGAAGACTGACTCATAGGTGGTGTTGATGTGGTCATATCTGAACATGAGTCAGGTATAGGTTTAGAAGCAGTTCTGTACCTTTCCAGAGTCACGGGTCTTGGCTCTGAGCTTGTTGACCTGAGTCTCAGCGATGTCAGCACGCTCCTCAGCCTCCTCCAGCTCATGCTGAACCTTCCTGAACTTAGACATATGGCTATTGGCTGCTTCCTCCTGGGTGAGGAAAAGAGAGGGAGAGCAGAATATCAGCATTCATTATATAACTTTTTCTGAAGATAAATATGTTTTAGAATGTATGCTTTCAGAGTATTTGACTAAGTACGTGACTCACCGCTTCCTCAGCCTGCCTCTTGTAGGCCTTCACTTTCATCTGCAGCTTATCTACCAGGTCCTGAAGTCTGTTAACATTCTTCTTATCCTCCTCAGTCTGTGAGAGAAGAGCAAAGAATCAATGTCCCATAGTTTTAAACTCAAACCTACATGTGTTAGAGTCAAGTGTATAAAGAATGCACTTTCTCTTACCTGGTAAGTGAGCTCCTTGACTCTGCGCTCATATTTCCGGACTCCCTTGACTGCGTCTACACCTCTTCTCTGCTCTGCCTCCACCTCAGTCTCGAGCTCACGCACCTTTGTGGAAGACATAAACATAGGCATTTGTTTGAGCTGGTGAAATCAGATGTAACGAATCTTTGTAACACAGGTAATCTTCTCCCTAGTCAAGGAGGCACAATTGTTGTTTGTTCCTTTTCACAATTTTTATTGAAGTCGTCTGTTATTATAACAACTTTTCATTATCTAGGTCAGTTGTTCCCAAAGTGGAATTTACATTTCAAATGTTATGAATATTGATAGCAACAGCAGATTAAACAGGGATCTGTGGAAAATGTGTGCAATACAATACAATGTAATAGTATTAATCCACAATTGATGTTCTTAACCCTTAGATGCACAATATGAGCCTGGGAGGCTCACGTGATATTGGTATCCACAGTACTCCATCACTGATAATTTTCTCCCAAGTCAATTAATCTTGTATTTGTAATATATTGTATATTACTATTTATACATTGTGGCATGTATTTAGCAGTGTATAGTTCAGTACCCATATGGCCTCTAGAGGCCGACACTCGCCTGTTTTAATGATGTGAGGTTGCTTCCACCACAGATAGACAATGTTTCTACCATGGGGAGCTCGTGCTATGGCATTTAAGAGACGTTTGCCAAGTGAGTCAACAGCGAGACAGAAGCACCGACATAAAATTTATGTCATAAATTCATTTGGCAGGTAAGTGGGAAAGCTCCATATTAAAGACAGTAATGTTTCCGAAGTATGTACAAATGTTTGTTAATATGTTATGTTGTATTTTCACGTTTTTATGAACTTGTGAAAGTCCGCTAGCCTACAAGCTAATTTAGCCTTCTAGCTGGTAGCCCCACATAGCAACGCTAGCTTCCCTAGCAACGGCCATTTTGCAGCAGAGGGAATGAGTCAAGTTGCTAGCGATCTAGAGAGAGAGAAATTTAACAATGTAACTAGATGAAGCCTAACAAATGATTACAATGAGATGAATTGGATGCATGCACGGTATATTATATCGTGTGTTAATATTTATTGAGAATTGTTATTTATTATTATTATTATGAATGCAACTAGATAAATACAATACAAAAAAATACAATTGTATATCTTTATTTTAAGGTCTTGGCTGCAATTCTTCTCAACTCCACTAAAGTGAGTTGCAAAAAGTTGCGAAAATCACTGAAGCAAATCCCTCACTAACTTTAAGCACCAGCTGTCAAAGCAGCTCACAGTTCACTGCACCTGTACGTAGTCCATCTGTAAATAGCCCATCCAACTTCCTCATCCGTAAACTGTTCTTTTTTTTATATATTATTTTTTTGCTCCTTTGCACCCCAGTATCTCTACTTGCACATTCATCTTTTGCACCTCTATCACTCCAGGGTTTAATTGATAAATTGTAATTATTTCGCCACTATGGCCTATTTATTGCCTACCTTCCTTATCTTGCCTTATTTTCACACACTGTATATAGACTTTTTCTCTATTGTGTTATTGACTGTATGTTTGTTTATTCCATGTGTACCTCTGTGTTGTTGTTTGTGTCGCACTGCTTTGCATTATCTTGGCCAGGTCGCAGTTGTAAATGAGAACTTGTTCTCAACTAGCCTACCCGGTTAAATAAAGGTGAAATATATATACATTTTTTAAGTGTAACATATTCCCCAAAATGTTGATTTTGAACATAAATGCATCCTGAATTAAGCTTTTAAAACTGCTACATTTTCTCTCCGCCACATGGCAAAATGTGTAGAATTTCAAGAAATTAGCTCTAAAATTACCAAATGTTATTTCTGTCCAAAGGAAAAATGTGTAGAATAGTTGAACATTTGTTTTCAAACTGCAAAATGTTGTTTCTGATGCCAAAAGGTGACTTAAAAATGTTCTTTCCCAGGGGCCGAGACATGATTAGTCCAGCCATGCACTGCAGAAGTCGTAGCAAATCCAAAGATGGAGACTTGTAGACAATCCCATTGCGACCTTAGCTAGCTAAGCTCATGCACAGAAACACATCATCGGGTCTAACAGTTGTGCTGAACTGCAAATGTTCATGCAGTCAAAAGAACTCCTTCGGTAGAAAGTTGTTTTTGATGAAAATTAAAACGTGTTCGTTTTTTACTTTCACTAGGTTGTAGTAATGACAGTTTCAGCTACTTAGAGTTGCACTCCATCATCTTAAGACATTGGCTCGAATCTAGGTCTTGCCTTTAGATTTCAAGAAAATTAACAACAAAGGATGACATTTACACTTCTCCCATAGACATCTCAAAACCTGGTCTGGTCTGAATCGCAAGCATTCCCGGAAGTCTTGCAATGTTGCACCTCTGGGTTTAGAAACTCTGTGGTAAAACTACCTGGATGCTATTTTTACTGAACTCTTAAGTAGGAATTGTATTCTGATATTATGAGGGGGTCCCTCGTGAATTTTCTATCACAAAAGGGGTCCCGTGTCCAAACGTTTGGGAACCCTTGATCTAGGTGGTTTAGGGTGCAGGTATCCTAGCAGTTAAATGTTGCTGGTTCAAATACCTGAGCCTTCAACGTGAAAAATGTGTTGATGTCCAAGGCACTTAACCCTAATTTGTACCTATCCGGTGTATATGACTTTATAGGATAAAAAGCATGTCCAGCAATCCGTCTTTCAATCCACCCTAATCCACCCTGCTGGTAACTCACCCTGGACTCCAGTTTCTGGAGCTGCTTCTTGCCTCCCTTCATGGCCAGATTCTCAGCCTCATCCAGGCGGTGCTGGAGGTCCTTGACTGTGACCTCCAGGTTCTTCTTCATCCTCTCCAGGTGAGAACTGGTGTCCTGCTCCTTCTTCAGCTCCTCAGCCATCATGGCCGCCTGGAATAATAGTTTGTTTAATTTATGCACCAATCATAACATCCCTCTGACATCTTTATTGTGGTTAACCGGCCCAGCTACCATTTCCCTTGAGGGACAAATCAAATTGATGTAATTCAAGTACTCACGTCAGTGATTGCCTTCTTGGCCTTCTCCTCTGCATTCCTGGCCTCCTGGACGATGTCGTCCACCTCTCCCTGCACCTGCACGAGGTCAGTCTCCAGCTTCTTCTTGGTGTTCAGAAGGCTGGTGTTCTGAAGGAGTAAACAAGATGATTTGTTTGACTCTCAAGAGAACTTGCAAGTCACGAGACTGAAATTATGAAAATCCAAGGCAAACACTGTCAAATTCCAGGTGTGTTTAAACTGTATACTTGGTTGAGTTTCATTAGAAATGGCATTTGACCCATACCTGGGAGTGCAGCAGTCCAACACGCTCGCTGGCATCTACCAGCTCAGTCTCAGCCACTTTGCGGCCTCTCTCTGTCTGCTCCAGAGCAACTCTCAGCTCCTCGATTTCAGCCACCATCAGACCGTTTCTGCGCTCCACCATGGCTACCTGCTCCTTCATGTCCTCTGCAGCGCGGACGGCATCATCAAGGTGCAATTGGGCATCCTGGGGTTCACAATGACATACGTTCATTAGGACTTGTGAAAGTAGGGGTGATAAGATCAGTGATAGAAATGTTCAATGGTAAGAATTTCCCCAGTATCGCTACCTTTAGTACATAAACCACTCTATTCAAATCCTCTGTTCTATTATTTTCTACAGATTCACAAACAAATCCCTCTCCATGTTCAGGTTTTTGAGCCTGATGTCCCAGTCCCTTTACCTTGAGCTGTCCCTGGACGTTCCTCAGCTGTTTCTGGGCCTCAGAGGCCATCCTGTTGGAGTGGCTCAGCTGGATCTCCATCTCGTTCAGGTCTCCCTCCATCTTCTTCTTCACCCTCAGGGCATCATTCCTGCTCCTGACCTCAGAGTCCAGGGTGCTCTGCATGGAGTCAACCACTCTCTGGCTGTTCCTCTTGATCTGCTCCATCTCCTCATCCTTCTCAGCAATCTTCCTGTCCACCTCACCCTTGATCTGGTTCAGCTCCAGCTGCACACGCAGAATCTTGGATTCCTCGTGCTCCAGTGTGCCCTGGACAAACAGAAGCAGTCAGAAAAATCATGTTCAATACATTTGTATGTAGGAATTAAATATGTATGAATACAACAAACTCCAATACAAGGATCATTGGACTGTAGCTGGCGTTGGCTAGTGTAACACTGCTTTCCCCATCAAACAGCTGTAGTTTGTACCTCAGCCTCCTCCAGAGCGGTCTGGATCTCAGACTTCTCTGTCTCCACGGTCTTCTTAGCCTTCTCCAGCTCATGGATGCTCTTGCCAGTCTCTCCGATCTGCTCAGTCAGGTCAGAGATCGCCTCTGCACACACACACACACAGGAGCAGTTTAGACTTGGGGGATTTTAAGTGGATATGTCAATGTACTGAAGTTGACCTTGAATCATAATAATCGTTAATTAATTAACAGCACTTCATATGGTCTTGCAAATCTAATTACCCTCCACATCCTTTGGTTGTTCAAAGGAATAGTGATCACAGGTTAAAAAATAAATATATTTTGAACTGTACATGAAAACTCTGAAATGGTATAATAGTAGTTTTGATGATTGCAGTTCCCTCCATTTTCAAAACACTAGTCAAACATGAGCCAAATAGAACTGCTGTCAAATGCTCACGTTGCAGGTTCTTGTTCTCTCTCTTCAGAGTCTCCAGATGATCCAGAGCCTCCTCGTAGGAGTTCTTCATCTTGAAGAGTTCAGTGCTCATAGAGCGAGCCTCCTTCTGAGCTCCTTCCAGCTCAGCCTGGCCCTCCTCATACTTCTGCTTCCACTCTGCCAGAACCTAGGAGAATCCATGGGAGTTTCATCAGAAGTCGAAGATGAAGAGTTTTGAATCAGAAATATGCAACAATTTATCATATAGCAGACAGAAAATATCACCCTAGGGTGAGGTTTCTTTGTTTTCACCTTGTCAAAGTTCCTCTGCTTCTTGTCGAGGTTGGCGGCCATTGCGTTGGCTCTCTCAACATCAATCATGAGGTCCTCCACCTCTCCCTGCAGCCTCTGCTTGGTCTTCTCCAGGGAGGCGCATTTGGAGTTGGTCGCCTCAATGGTCTCCTCAGCATCCTGAAGACGCTGGGCCAGCTTCTTCCTGTTGGACAACAGAGGGAGGTTTTAGGGGCTGAAACAAATGTTACAATACATGTTGATGGAACATTTTCTCAGAGTCCCCTACCACCCTCACCATCAATACCCTATATTTAATTTTTTTCTGTTGCGTGCGACTCACTTGGCCTCCTCCAGCTCCTCTGTGCGCTGGATAGCATCAGTTTCATACTTAGTCCTCCACTGAGCCACCTCACTGTTGGCCTTGGACATGCCGCGTTGCAGCTCTGCCTTGGCCTCCTGCTCCTCCTCAAACTGCTCCCTCAGGAGGTCACAGTCATGGCGGGCAGACTGAACACCGTGGGCCAATGCGTTTTTAGCCTGTGAGAGAGAAAGACAAAGAGAGATTGGAGAGATAGTCAAACAAATTATAGTAGAAGTCTCTGAGGGTGGTGTCGTCACCATGTATATGAAGATATGTCTTTAAACCAGGGTTCTCCAACTGGCTGGGCGTGATTTTATTTGGCCCCTCAAGTTTTCTTAATGTGTGAAAGTTAAATATTTCAAAAAAATATTTTTGAATTTCCCGCCCTGCCTTTTCAGCGGAATGTTGGGGGGGGGGGTTCCGCTAGCGGAACGTGTATCCTAGAAAGGTTAATAAAATAATATTTTGGCGGGGGGGCATAAAAGACTGTAAAAACACCAACAAATCGGCTCCAAGTGATTTTATTTTTAGAAATCCAATCCAAAGTTTTCCCATGCACAACAGACAGATATATATCATCAGAGGCATCATGCCCATATGGGGCACAGGGGCACGTACCCCCTCAGACTTGTCCTGTTGTTTCTCTGTAATACTACTAGCCACCTTGCAATTGTCTGAAGTTGGCTTTAGTCAGCCCAGACACTGTAGGTTCCCAAAATCCCAACCTCATAACTAGCTACCAAGAAGCCATTTTAGGCTATCAATCAAGGTAGAGTGGCTAGCTTGTCTAACTATCTTAGCTGGCATGCCTGCTGGAAAGGCTGGTAGACTTAAGAAAAGCAAGCAATAACTAAATGTACTGAATGAGTCTCAAATTCCTTTCAATCTTTTACCCAGATTTTAACAGAGATGAAGAGAAGCATATTTAGTTTCTTTAAAAAAAGAACCACCAGTCAGGAAGACACAGACAGTGAAGAGGTATGCTTAGATATGTTTTTTACAATGAATTAAGTATAAATATTATGGCTATAGATTGCAGGAAAAGCTGTTTCAGGTGTTTGAAAAATGCAAAAATCTCCAACTTCAGGACGGGGGCCTACCCCTCCTCAGGACCGCACCCCCAGCCACCATCACATACTTTGTGACCCATCAGATTTTTGTTTTTGGTGCATGACGTCCCTGTATGTGATTGCATACATGCAAGGTTTGAAATTATGTTTTAGTCAAATATTATATATGTTTGTGCTTCTTCCGTTCAATTGGCAGTCTACAAATTATTTGTAATTATGTCCCGACCATCCACTCAAGAAAAAAAATCAGTACATGGCTGAATCAAGTTGAAGATCCCTGCTCTAAACTCTGGGGTCGGTGGAGTCCATTTTGGGTCCCTTACCTTGACCTCTTCCTCAATCAGCCTCTTCAGCTCCTCCACCTGCTGGGTGAAGGCCTGTTTTCCTCTGGTCAGCTGAGACACCAGGGCTTCCTTCTCCTCCAGCTGGCGGCCAAACTCACCTGCAGGGATAGGGGGATATCTTGTTAATGACGTCTCTGTTTTCTAAGATGGAAATGTATTTTAATGTATCATAGGGCAATGTTGTTCGGTAGTTTCTATTGTACAATTCACCATGTGGACCAGTGGAGGCTCCGCAGAAGAGGAAGGGGAGGATCATCCTCCTCAGTGAAATTACATTGACTTCAATAACAAAACCAAGGAGGCTCATGGTTCTCACCCCCTTCCAGACACTTACACAGTAGTAATGATGACATACTACAACCTATCATAGCTCTTGCAGCATGAACTGATATGTCCACTCAATCAAAGGACCAGAGAATGAGTCTAGTGCAGAAAGCATATGCTACAGCTAGCTAGCACTGCAGTGCATAAAATGTGGTGAGTAGTTGACTCAAAGAGAGAGAAAGAACATAGTTTAACAGATTAATTTCTTTAAAAATGAGGGAGAAGCAAGAAAGAGAGAGAGATGTATTTTTTTCACTTAGCTAGCAAATTCAGCTAGCTAGTTTAGCCTACTCAAAAACCTGACTCAAACAGAGAGGGATGCTATGTTAGTTAGCTGTCTGTGGCTATCTAACAATAGAACTCTTCCAAGCCAAGGTAAGCTTTTGGTTTTATTAATTTATTGCCAGCGGGATCCACTGTGTAACTGCTAAACTGCTTGCTGACTGTACTGCATTATTGTAGCGGGTTTACTAAAGCGTTAGTAGCTACGTTGACTAGCTATCATGTTAGCTAATATGGTGACATCGATAGAGGCTGTGTGTAGCGGTTAGTGGTTATGCTATGAAGGTTTGGCTTGGAAAGTTTTGGAAAGCTGATGTGTTTTGCACTGAAGTCCAGAAGGTAAAAGGTGAGACGAGGAGAGCACGTAGATGCTAGAAGGAATTATACAACGAGCAAAATGATCATGCTGTTTGTATGTGGTTTCTATGAAAGTGAACTTTGTTTGCGTGTGATCAGGGTAGTATTCATTCCGCACATTCTGTTGAAAACCTTTCTTAAACGGAACAAAATAGAACAAAATTAGGATAAACATACCTGAATTTGTCCAATAGAAACTCTTGTTTGCAACTGTTGGACTAATGATTACAACCTAAATCAGCTGGATGCAGGCAAGAGTGTGCAAGGCAGTATTGAATGTATCACGGTCTCTCATCTCGATTACTCAAATGTTTCTCTCGACCTGTGCACATACGTTGTAAACTGTCTAGGCTAGGTTGCAGCAACCTCATGATGGGTATATGGAACATTTGAGTATCATGTAGTACTCTAAACTATCGATGTTACATTGAGCTGGGTGAATCGAATATGAATTAGAGTCATCCAATATGCTATAACAGAAATAAGGCCAAGCTCCTACAAAAAAAATTATTGTCCTCCTTCATCTTAAACATCACCGACCGGCACTAATGTGGACTATGGACATAAATCCCCAAGACATTTTATTGTGTTCTACTGAAGTAAAGCATTAGTTTGTTGTTCATTGCTGGTGGTACCATTTTCTGTCAGGAGTCTGGCCCTCTGTCCACTGATGTCGTTGACCTGGCGAACATTCTCATCATTCTTAGTCTTGAGCTCACTCAGCTGGTCCTCAAGAGTACGACACATCTTCTCCAGGTTGCCCTGTTAGTGAAACATGTTCCATCATTACTTTATATATGTGACTCCTGTCAACTTCAGTTCACTTGAATGGTAATGTAGTTGACCCTCCTCAACACTGCTTGACCAAAACATTACTACTCACCTTAGCCTTGGCGACGGTCTCCATGTTGCTAGAGAGGTCATCAATCTCCATCTTGTACTCGCTCTTCTCCTTCTCCAGCTTCTGCTTGACGCGCTGCAGGTTGTCGATCTGCTCCCCGAGCTCAGCCACACTATCGGCCTGCTTCTTGCGCAGAGCGGCGGCTGTGGCCTCATGCTGCAGGGTGGACTCTTCAAGATCACGACGCAGCTTCTGGAACTCAGCCTCACGCTTCTTGTTCATCTCAATCTGAGCAGCAGTGGCGCCTCCGGCCTCCTCCAGCCTCTCGCTGATCTCCTCAAGTTCCCTGGAGAGATCGGCCCTCTGCTTCTCAACCTTAGCCCTGGCAGCACGCTCAGCCTCAATTTCCTCCTCCAGCTCCTCAATACGGGCCTAGAACAGGGGGCAGGAGCAGGGGGGATGAACACTACAATACAGTTGAAACAATTGAACCTCACAAAGTAATAATAGCATGTGTATTTTGCATTAGTCTGTTAATACAAAGACAGTTAATATATTCAGTAGAGTGTCCAATTCAGGAATCAAACTACCATTTTGAAGCACCATCTTTACAACAGTAAGAAGCACTAGCAAGAAGCACCACCTTCCAACTTTTTCAGCCATCAGAATCTACCGGAAAAAATGTGTGCTACCAGAATAATGTTTTTCAAGTCTGTGCTTTTCTGTTCCGGAGCTTTGTACCTGGATGTGTCTGGAGCTTAGATCCCTAGATCCTCTACAGTACCTGGAGTTCCTTGATCTTCTTCTGCAGCTGAGCTCCCAGAGACTGCTCATCCTCAATCTTGCTGAGGAGCTGAGTGGTCTCAAACTCCTTCCTGAGAAACACAAATATGCCGATTGCAGAGTTAGTTTCGGTTCGATAGTGTAAAGGTAGAGGATCAAACCGTTCACATTGCTTTTAAAGGGATACTTCAGCATTTTGGCAATTAAGCCCTGTATCTACTTCCCCAGAGTCAGATGAACTTGTGGATACCAGTTTTATGTCTCTGCATCCAGTATGAAGGAAGTTAGAAGTAGTTTTGCAAGCCAATGCTTACTAGCATGTTAGCAGTTACCATAGAATTCCAGTCATTGCGCTAACAGTTAGCAACTTCAAACTGCATGCAGAGGCATAAAAATGGTATTCACGAGTTCATCTGGCTCTGGGGAAGTAGATAAAGGGCTTCCAAAATCCTGAAGTATCCCTTTAAGAATCACATGAATATGCTGATTCACAATTACAAGAATTAGCCAAAAACAACAATTATAGCAGATAATACTGTAGTCATTTGTTTGTGTTTACTTCTTGATTTTCTCATCAGCTTGCTGCTTGTCATTCTCCAGGTCCATTATGGACTCCTGGGCCAGTTTCAGATCTCCCTCCAGCTTTCTCTTGGATCTCTCAAGGTCCATACGGAGCTTCTTCTCTTGCTCCAGAGAACCCTCAAGCTATAAGATAAAAACACATATATTGTTCAAATCTAAACAACTGAAGATAATATCATCTTACCTACTATCATGGCCAAAATGTCAAACTCCACTCACGTCGTCCACTTGCTGTTCCAGCTTGGTCTTGGCCTTGGTCAGAGTGTTGACTTTGTCCTCCTCTGCCTGCAGGTCATCCAGTGTCTGCTGGTGGGCCTCTTGGAGGGCTTTCTTCTCCTTGGTCAGCTTGGCAACACTCTCATCCATAGACGCCATCTCCTCTGTCAGGTTTTTAACCTGTAAATGGCCACAACATAATTATACTTCACCATAAAGGGGAGATATAGTTTGTTCGTTTAATTTAGATTAGAAATGAATCAACAATTACTGTACTATAGATTCAACACTAGATGGCAGTGTTCACCATGCCAATGTTTCGAATGGAAGTCATAAATGAGGGGGAGCAGAACATGCAATGAATGTTGGAAGCACCCCGCATCTGAAATTCCACTATTGTTTCTTAATTTTTCCTGCACCCCCAGTACGACTTGAATTCCATTTCTGTTAAGCTATGTTTTGAGGTGATTATTGTTTGGGTAGACTGTCTATGGTAAAACACAATACCTTGTTTTCAGTGGCGTGCTTCTCCTTCTCCACTTTGGCCAGGGTGAGCTCCAGGTCATCAATGTCCTTCTTCAGCTCAGAGCACTCATCCTCCAGCTTCCTCTTCTTGGCAGTCAACTCAGCATTGATCTCCTCCTCATCCTCCAGCCTCTCGGTCGTCTCTTTGAGTTTGGCCTCCAGCTGGATCTTGCTCTTGATGAGCCCCTCGCACCTTTCCTCAGCATCGTTCAGACTCTCTCCTTCCTGGTTTCAGAACAGGAGAAGAAATCAGCAACCTAACTTTTTGTATGAAAATATAGACTTAATTTAGTCAAATAGGTCAGACCAAATCATGAAATATATAAATATCATGGGCAATAACAGTGTGCGTGAGTCTGTATGTGTGTTTAAATGTTTGTGTAAATGTGCCCTTATGAAGGTCGTTGCTCACTCACAGATGTGACTTGGAGTGCCAGGTCATTCTTCTCCTGCATCAGGGCCACCAACTTCTCCTCCATTTGCTTCTTTGTGGACAGAGCCTTGGCCAGGTCTGTCTTCATCTTCTCATAGTTCTCCTTCATGTTGGCCAGCTCCTTCTCAGTCTCAGCGCTCTGCAGCAGGGGCTTGATCTTGAAGTACAACTTCATCCATGGCCAGGTTTTCACATTCATGAATGAGCGAATATTGTACTGGATGGCGTAAATTGAATCTCTGGTCGACAGAAAGGACAGAGTGGCATGGTGAGTGACATCCCACTGGGCACAGAATCCTTAGTTGCTACATCCATTTCTGGACTAAATGAATTAACCCAAAAGCTTTATTAGACCATTATAAGATGTACTTTCTCATTCTGAACAACTCACAGCATATACAGTATGTAATCATAATGCATTAGATACAGGTGGTTGACAGAAAGCTTTGCCAAGATGTCTACTATTCCTCACCTCCTCTCCATCATCTTGCTAAACTCTCTCCTCATGAGGAATCCACGGCTGAGAGCCTGGACCATGCCGACCAGAGTGGCCAGCTTCTCATCTCTCATCTCCTCCAGGACACCCAGCAGACCGGCTTTGAAGAACACCTGAGACACAGGTTAACATGGTCAATGGAACCACAGATGGTGACAGATAGAAAGGGTTGAATCAAAAGAGGGGAACAACACCACTAGATTGATTTAAACAACATTAACTTTGCAACGGTTACAAACATACCATTGGATAGGTTGTTTCTAAATTGTTAGTTATTGTACAGTTGTATATTAATAATGTACACACATACAGATAACTGCAGCCATACCACTCTAACACAATGCACATGATAATGAGTTTAGTTTCTCGTCTATACTTGTGATGCATGAATTTGAAGAAAAACACTACAATGTTTTCCACCTTTTCCATTAGTTAACTGAAGAAGAAAGAAGAAAATAATGGATATGCCAACTGAAGAGATTTTAAATTATCATTAAAGTTGTTTTTTGACAAACCTTGGTGTGTCCAAATTTGTAATCCTCGTGATTCACATCAATGGACCCAAGCAGCTTCTCAGAAGCCTTCTTGTTGTCCATGAACTGGCCCTCAGGGATGACACTGGCATTCAGTACTTTGTACCTGAATGAGGAGAAATGTGTAACATATGTCAAGCTGTAATATGTTGGTTATATTACGTAAAAGGTAAGACTATTCTGATGCTGGGAAAACCTTGGAGCAGATATTTCTGTGGTTGTGTGTGTGTGTGTGTGTGTGTGTGTGTGTGTGTGTGTGTGTGTGTGTGTGTGTGTGTGTGTGTGTGTGTGTGTGTGTGTGTGTGTGAGAGAGAGTGTGTACCTCTGCTTGAAGTCAGCATAGATGATTCTGCTGGGGAAGCCCTTTCTGCAGATCCTGATACCCTCCAGTACACCATTACACCTGAGCTGGTGGATAACCAGGAAGTTCTCCATCAAACCTGGTAAAACAAACCAAGTCTATTTTAATTTGTAAGTCGCTCTGGATAAGAGCGTCTGCTAAATGACTTAAATGTAAATGTTAATACTTATGAACAGATTAAAGATTGGGATTGTTAAAGTCACTGACACTGTACTGATAAGATGACATATTTAACTCAATATTTCTTGTACCTGGAGTCTTTGACTCGTTGGGGATCAGGCAGCGCACAAAGTGAGGATGAGTGCTCCTCAAGTTGGTCATCAGCTTATGTAAGTTCTCCTGTAAGAGGGTTACAAACCATTTTCTCAGACGTACTGTAGTTTATGATAATTGCACCTTTTGAAGGACTGAATCTACACATTTCAAAAGCTCACCCTGAACTGGGAGGACACTGTCTGCATGGAACCACCCTTCTTCTTGCCTCCTTTTTTGGTTGTATCTGTTAAAATGGGGAAAAATTAAAGATAACTAGAAAAGCTCATTTCCTAGAGGGAGTGGAATAAATATAATAATTAGAAGAGTGTGTAAGAAATCTAGAGTGGTTGTCTTCAGCAAGCACACTAATTATAAACCAGAGAATCTCTGGTTAACTTCACACGTATCTAGATGCAAATGCTGCCAGTGAGATTGTGTAGAATAACACCTATAGTATGTGTAAATTAACCCAGTAATAAACCTTGAGAAATTGTGATATATTCAAAGACTAAAGAAAATTGTAGCTAGTGCGTAATTAAATGATTTGACGTGATGCTAGTCTTACCCTCAGGTGGGGCAGCAGGATACAGGACAGACAGAATTTTGACTCCTGACTTCCCGTACAGTTGACAAACTGAGTCGTTCAGGGGATCCTTGTTCTTCTCCAGCCACCCAGTGATGTTGTAGTCCACAGTTCCGGCGTAGTGCACCAGGGAGAAGTGGGCCTCTGCCTTGCCTTTGGCAGGCTTGGGCTTCTCAAACGCCTGTGTTTTGCCAAGATGCTGGGCATACAGCTTGTCCTTGAAGGTGGTGTCTGAAGACTTGGGGAACATGCACTCCTCTTCAAGGATGGAGAAGATGCCCAATGGCTTCACGAAAAGAGATTTGTATCAAATTAGTGATATTTACACTTAGGATCACATTCATTACTTTAGTAAACATGCTATTATAGGATTATATTCATTTAGAGGCACATAATAGGAAACATATTGAAATCTCAACAGTCAGATACTGATAATATCTCACACAGCGCTCCATTTGAGCTTTGCTGTTGAGGTCCATTATAATCCTCACAGACATCTTACCTTCTCAATAAGCTCAATGCAGGCAGCCAAGTCCATGCCGAAGTCAATGAAGGCCCAGACGATTCCCTCCTTCTTGTACTCCTCTTGCTCCAGGACGAACATGGTGTGGTTGAAAAACTGTTGCAGTTTCTCATTGGTGAAGTTGATGCACAGCTGCTCCATGCTGTTGTACTGTTGATGGAATTTTAAAAGGGATCATTTCATCATACAAGACTGTAATCCATCTCAATCACATCTAATTGTCTTGTTCTGGTCTCATACTCACATCAAAGATCTCAAACCCGGCAATGTCAAGCACACCGATATAGAACTGCCTTGGATTCTTGGTGTCCAACATCTCATTGATACGGATGACCATCCACAAGAACATCCTCTCATAGATAGACTTGGCCAGAGCCATGACTGAGTTATTAACCTGCAATGATAATACCTCAAATTAATACATGAGATATTGACCATGTCTAGTGATAAGGTGATAATAATTTTGGGAAAATAACATCACTATTCAAAAAAAGCAATGCACTCGTCCCCAAAATAATTCCGGTCCACAGAGAATGGTAAAAGCTTTGTTTGGCTGCCTTACCTGAGGCACAGTCTGTCCCTTGGTCACATACTCATTGCCAACCTTCACTCTGGGGTAGCACAGAGCCTTCAACATCTCAGCTGAGTTCAGGCCCAGCAGGTAGGCGATTTTATCAGCCACTGGAGAGAGAACCAACAACAACAGACTCAGGGACACAAGATCACTTGCTTCTGATTTCACACTGACAAAATAGTTTGGTTAACTTCTTTGTGGGTTAGGTTTTGATTCACCCACATTTCTGGAGGTTGTAATTTGTTCTCCAAAAATGATCTCCTGCCTGACTTTCATGTGGCACTGTCTGTCTTAGGTGTTCTATTTCTATGTTGGGGAATGGAACTAATGTTCTACATATTGTATATCTATGAGTGGGACTCACCCTCTGTGCCGTCTGGCTCAGCCTGCTCCTCACGCTGCTTCTGCTTGAATTTCAAGTTGCCATGGTGCAATACAGCTCCTGTCAGCTTGTAGATGCCAACCTTCTCGTCGTTAGTGAAGCCCAGGATGGTAATGGCATCCTGGCATTAAAGAGGAAGTACAACAGTGATGAACTGAACAGTAGTTTGCTCAGTTACACTACAGTTCTGTGCTGCTCACTGCAGAACAAATGGGATGGATAGATTTGACTGGCTTCTCTGTTCCTCATGATTACGCTTGGCCAACACATTAGTAGATGGCAGCACAGTTCCACAGGGCACTTAGTGGTGCTCTCTTCTGGAAGGCACGAAAGAGTTCCTTGAGACACGCCTAACCCCTAACTAACAAGGCATTTAGTATCAAACAAAAACATACATAAACATTCCCAGCTGCCACCAAGTTGGAATTGCACAGAGCATTCAGTGTGTTTCGTGGCCTTACCCATTCCCTATGTAGAGTTTGATTAACCCTTTGTTTGACTCACATCTGTGGCATCCAGCTCTTCCTTGTCGTTGATGCTGGCCACAGTGATCTGACCCTGGCTGCACATGGGGAAGTCGTAGGGGTTGGTGGTGATGAGCGACATTTCTGTGGACAACGGAGAACAGCTTGTCAGCTAAATCTCTTAGAATTCTGCTGTCCTACCTTTACAGTATCTCCCCCCTCCTTTACTCAGTAGATGGACTCAAGGATACATGTAGTATATAATGAATAGCATCAGAAGAGGAGACTGAGACTTGTGGACTAATGCATCACAGTGCATTACTTGATAGATATTTCCCAAAGACCTTCCAAATGTCTAGATGCCTTGTTACCTTGGATGTACTCATTGTAATAGTATTATTAGTGTGGAATATGAATATTTTTTAGAAGTTCCACAGATTGGGGTGGGAATAATTTCCCCTGAACCTCTACTTTGTCGTACCAACTATGTCAGGTTTGTGGCCTGTCATCATCTGGAAGAAGATGTGGTAGCCTCTCTCATCGGGCAGCTGGAAGGACACTCTGGACTTCTCCAGCAGGTCTGAGGGTGAAAGAGAGGGAAAGAGATTATAATATTAGATTACATTTGTCTATATGATCTCCAAAAAAGACTCTGTGTGAATTTAGGAAAGCATTGAGAAACAATCAAAACCAACTCACAGGTCTCAATGTCAGCTTTAGCCAGTTTACCACCTTGGAAGTGAATCCTGATGAATTTACCCTATAGTAGAGCATGGGGGTTAGAAATAGGTCAACAAAATAATCTAACATTTTACTTTGATAGACCCCTTTAAAATGTTACAGTTTGTTGCACATCTATTTATATAACAATAGGGAACTACTGAATTACATTTTTCCTGTGGAAGGTAACTTCCACAGTGTGACCTTTATACTTACAAAGCGTGACGAGTTGTCGTTCCTCACTGTCTTGGCATTACCATAAGCCTCCAGCAGAGGGTTAGCTGCAATGATCTGATCCTCAAGAGACCCCTGATTGAGACAAACACAAGTTGCTCAGAAACTGGTAAAGCACATTTTTCTCGATTGATCACTTTTCTTGAAACATGATTCAACCAAACTGAAATAAGAAGGCAAACATAAGAACAACCTACCTGCATTTTGCTGGGGTCAACTTCCTTCTTCTTCTCTCCACCAGACACTGCAATGGTGGCGAAGTACTGGATGACACGCTTGGTGTTGACAGTCTTTCCTGCACCGGATTCTCCACTGGTTTATATGACAGAGAAAGAGGGGTTTTAGTTACATGTTTGAGTGTCAGATTGGCTTTCACCAAGAAAGAGCATAGAAATATACACTTTTAACCTGTGTTCTGACATAAGTCTTTAACAAATACTCCTTCTCATTGACTCGTTATTACACATAGCCTAATGCTCTAATCCATTCATATTGTCACATGTATTTCATCACACCAAGTGACCCAACTTATTACAATAGAAACACTTTCTCAAGAGAAACTTTAGTAAACAACTTACGTAATCAGGACGGACTGGTTCTCGTTATCTGGAACCAAAATAAAACAAATTGCTTATCATATACTCAAGCAACATTCAGGGGACATTATTTAAGTCAAAGCATCACCACGAATTTCAATTTGGAACATTTTCCATTCAAGGGTAGTGAGATCAGATAGAAATGAGATATTCCCAGCAAACTGTTCTAACCTAGACTAGAAAACAGTAGATACTTCTCTAAAGCATATTTTAACATCCATCTATCCATCCATCCATCTGTAAGCATTTATGGACATCCATCTATCCATCCAACCATCCATCCTTCATCCATCCATCCATCCAATCATCCATCCAACCAACCATCCATCCAACCATCCTTTCATCCATCCATTCTTCCATCCATCCATCCAACCATCCATCCATCCATCCATCCAGCCATGAGAGCTCGTACCAATCATCATGAACTGAAAGGCGTTGTCAGAGACGGAGAAGATATGGGGTGGAGCCTCCATCCTCTTCTTCCCTCTGTAGGCGTTGACAACCTCTTCGTCGTACACTGGCAGCCACTTGTAGGGGTTCACCGTGGCACAGAAGAGCCCAGAGTAGGTCTGGATGAAAGCATAATTAATTTAGGAGATGAACAAAGTCTGATTGACTTTTACCTGGATTTATGTGAGGATGTGGGTGTACTTTGGTAAACTGATGTGGGTCTACTGTATTGATATGTTTTGGTTTCTACCATTCATTAATGTGTAGTAATGTATGTGTGAATTTATTATGTTCATGTATGTGTGTATTTATCATGTTCATGTATGTGTGTGTTTGTATGTGCAGGCTTCTTACATAGATCATCCATGCTGCATAACGCTCTTTGAGGTTATACAACACAGAGGCTTCATTCAGGTAGGTCATCATGGCCATGTCCTCAATCTTGTCGTACTTAGGGGGGTTCATCTCATAGATGTCTGCATCTTTGAACACTTTTCCTTCCTGAAACAGTCAGAAATCTAGATTACACACAGATCAAAGTGGACATGACTGAATGATTTTTGCTCATTAAATACAAGTACAATCGTTAAAAAAATGCATATCAACATTTAATCCAACTACATATTCTTGACTAGTCAATAACAAAAAATCTATGCAATTTTTAAATAGCTGTGTTGATGTGTTTGAAGGTTATATTCTGGCTACAAAAAAAACAAGAAATCCTTCATAATATTTATTTTGTTAAAGATTTTATATTGAAATGTTTTTAATCATTTTGATGATTTTTCAAGAAACAGAGTAATTACACAAACTTGAACTTGAATAATTTTCAAATCAGACTTACCTCCTTAGTGCCGTCAGGTTTCGTGACTGTCACAGTACACTTCCCGTCGGCCCTGGCAGTGACCAGACCCTTAAGGTACAGCTCCGCCTTGTCTGCCACATAGCAGGCATTCTTTGAATCAAAGGGTGCGGCTTGTGCCTCCATCCTCTCCTTCTCAGATTTACGGAGGTATATGGCAGCCTTGCCGTAGATTTGCATCTCAGCGTCCGTACTCATGGTGACGGATAACTAGGAAAGAGATGAAACAAGAAACATGATTGACTCTGTGGTGCTTCCTCCGCAGTCAACAGAGTTAGGTGAGTAGTATCTCTAACAGAATATTCTCATCACTTTTTATTTGAAGAGTCAAACCGTATTTCACCTTGTTTTTCCCCTCCTACAGATGAATGTGTACTTCTTAGAGGACCCTGTGAAACATGAGAGTGTTGTGAAAACGCACAAGTGTAAAGCAGTTGAGGCTGCTGAGGGGAGGACGGCTCATAATAATGACTGGAGCGTAGCAAATGGAATGGCATCAAACACCTGGAAACCATGTGTTTGATGTATTTGATACCATTCCACCCTTTCCACTCCAGTCACTACCACAAGCCCATCCTCCCCAATTAAGGTACCACCAACCTCCTGTGGTCCAAAGCCTCGTCATTTAGTCCCCGAAGGGATAGAAAGCATTTATCTCAGTCATTATAGCCATGTCCAATTCAACTACAGGTGCAACTGGTAACTTTCATTTTCCTAGTGGCAACTCACTTTATTTTTATTCAAATGAATACCACTGAAACCCCAGTTACATTCTAGACCACCCCCTCAATTTACAAACAAGACCATAAATGAAAGTTACTGATTTAAAGTAAAACATTTGAAGTAAAAAAAAAAAAAATACATTGTAAACTAATGCCTTTTGATTGCATATTGTCAAATCTTACATACAAGGGACATGCAGAATTAAATTCAAACAGTGCAGTTAGCTACTGCCTCAGATGCTGAGTGCAAAGATGAGACAAATGTAAAAATCTGAGGAGGTGGAGAGGTCTTACCACAGAGGAAGAAGGTATCTGACTTATGGATGCTGGGGCCTCAGCCTCCTTATATCTGGTTGGAAGTGCTAACCAAGCAAAAGTTAATTATGGACCACTCTGGGAAAGGAAATAAATTGGATGACAGACCTCTGTGTGTCTGTGTCTCACTAGCACCTCCCACTTCCAGGAACACCACACTCCCATTACATTACTTTTTAATGTCATATTTGTCTCTGAAGCGAGATTTGATTACTAATAGTTACAACAATGTCAAAAATGTGATTTATCAAACTGATTCCAGTATTACTCCCACGGACCCTCAAATACTGTAATGGGGTGAGTCCATGTTGCCCCACCACTATTTAGTTCCATTTTAGTGCATTAATCCTCATCAACAACTTTATATATATGTTCACCTGTTATTTCTATTATTTAGCTTGTAAACACATCGGAACTGTCTCCTCACCTCATGCTTGTGACGGAGTTGGCCGTTACCTCGTGCTTTGCTTAATTTGATTTATCACCCTGGTGGAACCGTATTAAATGAATATTTGAAAGCTAGAACGGACACATTTATGCTTTCAATAACAGCTTATAAAACCGTTGAATCTAATGTGTTATTTATCTACAGAATGATCTATTAAAAAGATTCTGGAGGCGCTTTTATTTGTCTCACATTTCAGTTGGCTAAAACGGTCCAGTAGGATTCTTATGACTTACATAACACCATACCAGTATTTCAATAATCTTATCCACTCATATTGCTGACAGCGATATAACTGTCTCAAACATTTATTACTCTCTGAAGTTAACCGCTTAGCAGCTGAGCTGGCTTCAATAAAACTGATATCAAATTAATAGGGAATAGTTACAATAAAGTAACAGATTCCTTTACATTACATTTCAATCAATCCTTTACATAACAGTTTTTTATAACTTTTAGAAAAGACAGCTCTTGCCACTTGTAGAGAGAAAAAACAATAATAAGCAGTTGAGCAAGTTCTTTTATCAAGTCATGCATTTCACATTCTTCAATGTCGATCACATCTTTTCTGATTTCAAACCTTTGCATTCAAATTGTTGTTTAAATGCTATTTGTGTCTAATATGGTGGAGCTAAATTAATGTTCAATAGGGGGAAACTTTACAGAACGTTCAGATAGAAATGTATTGTGAAGAACAGATAGAACTGTCTGTCAGGTAGAACAGGGAATCGTGTCAGCTCTATTCAATACGTTTCTATCAGCAATGTTCAGAACATTTCTACCTCACTGAATACACCCTGTTTGTTCAGGTTCAGTATCCACCCAGCACATCAGTACAAGAAGCCCCAAAGGGGGGAGCTGCTGGATACACTAGTTGAGCAGGGTGACCATCTGGAAGGACCCCATCAAAGCCTTTTCATTTCTTGGACTGTGCTTTCGTCTTCACGACAGCCAAGGTTTATTGTTTGATATATCTGCCAACACCGCCAAATTCTGGCACAGATGCCACTGTTATTAGACAAGATATTTACTTGACGTGTTTGTATGTTGAGAGAACATTCACACCATGCGGACTAAACATTTACGGCATTAAGTTATTTTAATATGCAAAAATGTAATATGTACACCTGCAGGGCCGGCTCCAAACATAAGTGATATATGCGGTCGCTAAGCGGGCCCCAGGGGTTGCTATGGGGATTAGGTCGGGGTCTCAACTTACTGTTAAGAGTTACAATAGTGTAGTAAGGTGCAAGTTATAAATGTGGCATCAGCAGTTTTTCTCTTGTTATGTCAGTCACTGACAATCACTCAACTAGCCATGTCAGCTAACAATTTTTAGATTGGTAAGTTAGTCACTGGTATTTTGACCACCCTTTTTCTATCTAAACTTGCAGTAATCATGGCCGAATACCGACCCGGCATGTTGGGCACGTGCCGAGGACCCCTGAACTCCAGGGGGGACCCCATTGATTTTGTTAATCAATCTCACTCAGATATCATTAACATGGCATAAATCATGGCAAAATGTGTAGAATTGCAAGAAATGTGTTTAAAAGAGCCAAAAAGTATCTCTGCCCCATGGCAAAATGTGTAGAACATGTTTAAAACTGCAACATTTCTCTACATGTCGTTCAGTACAAACCATTCCGCAACATAGCAAACGTTCAAGCGAACTAAACGCAACTCATGTGTTTAAATGTTTGTTGAATAGTGCAGTTGGGAGTTGGAGGTCAGCAAGGAAAGACCTGTTTGTTTGTATTGTTTTATTGCAGCCAAGTTTCACCTTAGCGACAGTCGGATATGATGTGAACAGGCAAAAGCGGTGAGGGAGAAGCGCCCTTCTCAAATCTAACAGTAATCTGCGCCCCTCGGTCATGTTGTCAACAAGGCAACGTGATTCATTGTTCAGAAACATACAACATCTCTTTTCCATAAAATATGTTTGAATTTTCAAACTAGTTTTCAGTGGGAAGGCAGATAAAGACTTTTTTTTGTATGTAAAAACACAGAATTGTACTTATCACTCCACGTGCTTACTTAATTCACTTTTGTTTTGAGACGACTTCGCTGTCGGACAAAATGGGGAACCTGGTTCACACCCGGGAGGCAGCCTGGTTCCAAAACGAATGCAATAGACACAAACCCCTTTGACCCGGGGCATGCACTGGACATTAATTAATAGAACTCCCTCACTGGTATTTTGACCAACCTTTTTAAGAGCTGATCTGATTGGTCAAAATACCAATGATTGAAAAAAAGTTCAGAATTGGGCAGCCTGTCTAAACGCAGCCTAACATACTGAATCTGATTTCAAGTAATTAAGGGCAATATTTTTGATCACTTGATTCAGCTGAACCTGCTGTGTTAGTACTGGGTGGAATAAGAGTCTGCCCACCATGAGGATGGGCTGTCCAGAACAGGAGTTGAAGGCACCTGATATACTGTTATTAACTGCCAGACGTTATTAAGCAGTTGAGCAAACTATCATTATAAAAATAATTGTACATATTTGACGTATTTTGGCATTGCCTTGGGAGGATAACAACTCTTGATCCAATACATGTTAAGGGTGCTTTAATCGACTCAGTCTGTGCTCACAAAGTAGTTTTATCACCACAGACAGGAGTTTGCCTGAGACACCCCAGCGCTTTGGCTCACGTCAGAATTATTTTCATGATTCAATCCATTCAAATGTCACAGCCAGTAAAAATCTAAATCTGGATGTGAAATGTCACATGCTTTGGCATGGATCCACAAAACCTCCCAATCTTGGCTCGGTTCATTCAGATCTTATTTTCCAGATCACATGTCTCTCTGTAAATCTATTATGGTGTCAGCAATGTCAGGACCGTCTGGTTGACTAATAAGGTCAATATAATGTGCTGGACTGTATCGGATCTCTCTGTATTCCACAGTACAGGTTACAGTGGCGTGTATTCATGGATGCCCAAGGAAACCTGGCCCCCCCCCCCCCCCCCAAAAAAAAAATATCAAGAAAAAAATGAATAAACATAAATGATCTTCCGTCTCTCTGTGGTTTTATCATTTTCCTTCAACTTGCAAGAGGCTGAATGTATCTGACCGGAGAAAGCATTCGAGCGAGCGAAACAGCGCCCCTCTGTCTCTGTATGTGTAAGCCATATATCTGATGCTGTGTGGTCAAAAAGAGTATGATATTGTATCATTGAATGCAAGGGGGAGCCAGCGAGCATTTGGCCTCCCTTGATATTTTATTTCAGACAAAAATAGCCAATCAGCGTTGAGATAAACTGAGTGAGTTCAAATGTGAATTGTCCCGGCGCACCAAAACAAAGTATCAACCTTTTAGTTGCCACTCTATTAGACTAAGCAGAGGTGATTTAATGATGTTGAAATGTTGAAGTAGAAATGGTGCTGGAATAGTGGAGGGAGGCAGCTCCTGTTTTCTTTGCGACTTGCAGTAACTCTCTGTGGATCTAAATCAATAGATCAGTTGTCCAAAAATGTAGGAGAAATGAACTTGCTTGACCGTGCTGTAGGTCATGTAATTGTCTGTTACTGTACATGCAATATTCTTTGTCGACTCCACGGGACAGATGTTGCTCTCCAGTTTCATGGTTAAACAAAGGTGTGGTTGAATTTATTCTGCCACTGTGTCTTCTTATTGTCTTGGGCTTAGGCCTATATATCACGGTGGCAAAGCATATAAACTAACAGGTTACAGAGCAAACAACGCAGTTATCACAACACATTGGTTGTAATATGACTTTTTGTTCCTGGCTTGGCTTCCCCAGTGATTTTACCCACCACTGCTGATAGGTTATGAGGTCTTCACCTTTCAGCTTGCAGTGTGAAGTCAATGGAGGACTCAATGTAATATGAATCAAATATATTTACAAGGAGAAACACTTGGACACTTGTGTTTTTCAGAAAACTGTACAGATCTTTGGACAAACATACTAAATGGCATAAATGGCCGTTACAAGACGTCGTCAACAGTTTTACCCTCTGTCAATGACCTTCTCCAACCATGGCCATGATCCAAAACTGGCTGTCAGAAATACATGCAGCCTAAAGTAGTTTAGGATTGCTCTATGACCCTCCGTCGTAGAGATGGTATCAAACCACATCTTCTGACAGGTTTTTGAAACTCCAATTTGATCACATACAGTCCATGACAGAGTTACAGGAAGCAAACTAAAGCAACAGATCATTTACAAGCCCAATATGGCCATGTTCATAAAAGGGTGTGTCAGAAATACAAACATAAAGCGCCGTAGGGGGGAGAGAATTGAGAACCACTGACTTAGTCAACCGTTCTCTATTGATACAAGGCCATACGTGAGTCTTTCACAAGACACCGTCAATGGCTATAATCGTATATAAAATGTAATGGCATGACACAACAGATTAGATGAACTGGAATGACACTCTCACTCACTGCTGCACAAAAACAACTGCGAACAAACCCCACCCCAGACTTCAGATAAAGCGATAACTTTTGTATGTGAAAACACAGAATCCTACTCATTACTCCACATGCTTAACCTATGTCACTTTAGTTTTGAGCCAACGTTGCCGTCGGCCAAAACGGGGCACCTGGCTCATGCACGAGAGGCAGCCTGGTTCCAAAACGAATGCAATCAACCCTAACCCGCATCACCCGGGGCATGCCCTGCACATTAACAGAACTCCCTCACTGGTCTTTTAATCAATCAGACAATTTCACATCAGATCCTTTTCAGAGCTGTTCTGATTGGTCAAAAGACCAATTTTTGAAAAAAAATATCTGAATTTGGCTGCCTGTCTAAACGCATCCTAACATACTGAACCAATTTCAAGTAATTCATGGCTAAATTGAAGGTTATGATAATTTGATTTAGCTGAAGCTGCTGTGTTAGTGCTGGGGTGGAATAAAAGCCTGCACCCCATGTGAATGGGCTGTCCAGAACAGGAGTTGAAGGTCCCTGATATACTGTTATTAACTGTCAGATGTCATTAAGCAGTTGAGTAAACTGTCATTATAAAACTGTTATTGTACATTTGTATTTTAGCAGGGCCTGTAACTCTTGATCCAATATATTTTAAGGGTGCTTTAAACGATCAGTCTGTGCTTGCAAAGTAGTTTTATCACCATAGACAGGAGTTTGGCTGAGACACCCCAGTGCTTTGGCTCACGTCAGCATATTTTTTTACATCATTCAATCCAGTAACATGTCACAGCCAGTAAAAATCTAAATCTGGATGTGAAATGTCACATGCTGTGGAGAGGCGGGGTCATGCTGTGGCATGTATCCACATGACAACCAAGCTTGGCTAATTCCGATTTCATTTTCCAGATCACATATCTCGCTGTAAATCTATTACGGTGTCAGCAATGTGAGGACCTTCTGGTCAACTAATAAGGTCAATATAATGTGCTGGCCTGTATCAGATCTCTCTGTGGTCTACAGTATAGGTATGAGGTGTTCACCTTTCAGCATGCAGTGTGAAGTCTATGGAGCGCTAAATGTAATTTATCATGAATCTCATGCCATGTTGTCAACATGCCAATAAAATACATGTTCGAACGTTCAAACTCATTTTCATTGGGAAGGAAGACAAAGTTCTTTTTTAAATCAAAAGCAATCACTTTTCCATTGTGACACCGCAGAATTCTACTCATTACTCAACCTATGTCACTTTTACATTGTGACACCTCAGAATTCTACTCATTACTCAACCTATGTCACTTTTACATTGTGACACCTCAGAATTCTACTCATTACTCAACCTATGTCACTTTTACATTGTGACACCGCAGAATTCTACTCATTACTCAACCTATGTCACTTTTACATTGTGACACCTCAGAATTCTACTCATTACTCAACCTATGTCACTTTTACATTGTGACACCTCAGAATTCTACTCATTACTCAACCTATGTCACTTTTACATTGTGACACCTCAGAATTCTACTCATTACTCAACCTATGTCACTTTTACATTGTGACACCGCAGAATTCTACTCATTACTCAACCTATGTCGCTTTTACTTGGAGCCAACTTCGCCGTCAGCCATGACGGGGCATCTGGTTCACACACGGGAGTAGACACTAACATGCTTCCCCCGGGGCAGTAATAGAACTCCCTCACTGGTCCTTTGACCAATCACATCTTTTTACATCAGATCTTTTTTCAGAGCTTGTCTGAATTGGTCAAAAGACCAATTATTGAGAGAAAAAAAGATCAGTATTGGGCTGGCTATCTAAACGCAGCCTGAACCCACTGTGTTAGTGCTGGGCTGGAATAAAAGCCTGCACCCCATGTGGATGGGCTGTCCAGAACAGGAGTTCCAGGCCCCTGATATACTGCTATTAACTGCCAGATGTCAATAAGAAGTTGAGTAAACTGTCATTATAAAACTGTTATTGTACATATTTGTCGTATTTTAGCAGGGCCTTGGAGGATCAGATAGTAACTCCTGATCCAATATATTTTAAGGCTGCTTTAAATGGTTTTATCACCACAGACAGGACTTTGCCTGAGACACTTTTCAAGCATCAACATCTATAAGTGACTTTGTTGAGCTTCACAATACATTTTTGATACTTTCGAATGATTTGGACATGATGCCCTAAAAATGCTAAAATCGGTCCCATGACTTGAATGGAAATTGTGACACAAATGCTAAAACTCTAGCATTTGGAAACAGTGCCAGGGAAACTAAACCCAAGCATGGATTGCTGTCATACCTTGTCCATATAATTCTTACAGGGTTAGAAAATCAATGTGTAATTTTGTAATTTGGGTGAACTATCCCTAAACATCAATCCAGGCGTTCTGAGATCTGGCATTCATCTGCAATGTAGTCAGCGTGGACTGTGGCCATTTGCTTAAGAACCACAGATTTCACAAAACCTGCAACTAATGTAAGCTTACAGAGTGGGTAACTGTTCACTGCTCCAAAAACTGCCTTCTGACACCATGTATCTAGTCTGTTTTGACTGACTATGTGGCCTTTATTCCAACCTAAAGGCCACACAGTCTGTGGATTCTATTTATAGCCGTCTCATAAAAGTGTGAAGCATCTGCTATGTGTGAAGCCTCCGCTTTGCTGACAAAGCTATCTAGGGGGTCACGGAGCTATCTAGGGGGTCACGGTGGCGTGAGTTTGGGGGGTGAATGTAGCAGATGAGGATCTCTCAGCCTGATGTGTCTCGGCTGAATAGCCAGGTTTTTGGTGGCGCGACAGGGTAACAGGAGGGCAGTCGGTACTCGCCAAGCAGCCTGACATCATTTAGACCTCGTTCAAAGTGAACGTTGACAGCACAATTAATAAAAAGCTTCTGTGTCTGAAACCTGTCTTGCCTACTGCTTAGAAGTGCAGTCACCTCCAAAATGATTGACACCCTTGATAAAAATGAGCAAAAATACTGTATAAAATAAATAATTCAAATACTGAGCTATGTTGTATGCAAAAAAACATTTTGGCAAATGTTCATATTTTATACTAATTCACTTGCTCAGAGATAGATATTTTTTGAACAAGTGTCACGTTCCTGGCCTTATTTCCTTTGTTTTGTCTTTGTTTAGTTGGTCAGGACGTGAGCTGGGTGGGCATTCTATGTTATATGTTTCTATGTTGGGTTCTTTTCAATTAGCCTGATATGGTTCTCAATCAGGGGCAGGTGTTTTACGTTTCCTCTGATTGAGAACCATATTAAGGTAGGCTGTTCACACTGTTTGTTTGTGGGTGATTGTTCCTGTGTCAGTGTTTGTGCCACACGGGACTGTTTCGTTTGTGAGTTTGTTCCTGTTCGTGCGTTCTTCGTTGTCTGTAAGTTCTCATGTTCAGGTCTGTTTACGTCGTTTATTATTTTGTAGTTTGTTCAAGTGTATTTTCGTCTTCGTTATTATTATTAAAATCATTATGTCTTCATACCTCGCTGCATATTGGTCCGATACATGCTCCTCCTCAGACAAGGAGGAGAACGAACGTTACAACAAGTAATATTTTCTTCGGAGTGGCTGCAGATCAGACTATTCCCTGACCTTTCTATTTCTTCTGCTGACCAGCTAAAAGTCTCGGAAGCTTCTGCGCGTCTGCGGGATTCTCTACGTAGATTTTTTTAAGTAGCTGCTGCTCACTCTGCTACCGCTTCCCCATCCTTCCTCCCAGCAGCAATGATTGGACACCTAAATAGGCAGTCTATTTAGGCACGCTATTTATAGTTAGCATATCAAACACAAGCAAGACACAGACAGGTAGTCTAAACAGCAATTACATTTTATTTTTTCATTCATTGCACACATTGGCTAAACAGGAGGCAGACAGGCCATTCAAAGTAGGTAGTGTTCTTTTTTTCAGCAACATATGACCAATAGCAGTAGGCCCTGGGCCTGTTCCAAAACTAACTCGCCCACTATCAAACTCTGGTTAGCGGCTACACGCTTCAGCTGCCCAGAGTTGGAACAGCTACTCTGGCGAATTTCAATCATGCACAGATCATCGTGTCGATCATGACATCGGCTACATCATCGTGTCGGACATATCGGTTGAGGTTTGAGACATCGGCTACATCATCGTGTCGGACATATCGGTTGAGGGTTCAGACATCGGCTACATCATCGTGTCGATCATATCGGTTGAGGGTTCAGACATCGGCTACATCATCATGTCGATCATATCGGTTGAGGGTTCAGACATCGGCTACATCATCGTGTCGATCATATCGGTTGAGGTTTGAGACATCGGCTACATCATCGTGTCGATCGTATCGGTTGAGGGTTCAGACATCGGCTACATCATCATGTCGATCATATCGGTTGAGGGTTCAGACATCGGCTACATCATCGTGTCGATCATATCGGTTGAGGGTTCAGACATCGGCTACATCATCGTGTCATACATATCGGTTGAGGTTTGAGACATCGGCTACATCATCGTGTCGATCATATCGGTTGAGGGTTGAGACATCGGCTACATCATCGTGTCGATCATATCGGTTGAGGGTTCAGACATCGGCTACATCATCGTGTCGGACATATAGGTTGAGGTTTGAGACATCGGCTACATCATCGGGTCGATCATATCGGTTGAGGGTTCAGACATCGGCTACATCATCGTGTCGGACATATCGGTTGAGGGTTCAGACATCGGCTACATCATCGTGTCGATCATATCGGTTGAGGGTTCAGACATCGGCTACATCATCGTGTCGATCATATCGGTTGAGGGTTCAGACATCGGCTACATCATCGTGTCGATCATATCGGTTGAGGGTTGAGACATCGGCTACATCATCGTGTCGATCATATCGGTTGAGGGTTCAGACATCGGCTACATCATCGTGTCGATCATATCGGTTGAGGGTTGAGACATCGGCTACATCATCGTGTCGATCATATCGGTTGAGGGTTCAGACATCGGCTACATCATCGTGTCGGACATATAGGTTGAGGTTTGAGACATCGGCTACATCATCGGGTCGATCATATCGGTTGAGGGTTCAGACATCGGCTACATCATCGTGTCGGACATATCGGTTGAGGGTTCAGACATCGGCTACATCATCGTGTCGATCATATCGGTTGAGGGTTCAGACATCGGCTACATCATCGTGTCGATCATATCGGTTGAGGGTTCAGACATCGGCTACATCATCGTGTCGATCATATCGGTTGAGGGTTGAGACATCGGCTACATCATCGTGTCGATCATATCGGTTGAGGGTTCAGACATCGGCTACATCATCGTGTCGATCATATCGGTTGAGGGTTGAGACATCGGCTACATCATCGTGTCGGACATATCGGTTGAGGGTTCAGACATCGGCTACATCATCGTGTCGATCATATCGGTTGAGGGTTCAGACATCGGCTACATCATCGTGTCGATCATATCGGTTGAGGGTTCAGACATCGGCTACATCATCGTGTCGGACATATCGGTTGAGGGTTCAGACATCGGCTACATCATCGTGTCAGACATATCGGTTGAGGGTTCAGACATCGGCTACATCATCGTGTCGGACATATCGGTTGAGGGTTCAGACATCGGCTACATCATCGTGTCGATCATATCGGTTGAGGGTTCAGACATCGGCTACATCATCGTGTCGTACATATCGGTTGAGGGTTGAGACATCGGCTACATCATCGTGTCGATCATATCGGTTGAGGTTTGAGACATCGGCTACATCATCGTGTCGATCATATCGGTTGAGGGTTCAGACATCGGCTACATCATCATGTCGATCATATAGGTTGAGGGTTCAGACATCGGCTACATCATCGTGTCGATCATATCGGTTGAGGATTGAGACATCGGCTACATCATCGTGTCGATCATATCGGTTGAGGTTTCAGACATCGGCTACATCATCGTGTCGATCATATCGGTTGAGGGTTCAGACATCGGCTACATCATCGTGTCGATCATATCGGTTGAGGGTTCAGACATCGGCTACATCATCGTGTCGATCATATCGGTTGAGGGTTGAGACATCGGCTACATCATCGTGTCGATCATATCGGTTGAGGTTTGAGACATCGGCTACATCATCGTGTCGGACATATAGGTTGAGGGTTCAGACATCGGCTACATCATCGTGTCGATCATATCGGTTCACAGTTCAGAAGAGGGGGATTAAAGAGAGAAATGTGCAGGGAGGGGGAGGATGAGCAGCAGAGATGGAAGAAACATTTCAGGACAATTTGTGTTATAGTCTTGGTAAGTGTTGGGTGTTTTAAGAGGGAGTGTCCTTACCTATCTTCCCTGACTATTTCATGAGACTCACTTGGCCCCAGTCTCAGTGCCCCAGTCTCAGTGCACCAGTCTCAGTGCACTAGTCTCAGTGCCCCAGTCTATGTGCCCCAGTCTCTGTGCCCCAGTCTCATCTAAGGACATCAGCTCCTTCAAGAGTATCAAGTGTCTTTTTTTGATTCAGTAAGTTGTTGCTAGGGCAATTGAATTCAAGTTACGATCCTCTATCTAGTAGCCTACTTAATAATTGTTGTTTGAGCTGTCTGATTGGTCAGTACTTGTGACTGTTGCTGTGGACATAGATTAGTTTTCAGGCCTGTTTATGTAATTGTCGTGCTAATTTGTAGGCCTGTTGTCATCTAGGGGGTATTTTTCTTCACCTCTGCTAGGTAATCGGCAATTAGACTGGGTACTTAGTGTCTCCCTTGTTTTTTCAGCAGCAGCTGTAAGCGGCGGTCTTGTCAAGCGGAGGTGTTGTCACCAAAACTAAGACTGTCTCCGAAACAAAAATGTTCTGAGTTATTCAAAGACGTAAAGAGTTATTCAGAGGAAGGAAAGAGAGGAAGGCTCTCTCACTTGAGTATCTTCGTTATTTTTAGTATTGTAGCTTTGTCAACTATGTGTGTGTTTTCTATCTCTGTTCGTTCCTCTACTTGTAGGTTTTGCAGACGTCCATGGCGCCCCACTGCCCGTGACTGCAACCCTTCTAATTTAGTGTACCCTGCGCGCACACAGCCCATGTGGAATTCCTGGCCTCCGGCAGTGTTTAGAACTGTCGATCTGCGGTCATCTGCAGTCATTTCAGACAGAGACGTGTATTACTTAAATGGAGATGATCTTTTCCCTCTCTCTCCTGTCCATCTCCTCATTTGAATTCCATGCTGTCACTGTAACTCAGCCCCTACCCACTCAGACCCTACCCACTCAACCCCTAACCCCCCGGCCCCTACCCACTTAGACCCTACCCACTCAGACCCTACCCACTCAACCCCTAACCCCCCGGCCCCTACCCACTTAGATCCTACCCACTCAGACCCTACCCACTCAACCCCTAACCCCCGGGCCCCTACCCACTTAGCCCCAACCCAGATGGACATGTGCCATCGCAATCTTTGCGCTCTCTCTCCCACTACTCTCCTCTATCCTATCATCTCTCCCTTCTGCTAAATCATTCTCCCTCCTATCTCCTGATTCTGCTCCTTCAACCCTACTCTCAATCAAATCAAATGTTTTATTCGTCACATGCTTCGTAAACAACAGGTGTGGACTAGCAGTGAAAAGCTTACTTACTTGCTCTTCCCAACAATGCAGAGAGAAACAACAGGTGTGGACTAGCTGTGAAATGCTTACTTACAGGCCCTTCCCAGCAATGCAGAGAGAAACAACAGGTGTGGACTAGCCGTGAAATGCTTACTTACAGGCCCTTCCCAACAATGCAGAGAGAAACAACAGGTGTGAACTAGCATTTTAGAGTGGCCTTTTATTGTCCCCAGAACAAAGTGCGCCTGTGTAATAATCATGTTGTTTAATCAGCTTCTTGATATGCTACACCTGTCCGGTGGATGGATTATCTTGGCAAATTCTCACTAACAGGGATGTAAACACATTTATGCACAAAATGTGAGAGAAATAAGTTTTTGTGCATATGGAACATTTCTGGGATCTTTTATTTCACCTCATGAAACATGGGACCAATACTTTACATGAAGCGTTTCTATATTTGTTTCAGTATAATAGTCAAGTCATAGTGTAAAAACAGTTGAACTGTTTCTAAACAGGTGAGCTGGTTAAAGTTTCTGGTGTTTTGTGTTGGAAAACGGAGTGGGTTGAGCATAACACATCAACCCTGTTACCCATAGATATACAGGCTAGAAATGTTTTAACAATTTCAACTACAAAAAATGTGTTGCTTGCATTCAATTGCCACTCCCTGTTACACACAACAAGCTTCACAAGGGGATTTATGGCTGATTTAAGATGAAATCGTCAACCCTGTTAGTCAACTCTTTTACAGTCAACCCTGCTACAGTCAACCCTGTTACTTTATTTGGCACATAGTAGGCACATACTATAGTATTTTTTTTATTTAACCTCTTGAGATTGGAAAACGTGTTTTTTATTAAGTTGAACATGTGCTTTTTATGACAGAATGTTAAAGCCCACATGCAGTATTTTTTATTTTCAAATCATCATTGTGTTTATTTAACGAAAATAACTCCAAATACATTTAAATGTTTTAATGATGCATCTTTCCAACAACCGCCGAAGATGTAAAAATGCGTTTCACAAAACACCACGCAGAGAGAACGGTCGCTAAGTGCGTCCTTGGAGCATGTGGATGTGTGTGGATACTGATAAAAGATCGGAAGAAAGGGAGCACTGCTCTCGGATCAGTTTTCTCCATTCAAATCTTACCTTTACATGACAATTATTTCACAATACCGACGACGGATCGGCTACTAGAGAGGTATTTCCACCTATGGCTGCACATTTTGATGTGGCTTATTGTAATCCTTACCCAATAAAACGGCACTAAATCACCGATTTGGCACATCATTGCGCACAGGTTAGGTTACCCGTCATGAAATAAATTGAGACAAATTACAGACAGTAGCCTACAAGTAGCAAAATATAACTCAATTAATTGAACATGAAGTGTATGTCAATATGATTGAAATAGGCCTATTTCCGCACACTATTTATATTGAATGCAGTCATCTCGTTTTTCATTTGAAGCGTAATTTCATATGTTGTTTGTTTGTATTAATTGAAAAGACATTGCCAACTTTGTATTTGTAGTCAACTTTGTTGTGGAGTTATCATCGGTCACAGAGAAACTGATAAACGATGATTCTATGTTTACCCGAGATGTGTATAAAGTGATGCAGAAGGGTAAAATAAACCCATCGAACGATGCAATTAGCTGTTGTTCCAGTGTTCGGAGGCAGTCGTTATATTACGAGTATTTTCAAGTGCAACGTCAATAGCGATGATTTTGGGAAACAGCTAGTAGATTTAACGACGCTCCTACGAAGGTTATAACGATGAATTTAGCCTTTAGATGCTTTTGGAAAACCTGGCCCAGAACGATATGTGCCGTGATAGCAATGATACAGTCATGTTCTCAAGACCGTCATGGCTGCGCGACATACGATGCGATCATTGTGGAACTTAACTAAATCGTTCTGGGATAATATTATATTTTTACAAAGTTGTTTGGAGGTTATGGTAATTTTCAGCTCAGATCGTATGTGAAACGGCTTGAAGACCGTTTTAATGGTTTGTCACGTCACCACTGTTGCAGCAGCCTAAAGCTGAGGGGAGGCATTGTAAATAATAATTTGTTCTTACCTGACTTGCCTAGTTAAATAAAAAAAGAATGCAAGTTCTTGCACTTCTTCTTTTTATTAGGGGTCATGGTTCCATCTTCTATTTGGGGGGTGGGGGGGGGGGGGGGGGGGGTAACTCAGTCTGTGTCAGAATAGACGCTAATATCACCCATTTCATTCATCACACCTTCACTGATATCTCTTCAAGTAGGTTAAGTTTAAGTCACCACGATAATACAAACAACAGGTATCCTGAATGATGCCCAAACTTAAACTGTCAGTTATGGGGAGGATGTGTTTGAGTGTGTCTGTTGGTCATGGGAAGAACACACCTGTAGTCCTGGGAGCTCCATGACTGGAGGTGGAGGGGGTCTGGGAGGGGGGTCTGGGAGTGGAAGGGGGTCTGGGTGGGGGTCTGGGAGTGGGAGTGGAAGGGGGTCTGGGTGGGGGTCGGGGGGTCTGGGAGAGGGGGGTGGAAGGGGGGCTGGGAGAGGGGGCTGGGAGGGGGTCTGGGGGTGGAAGGGGGTCTGGGGGTCTGGGAGAGGGGGTGGAAGGGGGTCTGGGAGAGGAGGCTGGGAGTGGAAGGGGGTCTGGGGGTGGAAGGGGGTCTGGGAGGGGGCTGGGTGGGGATCTGGGAAAGGGGGGTGGAAGGGGGTCTGGGAGAGGGGTCTGGGAGGGGGTCTGGGAGAGGGGGCTGGGGGCTGGGAGTGGAAGGGGGTCTGGGGCTGGAGAGAGCACAGGGTCTTGGTGGGGCGCTGGGTAAGGCTATTTAAACCTATCAAAAGCATATGCCTGACAAACCTGACTAACTTGAAAGGGCGGTTTACCAAACACAAGTTAAGCCTAAAAATAATTTTCAATGGAGATTTGTCCATTAGTTACTACAGGAGGACCCCCAGGAGACTGGTCACACTGGGTACCAGGTCAGCCCACAGCTCCCCCACCTGGAGAGAGAGAGAATTACAACAACACTCAGTCAATAACACAGTCATATTCTATTCTATTCATGCGTGTGTATATAGTAAAGATCATATATAGAATTTAATGGCAGGTTGTCGTTATAGGTGATATGTGTGTGTTTGTACTGAACTTTGTTGCTGTTTTTAATACTGTTTTTTTTAAATGTGAGAACTCAAGAGGGGTATACTACTTAGCAGGATTAATGATTTAACAACCAAAAACGCAAATTGAAGTTTATCTTTCTTAATTAACTTGAAAATCAGTCGGTCTTTTTGCTTATCAAAGTTAGCTGGCTAACTCATTGATTCTGCTGTGTAGTAGACCCCTCAGAGGTCTCACATTATATACAAATATATTAAAACAGCTCTCATATAGACCCCTCTGGTGATTGAGGTTTATAATGTATTTACTTCTTTGTCCAGAGTCCTCCTCTTCTTCCTTGACTGATCTCTCTTCTTCCCCTTCTTTCACTCCTCTCTCCTCCACTGCCTTTGTGACTCCTCTCTCCTCCACTGCCTCTGTGACTGCTCGCTCTTCCACCTCCTCTGTGACTGCTCTCTCCTCCACCTCCTCTTTGACTCCTCCCTCCTCCACCCTCTCTGTGACTCCTCTCTCCTCCTTTTTGAGTGCTTTCTTCTCAAACTCCTTTTCTTCATCTCCTGTCTCCTCCTCTCCAGACGTGTTAGTCTATGAGTTGGATCTGTAGCTAGTATGATCAAAACAAGACCAAACAGTAATATGAATTCCATATAGCTAGTTAGCACAAACTACTTTACAGAGTGGTTTTTTGAAGTTGTTCGCTACCTAGCTATGTGGTAGCTAGCTAGTAAAAGCTACATTGCATCACGGGTTGGAACCAGTTCGGTGAACAGAGCCGAAATTCGGAAAATAAATACATTTTTTGAGGAACAGAAAACAGAAACGGAAGTGATCTATAATGTTTTTCAATAGAACTGTTATTTTAAAAGCGTGTGAACCAGTTAATAATTTTTTTTTTACAGTCCCACAGAAAAACATGACAAAGTAGGCCTACCGAGTGGTGCAGCAGTCTAAGGCAATGAAATGCAATGAACTGGGCCTGGCAGAAGGTGAAACTCGTAGTAAACTGCTGATTAGTGTAAAAAGGGGGTGAATCTACTTCAACATTCTGGTCAATAACCTTAGTAATATCCGCAATGTGAATTTCACCACTAGTAGGCAGGAGGGGAACTCTAATCGTTATGGAAGTGTATATCTGCCAAAAATCTATTGGATAATGCAAATTGGCTAATGATAAATCAATATCACATTTGTAATTTCTTTTCCCATTTATGTGCGCATAATCTCGGTTAAACCCAGAACTAAAATGTAGCGTTATTTTGTCAGATGATCGTTAACCATTTTAAGGTCGTCTGTCCACGAGAGGTTAATGTGTGCCTAATCTGTGACAAAATTCAAATGCAAAATTCCTGTTTCCTGAGAACTTTTTTCTGAGAAGTGTTCCCTTTTAAATTGTTACCATGGTTTTGCCTATGCTTCTCATATTTTTTTTCTTTTAGAAACATTTAGATTTGGGCATGTCTATAGGGGCCAATTCCTCCAAGTGTAAAGAGTTAAAACTATAATTTTGATGTTTTGGATGGTCAGTCTTTACATCCATAGCTGTCTATGAATTTGAGAGTGGTTACATTTCATAGAGGCGCGTTGGGAATGGACAAGCAAAATACTTTGTGCCCCTGCCTTTGACAAAGTTGGCACTGGTTATCAAAGGGCGACATCAGAGCTCACCTAAAATGCCCATATGGCACTGGTTGAGAGAAATTGTCATGGTTTTTGGGCAGAATTATGTTTTATGTGTTGTTGGAGGTACGTCTTGGTCAGTTTAGAAAATGCCGCCCTGGTCAATCTGCCAACATAGGCAAACGCCTAATCCTGCCTAATGAGTGGGTCGGCGGTGGGATTAATTTAAATGTGATGTAAAGGAATCTGTTACTTTATTGTAACTATTCCCTATTCATTTGATATCGGTTAGATTTGGGGATGTCATTTTAGGTGAAAATTTAAGAAAAAAAGGGTCCGATCCTAAGAGAAGATAGATTGAGAAACGTTTTGTTTTGTAGGCAGTATATAGTCTTCATTTCTATTGCTGCTATTTAAACATGACATTTCTTATGTTGACTCGCCAAGAATCACCAGTCATGTGTCAGTGGGTGATAACTAAGTAGTGGATAAATGTGGATATACATTTTTTTAAATGATTAAACTTGTATTTAATGAGCAAAAAGCATTCAGTCGTGTCCACTTTGATCTGCGTGTAATCTAGATTTCTGACTGTTTCAGGAAGGAAAAGAGTTCAAAGATGCAGACATCTATGAGATGAACCCCCCTAAGTACGACAAGATTGAGGACATGGCCATGATGACCTACCTGAATGAAGCCTCTGTGTTGTATAACCTCAAAGAGCGTTATGCAGCATGGATGATCTATGTAAGAAACCTGCACATACAAACACACACATACATTAACATGAGATATACAGTGCATTTGGAAAATATTCAGACCCCTTGACTTTTTCCACATGTCTTTATGTTACAGCCTTATTCTAAAATGTATTCAATTGTTTTTCCACTTGTCAATCTACACACAATACCCCATAATGACAAAGCAAAAACAGGTTTTTAGAAATGTATTACAAATGAAAAACTGAAATATCACATTTACATAAGTATTCAGACCCTTTACTCAGTCCTTTGTTGAAGCATCTTTGCCAGCGATTACAGCCTCAAGTCTTCTTGGGTATGACGCTACAAGCTTGGCACACCTGTATTTGGGGAGTTTCTCCCATTCTTCTCTGCAGATCCTTTCAAGCTCTGTAAGGTTGGATGGGGACCGTTGCTGCACAGCTATTTTCAGGTCTCTCCAGAGATGTTTGATCGGGTTCAAGTCCGGGCTCTGGCTGGGCCACTCAAGGACATTCAGAGACTTGTCCCGAAGCCACTCCGCACCACTCATTGTCTTAGCTGTGTGCTTAGGGTCGTTGTCCTGTTGGAAGGTGAACCTTTGCCCCAGTCTGAGGTCCTTAGTGCTCTTGAGCAGGTTTTCATCATGGATCTCTCTGTACTTTGCTTGGTTCATCTTTCCCTCGGTCCTGACTAGTCTTCCAGTCCCTCCCGCTGAAAAACATCCCCACAGCATGATGCTGCCACCACCATGTATCACCGTAGGGATGGTGCCAGGTTTCCTCCAGACGTGACGCTTGGCATTCAAGCCAAAGAGTTCAATCTTGGTTTCATCAGATCAGAGAATATTCTTTCTCATGATCTGAGAGTCCTTTAGCGGCCTTTTGGCAAACTGTCCTGTGCCTTTTACTGAGGAGTGGCTTATGTCTGGCCACTCCATCATAAAGGCCTGATTGGTGTAGTGCTGCAGAGATGGTTGTCCTTCTGGAAGGTTCTTCCATCTCCACAGAGGAACTCTGGAGCTCTGTCAAATCAAATCAAATCATATTGTATTAGTCACATGCGCCGAATACAACAACCTTACAGTGAAATGCTTACTTACAAGCCCCTAACCAACAATGCAGTTAAAAAAAAAATACAAATAAGAATAAGAAATAAAAGTAACAAGTAATTAAAGTGCAGCAGTAAAATAACAATAGCGAGACTATATACAGGGGGTACAGAGTCAGTGTGCGGGGATAATTGAGGTAATATGTACATGTAGGTAGAGTTATTAAAGTGACTATGCATAGATAATAACAGAGAGTAGCAGCGGCGTAAAAGGAGGGGGGGGGGGCAATGCAAATAGTCTGGGTAGCCATTTGATTAGATGTTCAGGAGTCTTATGACTTGGGTGGTAGAAGCTGTTTAGAAGCCTCTCGCCATGTTCCGTTCAGCTGTTACTGAATGTTCCAACTTCAATTAGTTATTCTCAAATATGCTTTAAGATACAATTGTCAAATATATGTCAACAATCCTTCCTCCAAAGGACCCATCTGTGGATGGAATGTCATGAAAATCCATTTTTGTTCAAGTTTCGTGATGAATAGCTTTCTAATAGCTACAATAATGTGGCATACAGACAGGCTTTCTAGCTAACCTTCCTTTCTCAAGTTGTTAATGTTTCCTCTTTCAGAACCTATTCATAATCCACTTCCCTGCCAGTGACAAGCATACCCATAACATGATGCTGCCACCACAATACTTAAAAAATCCAAAAGGGATCAACATCATTGCATTCACTACACTCGCATTAACATCTGCTAACCATGTGACCAATACAATTTGGTTTGATTCACTCCATGTTACTGGCCTGATAAAGTGAAAAGGAAGAAGCGTGTGTTAAAGAATCCACTCCCATTCTGTTAGCAACAGGGCTGTTAAGTAATACTGCAAGACAAAACTTTTTGGCATAAATTAAAAACTACAGGGTTGGGTCAAATCCAATCCAACACAGACTGAAACAGTCTATTGTTAAGTATTGTGGTGGCAGCATCATGTTATGGGTATGCTTGCCGTTGGCTGGGAGTTGGGAGTTTGTCAGGATCCAATGAAATATGAAAGGTAAAAAGTTAGAGGAAAACCAGTCTCAGTCTTCTGAAAACCCTGGGATAGAATAAAACTCTTCAGCCAGACAATTACACAAATGTATTTTCCAAAGATACACCAAAATGGATTTCCAAGTGGTGTTATAAGTGTTCTGGAATCGTCTAATCTCAATCCTGATTTAAATTTGCTTAAAAATCAGAGACTAGGTTTGAATACTGGAATCCATCAATGATTCCCAACCAAATTTAATGAGCTTGAGCAATTTTGACAAAAACAATGGATATATGTAGCCCTAACAGTTGTGAAAATTTGGTCACATCTTATTCCAAATGATTCACAGCTGTAATGGCTGACAAAGGTACTTCCAACAAGTATTAACTCAGTGGAGTGGAGACTTATCCAATTACTATACATTTTTCTTCTTAATTTGGAAAATGGTATATCCTTCTTTCACTTTGAAAATGTGGAGTAAATCTGTAGGAAGAAGTATCTAATTTAATAATATTTCAGATTTAATTTTAAAGGCACCAAACTGAAAAAAGTTAAACGGGGAATTCAGGGCACAGCGAGCACTGCAGAGCAGCTAGCTAGCTAAAAGCTAGGCTAAGTTGAAGATACCATTGTAGCTAGCAACCTCCACCTAACGATCATCATCAAAACATTAACATCATTACTATCACAATAAACATCATTACTATCACAACAAACATCATTACTATCAAAACAAACATCATTACTATCACAACAAACATCATTACTATCAAAACAAACATCATTACTATCACAACAAACATCATTACTATCACAACAAACATCATTACTATCAAAACAAACATCATTACTATCACAATAAACATCATTACTATCACAATAAACATCATTACTATCACAATAAACTTAAACGGGAGGCGACAGTCATAATATAATTGGCTTAGCAGCCAATGTATATTATTTAACATTAGTAATAAAATAGTACTCTTATAGGAATGGGTAATTGTTTACAAGTTTCTAGCTATCCCATAAAGCCATCACTGAAAACCAGATATTTTAATCTTCTCTGTTTTGGTAACTTCCTGTTCTTCAACGGACTCTGGCTGGACTGAAGACAACGTCAAGTTTGAAAAATGTCAACGTATGAAGTGTCCGTCTCACAGCGGTACCTTGAACCACAAGGCGGGGTTGCGTTTTCACTCCGTTGTGGACATCTCCATTAAAATGCATGACATCCGGGGAAATGTAACGGAGTGTTTATGGGTGATGTGAACGAGGCTTAAGTTCCATCGCTATCGGGAAACCGGGCCCAGACTGATTACCACTGGAATCCGCATAGCGAAACAAAATGTAACCTTGCGAGACTTCCGCATGGTTGTACGACATTAAGCAACCTTTGCAGTGGCAGGCAAGAAAGGCTTCTTGCGTAGCCTCTTCTAGCCTGGGTGTTTATTCACCTTTATTGGAGAATAGTGATACTACATGTTGATTGGATATTTGCTATACACGGTTGTTTGGATATTTGCGATACACACCTACGTATTTATTTGGACAGTGAAGCTAAAACGTTTAATTTGTCTCTATACTCCAGAATTTTGTTTCATATGAGGTGACAGTACAGAATGTCACCTTTTATTTGAGGGTATTTTCATACATATATGTTGTACCGTTTAGGAATTGTCGTGGAAATTACCACCAGGGACACCTGAAGTCAATCTTAAATGAATCATTCTTTACTTTCAGCAAGCTGGAGAGGTTCCAACAAACTTAATGTACCATAGTACACATGACGATCAGGAGCTCCCCCGGGGCAGTCCCGTTAGTTCTCTTATATACTGCTTACACAGACAAGTTATATTTGCATGATTTAACTTATTCATTACTCATAATTAATTCATCATTAACATTTGGTTCATGTATGTGACCGACCATTACCTCACGAGGCCTCTTCGCTCCAAGCTGAGACCTTGAAACTAAGACATCTCTTTCAGTTGGCAAAACAATGTTATGGGCGTGCTGCCAAATTGCTTATACTGATAGTGAGGATTCCTCCCAGCCACGATCAATCAGTCACTTGCATGAACCCAGTCAAATTGGTTATTAGAAAACCACAAACATAAAATGTTCCTTCACAAAATGAAAGCACTTTATGTATCTAGTCCTCCCATTTGAAGGTGTCATAAGTATTGGGACAACCAGCATGGCTACCACAGCATTCTGCAGCAAAACGCCATCCCATCTGGTTTGCGCTTAGTGGGACTATAATTAGTTTTTCAACAGGACAATGACCCAAAACATACCTCCAGGCTGTGTAAGGGCTATTTGACCAAGAAGGAGAGGGATGGAATGCTACATCAGATGACCTGGCCTCCACAATCACCCGACCTCAACCCAATTGAGATGGTTTGGGATGAGTTGGACCGCAGAGTGAAGGAAAAGCAGCCAACAAGTGCTCAGCATATGTGGGAACTCCTTCAAGACTGTTGGAAAAGCATTCATACTGAAGCTGGTTGAGTGACTGCCAAGAGTAGGTGTGTTCAAACTTTTGACTGGGACTGTATGTTTTAAACTTTAATTCATAGGCCAGGTTGTAGCAACCTCACAATGGGTACAGGGAAAATGAGTATCATGTAGTAGCCTAAACCTATAGATGTTACATTCAACTGGGTGAATGGAATATGAATGACAATATCATGTAAAAGGCATAAACAAATCATCCTGTAATAGAAATAAGGCTCATAAAAAAATACAAATTATAATCATCCTCATCTTAAACAGCACCGACCGCCACTGCCTTACTTACAGTATAGCCTACCTGTAAAGCACCAGAAATAATGAACCTTCAACCCTCCATAATAAACTAAGACAGGAGACTGAGCTTAGTAATTGAAATACAATATGTTTATTAATTTTTGGTTATATTCCCGCTAATTAGAAGTTATTGTTGCATACATTTTTTTGTGACTAAATTATATAATTTTTACAAAAAAGAAAAAGAAAAAGTGATTATAGAAATCCAACTAGAATATATAATGTCTGATTACTGGGGATTCTCTATGGACAGATATTAGCTATGGATTCCACAATGGCAAATACATCTTCACTGAATTGTCCGCTGTGGCTGCTGAAGGTCTGCTGGTGTAGAAAGTATTGCCCAACAAGACAGCTGTATAGTGGAAATACTGACATTGACAGGACATGTCTGTTAAGCACCAACAAAATAAACACTGTTTCTGTCAAACTGCCTTTTCTCTGCATTTCTGACTTTTTGGTTTCCTGAAAAAGTGATATGATGATAATGGCTTATTGTGAACATACCAGCTTCATTTCAATAAACAATATTCAAACAACTCCAGAACACGGTAAGTCTTCTCTACAGTGGGAGTTAAATGCTGTGTCTTCAAATGTGATGCCTGACTGAAGCTTTCCACACAGACAACATGTTCCACACTCCTTTGCAAGTTTTAACCCCCTTTAAGTAACCAGGTAAGTTATTGTTAGTCATAATTAGTTGGTGTTATATTTTATTAGTATAAACTGGTGAAACTATCCCCATATTGACAGCAGAGTGTAGGCTTCTCCCCTATGTGAATAAGCTAGTGTCTTCAGCTTTGACGACACAGCTTTCTCCTGAGTGAGTTCTCTGATGTTTCTTCAAAGTTGATGACTGGCTGAAACTCTTCCCACACTGAGAGCAGCGGTGAGGCTTCTCTCCTGTGTGAGTTATCTGATGTGTCTTGAGAGTTGATGAATGACCAAAACTCTTCCCACACTGAGAGCAGCGGTGAGGCTTCTCTCCTGTGTGAGTTATCTGATGTGTCTTCAAAGTTGATGAATGACTGAAATTCTTCCCACACTGGGAGCAGTGGAATGGCTTTTCTCCTGTGTGAATTAGCTGGTGTTTCTTTAGGAAATATGAACTGGTGAAACTATCACCACATTGAGAGCAGTGGTAAGGTTTCTCTTCTGTGTGTGTTATCTGGTGTGCCTTCAGTTGATATAACCTGGTGAAACGCTTCCCACATTGAGAGCAGGGGTAAGGCTTCTCTCCTGTGTGAGTTAGCTGGTGTTTTTTCAGAGTTGATAACTGACTGAAACTCTTTCCACATTGGGAGCAGTGGAATGGCTTCTCTCCTGTGTGAGTCCTCTGGTGCGACTTTAAGTCTTTTGGATGACTGAAATTCTTCCCACATTGAGAGCAGTGATATGGCTTCTGTCCTGTGTGAATTAACTGGTGTGTCTTTAGATGGTGTAACTGACTGAAACTCTTCCCACAATGAGAGCAGCGGTAAGGCTTCTCTACTGTGTGGGTTAGCTGGTGTCTCTTTAGGTTTCCGACCAGACTGAAACGCTTTCCACACTGCGAGCAGTGGTAAGGCTTCTCCCCTGTGTGAGTTATCTGGTGTGTCTTCAGGCTGTGTAACCAACTGAAACTCTTTCCACACTGAGAGCAGTGGTAAGGCTTCTGTCCTGTGTGCGTTCTCTGGTGTGTCTTTAGTTGGTTCGACTGACTGAAACCCTTCCCACAAACAGAGCAGTGGTATGGCTTCTCTCCTGTGTGAGTTCTCTGGTGCGTCTTTAGTTTGCTTGGTGTTTGAAATCTCTTCCCACATTGACCACATGGGTACACCTTCCTCCTTTTTTGAGTCTGTTTTGATTTGAGGTGAGTTGGGCAAATAAAGCTGCCACTGCAATCTGAACAGGGGTGGGGCCTACAAGTGTGTCTTCTCAACTCCTCTGGCTCATAGAAACTAGTGAAGCAGTCCATGCAGTGGTGATGTTTCTGTCTTGAGTTCCTCTGTCTGTGTTGTTTATGGTTTCCTGATGCTGTGGAACTGGGCTCACTGTCTGAACCTGGGTTGGAGATCTCTCCTGTGGGAATAAGAACAGATATGGGGTTAGAATCAGGAACAGCATTGAAATGGTCTTTAAAATACTTGTTTAAAGGCCTAATGCAGCCGTTTTATATCAATATCAAATCATTTATTAGGTAACAATTAAGTACTTTACTTGAATATATTTAACAAAAATATAAAAATGCAACATGCAACAATTTCAAGAATTATACTTAGTTTCAGTTCATCAGGAAATCAGTCAACTGAAAAAGGCCCTAATCTTCATTAGGCCCTAATCTATGGATTTCACATGACTGAGAATACAGATATGCATCTGTTGGTCACAGAAACCTTTAAGAAAAGGTAGGGGTGTGGATCAGAAAACCAGTCCGTATCTGGCATGACCACCATTTGCCTCATGCAGAGCGACATCTCATTCGCATAGAGTTGATTAGGCTGTTCAAATGAAATTGTATTGGTCACATACACCTATTTAGCAGATGTTATTTCAGGTGTAGCGAAATGCTTGTGTTCCTAGCTCCAACAGTGCAGTAGTATCTAATAATTCACAACAATACACACAAATGTAAAAGTAACAATGTTATTAAGAAATATATAAATATTAGGAAAAGCAATGTCAGAGTGGCATTGACAAAAATACATGAAATGAGTAAAGCAGTATGTAAACATTATTAAAATGACTAGTGTTCCATTATTAAAGTGACCAGTGATTCCATCTATGTAAATGGGGCAGCAGCCTCTAAGGTGCAGGGTTGAGTAACCGGGTGGTAGCCGGCTAGTGATGGCTATTTAACAGTCTGATGGCCTTGAGATAGAAGCTGTTTTTCAGTCTCTCAGTCCCAGCTTTGATGCACCTGTACTGACCTCGCCTTCTGGATGATAGCGGGGTGAACAGGCCGTGGCTTTGGACTTCCTGTGACATCGGGTGCTGTAGGTGTTCTGGAGGGCAGGCAGTGTGCCCCGGTGATGCGTTGGGCAGACAGCACCGCCCTCTGGAGAGCCCTGCGGTTGCGGGGGGTGCAGTTGCCGTACCAGGCGGTGATACAGCCCGACAGAATAATCTCAATTGTGCATCTGTAAAACTTTGTTAAGGTCTTAGAGGCTAAGCCACATTTTTTCAGCCTCCTGAGGTTGAAGAGGCATTGTTGCACCTTCTTCACCACACTGTCCTTGTGGGTGGACCATTTCAGATTGTCAGTGATGTGTACGCCGAGGAACTTGAAGCTTTCCACCTTCTCCACTGTGGTCCCATCGATGTGGAAAGAGGCGGGCTCCTTCTGCTGTTTCCTGAAGTCCACGATCAGCTCCTTAGTTTTGTTGACGTTGAGGGAGAGTTTCTTGATTGTGGCCTGTGGAACATTGTCCCACTCCTCTACAAAGGCTATGCAAAGTTGCTGGATATTGGCGGGAACAGAACACGCTGTCATACAAATCGATCCAGAGCATCTCAAACATGTACAGTGGGTGACATGTCTAGTGAGTATGTAGGCAATGGAAGAACTGGGACATTTTCAGCTTTCAGGAACTGTGTACAGATCCTTGTGACATTGGGTTGTGCATTAGCTTATGCCTGCCCATATCGTAACCCCACCGCCACCATGGGGCACTCCACCCACACGACGCCATACACACTGTCTGTCATCTGCCCAGTACAGTTAAAACGGGGATTAATCTGTGAAGAGCACACTTCTCCAGTGTGCCAGTAGCCATCGAAGGTGAGCATTTGCACACTTAAGTCGGTTACGACGCCAAAATGCAGTCAGGTCAAGACCCTGATGAGGACAACGAGCACGCAGATGAGCTTCCCTGAAACCATTTCTGACAGATTGTGCAGAATTCTTCGGTTGTGCAAACCCACAATTTCACCAGCTGTCCCGCAGGTGAAGAAGCCGGATGTGAAGGTCCTGGGCTGGCGTGGTTACACGTGGTCTGCAGTTGTGAGGCCAGTTGAACATAATGCCAAATTCTCTAAAATGACGGTGGAGGCGGCTTACGGTAGAGAAATTAACATTCAATTATCTGGCAGCAGCTCTGGTGGATATTACTGCAGTCAGCATGCCAAGTGCTCCCTCAAAATTGCAGACATCTGAGGCATTGTGTTGTTTGACAAAAGTGCACATTATAGTGTGGCCTTTTATTGTCCCCAGCACAAGATGCACCTGTGTAATGATGATGTTTAATCAGCTTCTTGATATGCTACACCTGTCAGGTGGATGGAATATCTTGGCAAAAGAGAAATGCTCACTAACAGGGCTGTAAACAAATTTGTGCCCTAAATTTCAGAGAAATAAGCTGTTTGTGCATATGAAAAATACCTGGTATCTTTTACTTCAGCTCATGAAACGTGGGACCAACACTTTACATGTTGTGTTTATATTTTTGTTCAGTGTAGATTACCATTATAAACGGGAAAAATAATTGCTTTTTAGTAGAAAAAAAAATATTTCTCCAGCAAGAAGTTTGCCAGATGGGCTTTGAGATACGTAACCACTCAAATGAATAGACAGGTAATAGACGGCTCCACCGCCACACAAGCTCACAGAACAGGACCACAGAGTGGTAGGCCACACAAGCTCACAGAACAGGACCACAGAGTGGTAGGCCACACAAGCTCACAGAACAGGACCACAGAGTGCTGAAGCGCGTAAGATTAATCTGTCCTCGGTTGCAACACCGAGTTACAAACTGCTTCTGGAAGCAACATCAGCAGAAGAACCGTTCGGCGGGAGCTTCATGAAATGGGTTTCGAGGGCCGATCAGCCGCACACAAGCCTAAGATCACCACGTGCAATGCCAAACATCGGCTGGAGTGATGTAAAGCTTGCCGCCATTGAACTCTGGTGCAGTGGAAACACGTTCTCTGAAGTGATGAATCACGCTTCACCATCTGGCAGTCTGATGGACGAATCTGGGTTTGGCAGATGCCAAGAAAACGCTACCTGCCCGAATGCATAGTGCCAACTGTAAAGTTTAATGGAGGAGTAATAATGGTCTGGGGCTGTTTTTCATGGTTTGGGCTCGGCCCTTAGTTCCAGTGAAGAGAAATCTTAATGCTACAGCATACAATGACATTCTAGACGATTCTGTGCTTACAACTTTGTGGCAATAGTATGGAGAAGGCCCTTCCCTGTTTCAGCATGACAATGCCCCCGTGCACAAACGAGGTCCATACAGAAATGGTTTGTCTTGATCGGTGTGGTAGAACTTGACTGGCCTGCACAGAGCCCTGACCTCAACCTCATCGAACACCTTTGTTTTTGGAAAGCCGAGTGCGAACCAGGCCTAATCGCCCAACATCAGTGCCCAACCTCACTAATGCTCATGGCTGAATGGAAGCAAGGCCCTGCAGCAATGTTCCAACATCTAGTGGAAAGCCTTCCCAGAAGAGTGGAGGCTGTTATAACACCAAAGGTGGGGGCAACTCCATGATTTTGGAATGAGATGCTCAGACACGCAGGTGTCCACATACTTTTTGTCATGTCGTGTATTTCAAGGCACTCTCAGTAGACCATTTGAAACCACTTCATTCATAGGCTACTGGGCTAATGGCCAGGATAAAAAGAAGCACATACAGTAGTCAAAAGTTTGGACACACCAATTTACTGCTGGGGTTTTCTTAATTTTGACTATTTTCTACATTGTAGAATAATTAGTGAAGACATCAAAACTATGAAATAACAGAGGGATTACCGAGGGATTACCAGGACGTGTGCTCCGGGCATGTGCTGACCAACTGGCAGGTGTCTTCACTGACATTTTCAACATGTCCCTGATTGAGTCTGTAATACCAACATGTTTCAAGCAGACCACCATAGTCCTTGTGCCCAAGAACACGAAGGCAACCTGCCTAAATGACTACAGTTGCACTCACGTCTGTAGCCATGAAGTGCTTTGAAAGGCTGGTAATGGCTCACATCAACACCATTATCCCAGAAACCCTAGACCCACTCCAATTTGCATACCGCCCAAACAGATCCACAGATGATGCCATCTCTATTGCACTCCACACTGCCCTTTCCGACCTGGACAAAAGGAACACCAACGTTAGAATGCTATTCATTGACTACAGCTCAGCGCTCAATACCATAGTACCCTCAAAGCTCATCACTAAGCTAAGGACCCTGGCACTAAACACCTCCCTCTGTAACTGGATCCTGGACTTCCTGACGGGCCGCCCCCAGGTGGTGAGGGTAGGTAGCAACACATCTGCCACGCTGATACTCAACACTGGAGCCCCTCAGGGGTGCGTGCTCAGTCCCCTCCTGTACTCCCTGTTCACCCACGACTCCAACACCATCATTAAGTTTGCAGACGACACAACAGTGCTAGGCCTGATCACCGACAACGACGAGACAGCCTATTGGGAGGAGGTCAGAAACCTGGCTGGGTGGTGCCAGAATAACAACCTATCCCTCAACATAACCAAGACTAAGGAGATGATTGTGGGCTACAGGAAAAGGACAACCGAGCACACCCCCATTCTCATCGACAGGGCTGTAGTGGAGCAGGTCGAGAGCTTCAAGTTCCTTGGTGTACACATCACCAACAAACTAGAATGATCCAAACACACCAAGACAGTCGTGAAGAGGGCACGACAAAGCCTATTCCCCCTCAGGAAACTAAAAAGATTTGGCATGGGTCCTCAGATCCTCAAAAGGTTTTACAGCTGCAACATTGAGAGCATCCTGACTGGTTGCATCATTGCCTGGTACGGCAATTGCTCGGCCTCCGACCGCAAGGCACTACAGAGGGTAGTGAGTACGGCCCAGTACATCACTGGGGCTAAGCTGCCTGCCATCCAGGACCTCCCACAGGCGGTGTCAGAGGAAGGCCCTAAAAATTGTCAAAGACCCCAGCCACCCCAGTCATAGACTGTTCTCTCTACTACCGCATGGCAAGCAGTACCGGAGTGCCAAGTCTAGGACAAAAAGGCTTCTCAACAGTTTTTACCCCCAAGGCATAAGACTCCTGAACTGGTAATCAAATGGCTACCCGGATTATTTGCATTATTCCCTCTTTTACGCTGCTGCTACTCTCTGTTTATCATATATGCATAGTCGCTTTAACTATACATTCATGTACATACTACCTTAATCAGCCTGACTAACCGGTGCCTGTATATAGCCTCGCTACTGTTATAGTCTCGTTACTGTATATAGCCTCGCTACTGTTATAGTCTCGTTACTGTATATAGCCTCGCTACTGTTATAGTCTCGTTACTGTATATAGCCTCGCTACTGTTATAGTCTCGTTACTGTATATAGCCTCGCTACTGTTATAGTCTCGTTACTGTATATAGCCTCGCTACTGTTATAGTCTCGTTACTGTATATAGCCTCGCTACTGTTATAGTCTCGTTACTGTATATAGCCTCGCTACTGTTATTTTTCACTGTCTTTTCTGTTGTTTTTATTTCTTTAATTATCTATTGTTCACCTAATACCTTTTTTGTACTTTTTTTGCACTGTTTGTTAGAGCATGTAAGTAAGCATTTCACTGTTGTATTCGGCGCACGTGACAAATAAACTTTGATTTTGATTTGTCATCGAGGCAAAGGGGTGGCTACTTTGAAGAATCTCATATATAAAATATATTTTGGTATTATTTTGGTTACTACATGATTCCATATGTGTTATTTCATAGTTTCGATGTCTTCACTATTAAAATAGTAAAAATAAAGAAGAAAAGAATGAGTAGGTGGTATGTGTATGTGATGCTGCTAAACCAGCCATGATTTATAGGTGTGGGGGGGGTATGCTTGGTTTTTAGTCAAATTAAACGAAATGGGGGGGCGGAAACCAAAAATGTTTCGATGTTTGTAAATACGAGATTCACCAGCACAAAATGAACATCTCTCTACCATGGGCACTGTGTGTCATGGCTGGATAGGTTCCGCTCTCAAAATCAACTGTGTTACCTAGAAGACCTGCTGTTTGTGGGTCTGAAACATTCCCTTTAGCGCTGTATGAAACTGTCAGTTTTGCGTGATTTTAAGGACACGCCTCCAATATTGCCACCCCTCCCACCTCAGCACAAGTGAGCTGATGTTAGACAGGTACATTGCTGAACCTGGCGTTAGGGCTGGAAAATGCCAGCACTCATGTTTTTACATGACGAAATTCCAAACTAACATGTTTGACACTTGGGCCTCCTAACCACCAGCTGAAAACAGGCCCAGAATCTTAAAGCCCCAAAGCAGTATTTTTAAATCATCCCTGTATTTCTAATACATCACTGTGTGTGTTTTATTTCATGAAAATAACCAAATATATTTGTTATCATTGATTTCCCTGAGCCTCCTTTTGCCATTGAAATGCTCAGTCTGATCTTCTGGGCATGTGGATACAAATTAAAATATATTTACATACACAGCCCTGATTGGTGGACAGAGCATACCCCGCAAACCCCTTTAAATAAGGAAGATATAAATGCAAATAAACGATGCCTGGTAATTCAGATAAGATTCTGATGTCATGATCTGGGCCAAAAACTCCATCCAACCTGAAAAGGCTGAAATTCCAGGAATTCTTTTCAAAACAGGAATGTCACATTTTTAACTGCACTGCCCCTTTAAAATTAGTTGAAAGCAAGTTACTCTTCAGAAAATGGCACCAGATTGGTGGAAAGACTCAATAATAGTTCTGGAATCCCCTGTGGCTGTCAATACACTCAACCTCCCCATCCTACACAACTGAACTTACCTGGGTCAGTGTTACCATCTACTTCTTCCTCCTCTTCCCTGTTCTCCACTTCTGTGACTGCTCTCTCCTCCACCTCCTCTTTGAATGCTCTCTCCTCCGCCTCCTCCTCTTTGAATGCTCTCTCCTCCACCTCCTCCTCTTTGAATGCTCTCTCCTCCACCTCCTCTTTAATCCCTATCTCCTCTTCTTTGACTTCCCTCTCCTCCTCTTCCTCTTTGACTATCACATTGAGTTCCAGTGGTTGACTACAGTCCTCCAGCTTCACTAAGACCATCTCTGGGCCCCACTGTGAGCTTCTCTGTGCTGGAACACCACAGTAAGAACCCGGGGACTTGGGTTCAGACATGGAAGGCTATAGTAGGATTCAAAAGAGGCACAAACAAAATGTAAGGTGAGTTTCACAACTGGAACAGCTTAGTTAATAAAGGAATATAACTAAATATTCCAACCACTAGGAATCTACTAATACATTTAGCTAGCTAGCATTGCTGTGGTAATCGTACAGCTAGCGTTAGCAATGTTGAGCTAGTTGGGTTAGCTTTAGCTCACTGACACCTTTCTCACTAGGATGAAACGATCTAGCTAGATAACCAAATTACCAGCAAGAAGTTATATTGAAGCAACGGCGAACCAAAATAACATTTGATTTGTAATCTATAAATGACCAGTTAGCTAATGATTAGATACTGAAAGTAAATTAACTAGTTAGCTAGCCAGCCTTAGATAACGGCCAAGCTAACTAGCCATGCTCACTTATTAGCTAAGGGTGCCAATATATTTATGACATCTTGAAGATGGACAATTCACATTGCTGTCTTAATAACTAATAACGTTATCATTCACAACAGTGTCTTGAAGATAAACACATTTGCTTGGTAGGATAGATAGTTAGCTTGGGTAGCCATTTTACTGGCTAGCTAACGTTAGCACAAATGGCTATTGTTGACACATGATCTGGTGGACGTGGACAAATAATCCAACTCTTAATGTTTACATATGGAAACGTTTCAGAATATGTTAGAAATCTTGATTTTACCATCACGCGTGACTTTGAATTGGCAGCTGTTGTTGTTCTAGCTAGCGTAACTCCTTCTTTGGTGGGGTTTAACGGCGGTTGGCATACAATATAATGTTGCATTACCGCCACCAGCTGGACAGGAGAATATAGCCATTATACTTTGCGATAGAAAAATGTAAATTACCCTGCCAACTATTGTTGATGTTCTCCGTATCCACAGCCAGAATGATTTTGTAGTGCATGGTGATCGAAAATATGTCTTGTAGTATTCAGAAGTTTAGGGAGGGTGACGTCTGTGAATCCAAAAAACAGTAATTATACAGATGATTAACAAAACATGCACAAGACAGTATTCATACCTTGCTTTTTGTGGTGAATGTGAATGAAAACTGTTTTGATAATGGTTTTCATACACATGCCTTGTCCATAATGTAGAGGCCTATGGGATATTCATTGAAGAGGTAAGGGAAGAGGATGGTACATGTGATCTCGATAACATACCAAAACCAATTGACATAACTTTGTAGGCATCCTTGTCTGTATACCTGCAGACACAGACACAAAACTGAGCAGTTCAGTCATCTGCATCCAATAGAGCTAGCTTTCAACATATCGTTATAGCCTACATATTCTTACTGCTTTGTTGATTGATTTTCGGCTTTAGATAGATTTGCACAAATATGAAAAGATATTTAGCTAATTTCCTCAAATTATTTCAGATTTTGAAATTGTTTTAATTGTGTATTTATTGTATGCTAGCTGTCCAACTGGAGTTAGCATGCTAGAATTCCTGCTATTTATGACCAAATACTGCAAAAATGTCATTCTCATCACACGTCATTGCCACCACATAATGAACTGTGATGGTAAGGGCAGATGGTTATGACAAATGCATTAGTTGATACATTTTTACTTACCTTAAACCGCTACAGGATCGGTGGGCCCACCGCGGAACGGTTGAGCTAACGTAGGCTAATGCGATTAGCATGAGGTTGTAAGTAACAAGAACATTTCCCAGGACATAGACATATCTGATATTGGCAGAAAGCTAAATTCTTGTTAAACGAACTGCACAGTCCAATGTACAGTAGCTTTTACAGTGAAATAATACCATGCTATTGTTTGGAGAGTGCACAGTTATGAACTTGAAAAGTTATTAATAAACCAATTAGGCACATTTGGTCAGTCTTGATACAACATTTTGAACAGAAATGCAATGGTTCATTGGATCAGTCTAAAGCTTTGCACATACACTGCTGCCATCTAGTGGCCAAAATTATAATTGTGCCTGGGATGGAATAATACATTATGGCCTTTCTCTTGCATTTCAAAGATGATGGTACAAAGAAAAGAAAAGACGCATGTTATTTCTTTGTATTATCTTTTACCAGATCTAATGTGTTATATTCTCCGACATTCATTTCACATTTCCACAAACTTCAAAGTGTTTCCTTTCAAATGGTACCAAGAATATGCATATCCTTGCTTCAGGTCCTGATCTACAGGCAGTTAGATTTGGGTATGTCATTTTAGGCGAAAATTGAAAAAACGGGTGGATCCTTAATAGGACCTGAAAAGACAAACAAATTGCATATGATCATGGTTAAGTTGAAATTGAACACTTATTTGCTAAATAAGACCATCACATGTATTATGTTAGGATGATTGAGGGATTTTGATGTCTATTTATGTGATTTACAAAGTTTATTACTGACTTTATTTATTTTTAATGTTTCTATAAGATTCCCCCTAAATCAACTAAGGAGAGGACAAGGACATGCACTATATATACAAAAGTATGTGGACACCCCTTCAAATGAGTGGATATGGCTATTTCAGCCACACCAATTGCTGAAAGGTGTATAAAATCAAGCACACAGCCATGCAATCTCTATAGACAAACATTGGCAGTAGGATGGTCCATACTGAAGAGCTCAATGACTTTCAATGTGGCACAGTCATAGGATGCCACCTTTCCAACAAGTCGGTTTGTCAAATTTCTGCTCTGCTAGAGCTGCCCCGGTCAACTGTAAGTGCTGTTATTGTGAAGTGGAAACATCTAGGAGCAACAACAACTAAACGGCGAAGTGGTAGACCACACGAGCTCCCAGAACAGAACCGCTGATTGCTGAAGCATGTAGTGCATACAAATAGTCTGTCCTACGTTGTAACACTCACTACCGAGTTCCACACTGCCTCTGGAAGCAACTTCAGAAAAATAACTGTTAGTCGGGAGCTTCATGAAATGGGTTTCCATGGCCGAGCAGCTGCACACAAGCCTACATACAGTGGTAGCCTACACACTTCAATGCAAAAGATCAACTGTCTGTTCACCTGTTAAATTCTGCTGTATGTTATAAACAGAGTGCCATTTCGGATGCATAGACTATTATCATTTCTAGTTTTTGCTTTATCTAATAGGCCCAATTAAATGAGAGATGTGTATGGTAATTTGTTGTATGGCTACTTTGGGAATATGAACTCATGGCCAGAAAAGGTGAGGAAATGATTCTGCAATGTTTATGATATATGTATAATGTATTATGTTTATAAATTAAATATTGTCTACTTGATAAATTTGACATTACAGTATTCAGACGTAGCCTACAAACGTCAATGTAAAAGGTGAACTGTCTGTTTACCGTTTAACTTCGGATCGGAGCTATAGAGAGCAAATTACTTGAAATAGCTTATCTGTTTACTACTATTCAATTTACTACTGTGAAGTAGGTCCAATTAGAGATGGGGCGAATGGTAGGTGGCCTATCCTAACTTGTTGTAGGCCTATAGGCTATTTCAGAGTATGAAACCATGACAACCAGTGAAGGTGACTGTTTCAAGGACAGCTGTTTTCCATCTATGTAACATTGCAAAAATCAGACATTTTCTGTCCAAAAATGATGCAGAAAAATGAATCAATGCTTTTGTCACTTCTAGGTTAGACTACTGCAATGCTCTACTTTCCGGCTACCCGTACAAAGCACTAAATACATTTCAGTTAGTACTAAATACGGCTGCTAGAATCCTGACTAGAACCCCAAAAAATAATCATATTACTCCAATGCTAGCCTCCCTACACTGGCTTCCTGTTAAGGCAAGGGCTGATTTCAAGGTTTTACTGGTAACCTACAAAGCATTACATGGGCTTGCTCCTACCTATCTTTCCGATTTGGTCCTGCCGTACATACCTACACGTATGCTACGGTCACAAGACGCAGGCCTCCTAATTGTCCCTAGAATTTCTAAGCAAACAGCTGGAGGCAGGGCTTTCTCCTATAGAGCTCCATTTTTATGGAATGGTCTGCCTACACGTGAGAGACGCAGACTCGGTCTCAACCTTTAAGTCTTTACTGGAAACTCATCTCTTCAGTAGGTCATATGATTGAGTGTAGTCTGGCCCAAGGGTGTGAAGGTGAATGGAAAGGCACTGGAGCAACTAACCGCCCTTGCTGTCTCTGCCTGGCCGGTTCACCTCTATCCACTGGGATTCTCTGCCTCTAACCCTATTACAGGGGCTGAGTCACTGGCCTACTGGTGCTCTTCCATGCCGTCCCTAGGAGGGGTGCGTCACTTGAGTGGGTTGAGCCACTGATGTGGTCTTCCTGTCTTGGTTGGCGCCCCCCCTTGGGTTGTGCCATGGCGGAGATCTTTGTGGGCTATACTCGGCCTTGTCTCAGGATGGTAAGTTGGTGGTTGAAGATATCCCTCTAGTGGTGTGGGGGCTGTGCTTTGGCAAAGTGGGTGGCGTTATATCCTGCATGTTTGGCCCTGTCATCGGATGGGGCCACAGTGTGTCCTGACCCCTCCTGTCTCAGCCTCCAGTATTTATGCTGCAGTAGTTTGTGTCGGGGGGCTAGGGTCAGTCTGTTATATCTGGAGTATTTCTCCTGTCTTATCCAGTGTCCTGTGTGAATTTAAGTATGCTCTCTCTAATTCTCTCTTTTTCTCTTTCTTTCTCTCTCTCGGAGGACCTGAGCCCTAGGACCATGCCTCAGGACTACCTGGCATGATGACTCCTTGCTGTCCCCAGTCCACCTGACCGTGCTGCTGCTCCAGTTTCAACTGTTCTGCCTGCGGCTATGGAACCCTGACCTGTTCACCGGACATGCTACCTGTCCCAGACCTGCTGTTTTCAACTCTATAGAGACAGCAAGGGCGGTAGAGATACTCTTAATGATCGGCTATGAAAAGCCAACTGACATTTACTCCTGAGGTGCTGACTTGTTGCACCCTCGACAACTACTGTGATTATTATCCATTTGAACATCTTGGCCATGTTCTGTTATAATCTCCACCCGGCACAGCCAGAAGAGGACTGGCCACCCCTCATAGCCTGGTTCCTCTCTAGGTTTCTTCCTAGGTTTTGGCCTTTCTAGGGAGTTTTTCCTAGCCACCGCCTGCTTCTACACCTGCATTGCTTGCTGTTTGGGGTTTTAGGCTAGGTTTCTGTACAGCACTTTGAGATATCAGCTGATGTAAGAAGGGCTATATAAATAAATGTGATTTTATATTTGATCTCAAACCTAGACTTTCAAACCTCTTAATATTTGCTGTATTTCGGGCTCTTTATATCTGAATCCCACAGTTCTTACCTTTCTAATGTGTTTGTAGGACAGAAATGTACTTTATGAGGGTAGTATACAATATTAAGCGTCGGTTAGAAAGTGCCTTCAGAAGTGGTTAGAGGTTAACAGGTTAAGAAGGAAGTTTATACCCCAGAGAGCAGTGGAGGCTCCTCAGAGGAGGAAGGGGAGGAGCCACCTCCTCAGTGAATTTCATAAAAATCTAAATAATGAAACAGTATAGGTAAATCTATACTAAATATATTCACCTCACCAAATAATTGATTAAAACACTGTTTTGCAATGAATGTCAACTGTAGCCTCAACAGCACTCTGTAGGGTAGCACCATGGTGTAGCCAGAGGACAGCTAGCTTCCGTCCTCCTCTGGGTACAGTGACTTCAATACAAAACCTAGGAGGCTCATGGTTCTCACCCCCTTCCGTAGACTTACACAGTAATTATGACACCGTCTGGAGGATGTCCTCCAACATATCGGAGCTCTTGCAGCATGTATTGACATGTTGTTCATCCAATCAAAGGATCAGAGAATAAATCCAGTACTGAAAGCATAAGCTACAGCTAGCTAGCACTGCAGTGCATAAAATGTGGTGAGTAGTTGACTCAAAGAGAGAAATACAATATTTGAACAAATTCATTTATTTAAAAATTAAGGAGAAGTGAGCGAGAGGGAGAGCTAGCTATATCTGGTTGTATTTTTATTTTACTTTCACTCCGACCAGTGCACATATGTTTTAAACTTTCATTCATAGGCCAGGTTGTAGCAACCTCATGATGGGTAGAGGGAAAATTTGAGTATCATGTAGTAGCCTAAAGCTATCAATATTACATTGATCCGGGAGAATGGAATATGAATGACTGTCATCCAATATGCTGTAATAGAAATAAGGTCATGATCGATTTGGAGGTGGAGGGTCCGTCATGGTCTGGGGCGGTGTGTCACAGCATCATCGGACTGAGCTTGTTGTCATTGCAGGCAATCTCAACGCTGTGCGTTACAGGGAAGACATCCTCATGTGGTACCCTTCCCGCATGTGGTACCCTTGGAGTCTCCTATCTCAACTCAAAGAACATATTCTGGGCATTCTTCCAGATGGTCCTAAAGAGGGGGTCATGACACCATGCACAGGCAGGAACCAAGGATTGTTTATGACACCAAAGACAAGATTAAAATGTTCTAGGCTCTCTCTTCACACAATACAATTTTCTTCACACCTTCAACCCTCCATAATAAAGTGAGACAGGAGACTGCGCTTTACAATATGTTTATACATTTTTGGTTATTTTCTGCCATTTATGTTGCATATATTTTTTGTGACTAAATAAAATTATATTTTTTAAACTTGAAAAGAAAGAAAAAAAGAGCGATTATAGAAATCCAACTAGAAGATATTAGCTCTGGATTCCACCACGAACTACAACTTCACTGAATAGTCCATTGTGGCAGCGTCCTCTAGAAAATAATCTGGATGTTCTCTGCTGAAGGTCTGCAGGTATAGAAGTATTGAATTCCCAAACAGACAGCTGTTTAGTGGAAATGCTGTCAATGACAAACCATGTCCCCTAATCACCAATCAAATAAATACAGTTTCTGTAAAACTTCCTTTTCTCTGCAGTCCTTTTAGCTGATTCCTGAAATAGTGATATGTTCAAAATAACCCCTAATCATCATACCTGCTTTATTTAAATAAACTATTCAAACTCCAGAACATGGTAAGGATTCTCTCCAGTGCGAGTTAGCTGGTGATTCTTTAGGTCTCCTAGGAAACTGAACCTTTTCCTCACACAGAGCAGAGGTACGGCTTCTCTACTGTGCCAAGTGAAAAGGTAGGTCTTCAAATTTGATGACTGACTGAAGTGTTGTGGAAATTCTTACACGGGGACACTCAAAGTCAATATTAAATGAATCACCCTTTATTGTCAGCAAGCTGGAGGTCACAGTCAAACTTAGATGCATAAGTACCAGTTTATGACACCAAAGATAAGATGCACACAGAACATTTCATTCAGTACAGAACCTTTCCACAGCTGGTGTTTTTGGGGGGGAATATAAACTGGTGAAACTACCCCCACATTGATAGTAGAGTTAAGGCTTATCCCCTTTGTGAGCAAACTGGTGTCTTCAGATTTGATGACCCAGCTTTTATCCTGTGTGAGTTCTCTGGTGTTTCTTAAAAGCTGATGATTGACAAACTCTTCCCACAATGAGAGCAACGGTAAGGCTTCTCTACTGTGTGGGATAGCTGGTGTCGCTTAAGGTTTCCTACCAGACTGAAACTCTTCCCACACAGAGCAGCGGTGAGGCTTATCTCCCGTGTGAGTTATCCGATGAGTCTTCAGAGTTGATGAATGACTGAAACTCTTACCACACTGACGGCAGTGAAACGGCTTCTCTCCTGTGTGAGTTATCTGGTGCGTCTTCAAAGTTGACGACTGACTGAAACTGTTCCCACACTGGGAGCAGTGGAATGACTTTTTTCCTGTGTGAATCAGCTGGTGTTTCTTTTGGAAATATAAACTGGTGAAACTATCCCCACATTGAGAGCAGTGGTAAGGCTTCTCTCCTGTATGAGTTAGCTGGTGTTTTTTCAGAGTTGATAACTGACTGAAATTCTTCCCACATTGGGAGCAGTGGTAAGGCTTCTCTCCTGTGTGAGTTCTCTGGTGTGACTAAGTCTCTTGGATGTCTGAAATCCTTCCCACACTGAGAGCAGTGGTATGGCTTCTCTCCTATGTGAATTAACTGGTGTGCATTTAGGTTGGCTAACTGACGGAAACTCTTCCCACAATGAGAGCAGAGGTAAGGCTTCTCTCCTGTGTGAGTTAGGTGGTGTTTTCTCAGAGTAGATAACTGACTGAAACTCGTTCCACATTGGGAGCAGTGGTAAGGCTTCTCTCCTGTGTGAGTTCTCTGGTGTGTCTTTAGTTGATCCGAATGACTGCAACCCTTTCCACAAACAGAGCAGTGGTATGGCTTCTCTCCTGTGTGAGTTATCTGGTGCGTCTTGAGTTTGCTTGGTGTTTCACATATCTTCTCACATTGACCACACGGGTATGTCATAATCCTTTTTTGAGTCTGTTTTGATTTGAGGTGAGTTGGACAAATACAACTCCCTCTGCAATCTGAGCAGGGGTGGGGCCTACAAGTGTGTCTTCTCAACTCCTCTGGCTCATGGAAACTAGTGAAGCAGTCCATGCAGTGGTGATGTTTCTGTCTTGAGTTCCTCCGTCTGTGTTGTTTATGGTTTCCTGATGCTGTGGAACTGGACTCACTGTCTGAACCTGGGTTGGAGATCTCTCCTGTGGGAATAAGAACAGAGTTTTGGATGTGTTTGGATGCATTGCACCCATGGTCTCAATATCACACACTACTCGATGCTGAGATGCTATCACACCACTCTGGAGAATGTTTTCTCTCCACTTTTTCCTTACATGTATGTAACACCCTGCCTTGTCATTTTGTTGTTTGTGTATGTACATTACACAATCTGTAGGCTTGGTAACTTATTACCATTTCCTTTGCCACATTTAACCATCTGCCTTTCCTATGTTGTTCTCTAGAACTAAACATTGGCAACTAAATTGTAATAGCTTGAATTCATACAATTCAGGAATAGCATTGAAATGGTCTTTAAAATACTTGTTTAAAGGCCTAATGCAGCTGTTTTTATATCAATATCAAACCTTTACTTTAATACACTGAACAAAAATATAAAACGGAAGAAGCAATCGTTTCTAAAATTATACTCAAACGGAAATCAGTAGATTTAGGCCGTAATCTTTGGATTTCACAACTAGAAATACAGATATGCATGTGTTGGTCCCAGAAACCTTGAAGAAAATGTAGGGGGGCGAGGATCAGAAAACCAGTCAGTATCTGGTGTGACCACCATTATCCTCATGCAGAGCAACATCTCCTTCACATTGAGTTGATTAGGATGTTGATTGTGGCCTGTGGAACGTTGTCCCACTCCTCTTCAACGGCTGTGTAAAGTCGCTGGATATTGTCGAGAACTTGAACAAGCTGTCATACACATCGATCCAGAGCATCCTAAACATATTCAATGAATGACATGTCTGGTGAGTATGCAGGCCATGGAAGAACTGGGACATTTTCAGCTTCCAGGAATTGTGTACAGATCCTTGTGTCATGCATTATCATGCTGAAACGAGGTGATGGCGGTGGATGAATGGCACGACAATAGGCCTCAGGATCTCGTCACGGTATCCCAGTGCATTCAAATTGCCATTGATAAAATGCAATCGTATTAATTGTCCGTAGCTTATGCCTGCCCATACCATAACCCCACCGCCATCATTACCACTCTGTTCACAACGAAAAAACAGTATATAATTCTAATCAAATTTGAATACAAATAGGCTGTCTAAATACAGTTACAGTCCCACCTCAACAGCCAGTGAAATTGCAGGGCGCCAAATTCAAAACAACAGAAATCCCATAATTAAAATTCCTCAAACATACAAGTATTATCCACCATTTTAAAGATAAACGTCTTGTAAATCCAACCACAGTGTCTGATTCCAAAAAGGCTTTACTGCGAACGCACACCATGCGATTATGTTAGGTCAGCACCTAGTCACATAAAACCACAGCCATTTTTCCAGCCAAAGAGAGGAGTCACAAAAAGCAGAAATAGAGATAAAATTAATCACTAACCTTTGATGATCTTCATCAGATGGCACTCATAGGACTTCATGTTACACACTACATGTGTGTTTTGTTCGATAAAGTTCATATTTATATCCAAAAATCTCAGTTTACATTGGCGCGTTATGGTCAGAAATGCATTGTCTCAAACAAACATCCGGTGAAAGTGCAGAGAGCCACATCAAATTACAGAAATACTCATCATAAACGATACAAGGGTTAAACATACGAATAAAGATAAACTTCTCCTTAATGCAACCGCTGTGTCAGATTTCAAAAAGGCTTTACGGAGAAAGCACACTTTGCGATTATGTTAGGTAAGCACCTAGCCACAGAAACCCATACAGCCATTTTCCAGCCAAGGAGAGTGTCACAAAAGTCAGAAATAGCATTAAAATGAATCACTTACCTTTGATGATCTTCATCTGGTGGCACTCCCAGGTCTCCATGTTAGACAATAAATGTTTGTTTTGTTCGATAATGTCCCTCTTTATGACCAAAAACCTAAATTTTGTGCTAAAATTTCTGCACTAAGTCCAGACGAAAAGTTTTTTAAAAGTACAATAAAAGTTAGTAGAAACATGCCAAACAATGTTTAAAATCAATGCTCCGGTTGTTTTTGTCATAAATAATCAATAATATTTCAACCGGACAAAAGCTTCGTAAATAGGAAAAGAGAAACAAGAAAGGCGCATTCCCGATCAGGCGCATGGCAGATGAATGGAAATTTCCACTGGCCACTGATTGAAAGGGCTGTATATCCCTCATTTTTCAGAGTAAAAGCCTGAAACAATGCCTAAAGACTGGCCACATGTAGAGGAAGCCACAGAGCTCGTGAACTGGGTCCTAAGTCTTTGTATGGTGGATAGGCTTTCAAAGGAAAAATAGCCTTTCAAAATAATAGTATTTCCTGGTTGGATTTTCCTCGGGTTTTTGCCTGCCATATCAGTTATGTTATACTCACAGACATTATTTTAACAGTTTTGGAAACTTTAGAGCGTTTTCTATCCAAATCTACTAATTATATGCATATCCTATCTTCTGGGCCTGATTAGCAGGCAGTTTAATTTGGGCACGCTTTTTATAAATTCCGAATGCTGCCCCCTACCCTAATGAGGTTAAAAGCATCTAAACTTTTCACAGGAACTGGATAAAGATCCAATATAAAGAGACAGGGGGAATGTCCACTCACCTTTATACTGCTGTAATGTTGTTTTATAAACATCCTTCAACCATCTAACTGATCAAATTAGCACTTTTCCATAAATAGAAGGGAAATTGCATTGCATTGGAGCCATGTCCAATCTCACCATGAACCCACAGACGCTGAATCTTTCTAATAAGTTTGGGTTTTAATCAAATTAAACTAAAACCAATCTACTTGTTAAACCAACAACAATATTTCTAAATAGGATTGGGTCAGAAACATCAACTCATAAATCGCTTCTCTGTGCACACGCCTAAATGTCTTTACGCATAACATTTGCACGTCTATACAAAATACTCGGCTTCTATCAATAGTTTTTGGCATTATAGGAGGATGGAATAGTTTGGAGGAGAGTCCATGTCTTTGGTAATCAGAAAATGGGCGCCATTTGAAAATGGGGCTGGATAGCTTACTCAAAACGAGGAAAATGAGGTATGCTGGTACGTGAACTGTGAACAATGAAAAAAACATTAAGGCAAATATTTCAAGGCACTCTCAGTAGACCATTTAAAACCTCTTTATTATTAGGCTACTGGGCTAATGGCCAGGATGAAAAGACACCTATGTGATGCTGTTAAACCAGCCAGGATTTAGGAGTAGGGTAGGTTGTGTTTCTAAATACGAGATTCACCAGCACAAAATGAACATCTCTCTACCATGGGCACTGTGTGTCATGGCTGGATAGGTTCCGCTCTCAAAATCCACTGTGTTACCTAGAAGACCTGCTGTTTGTGGGTCTGAAACATTCCTTTTAGCGCTGTATGAAACTGTCAGTTTTGCATGTTTTTAAGGACACGCCTCCAATATTGCCACCCCTCCCACCTCAGCACAAGTGAGCTGATGTTAGACAGGTGCATTGCTTAACCTGGCGTTAGGGCTGGAAAATGCCAGCACTCATGTTTTTACATGACGAAATTCCAAACTAACATGTGTTTCACACTTGGGCCTCCTAATCTCCAGCTGAAAACAGGCCCAGAACATTAAAACCCCCATGCAGTAATTTTATTTTTTAAATGTTTTTATTTAACTAGGCAAGTCAGTTAAGAACAAGTTCTTATTTACAATGACGGCCTACCAGAAGGCAAAAGGCCTCCTGCGGGGATAGGGGCTGGGATTTAAAAAAATATAGGACAAAATACACATCAAGACACCACATAAAGACAGACCTAAGACAACAACATAGCATGGCAGCAACACATGAAAACACAGCATGGTAGCAACACAACAAGGCAGCAGCACAAAACATGGTACAAACAGTATTGGGCACAGACAACAGCACAAAGGGCAAGAAGGTAGAGACAACAATACATCACGCAAAGCAGCCACAACTGTCAGTAAGAGTCTCCATGACCAAGTATTTGAATGAAGAGATTGAGATAAAACTGTCCAGTTTTAGGGGTTTTTTGCAGCTCGTTCCAGTCGCTGGCTGCAGCGAACTGAAAAGAGGAGTGTGCTTTGGGGACCTTTGACAGAATGTGACTAGCAGAACGGGTGTTGTATGTGGAGGATGAGGGCTGCAGTAGGTATCTCAGATAGGGGGGAATGAGGCCAAAGAGTGTTTTCTAAAGAAGCATCAACCAGTGAATCATGCAACAGGTATACAGACATGACCAGTTTACAGGGAAGTATAAAGTACAGTGATGTGTCCTATAAGGGGCATTGGTGGCCAGTCTGATGGCAGAATGGTTAAATCATCACTGGATGTCTAATAAATCACTGTGTTTATTTCATGAAAATAACTTCACATATATTTGTTATCATTTATTTCCCTGAGCCTCCTTTTGCCATTGAAATGCTCCGTCTGATCTTCTGGGCATGTTGATACAAATTTAAATATATTTACATACACAGCCCTAATTGGCAGATAGAGCATACCCTGCTTACCCCTTCAAAGTAGGAGGATACATATGCAAATAAAATAACTGGTCATCAATATCAAATTGTGATGTCATGATCTGGGCCAAAAAACTCCATCCCACTTGAACAGGCTGAAATTCCAGGAATTATTTTCGAAACAGGAACATCCAATTTTAACTGCACTGCCCCTTTAAAATTAATTGAAAGCAAGTTACTCTTCAGAAAGAGGCACCAGATTGGTGGAAAGACTCAATAATAGTTCTGGAATCCCCTGTGGCTGTCAATGCACCAACCTCTCCATCCTACACAACTGAACTTACCTGGGTCAGTGTTACCATCTACTTCTTCCTCCTCTTTCCTCTTCTCCACTTCTGTGACTGCTCTCTCTTCCGCCCCCTCTTTGAATGCTCTCTCCTCCGCCTCCTCCTCTTTGAATGCTCTCTCCTCCACCTCCTCCTCTTTGAATGCTCTCTCCTCCGCCGCCTCCTCTTTGAGGGCCATCTCCTCCGCCGCCGCCTCTTTGAGGGCCATCTCCTCCGCCTCCTCCTCTTTGAGGGCCATCTCCTCCGCCTCCTCCTCTTTGATCTCTACCTCTTCTTTGACTTCTCTCTCCTCCACCTCCTCCTCCTCTTTGAACGCTCTCTCCTCCACCTCCTCTTTAATCCCCATCTCCTCTTCTTTGACTTCTCTCTCCTCCTCTTCCTCTTTGACAATCACATTGAGTTCCAGTGGTTGACTACAGTCCTCCAGCTTCACTAAGACCATCTCTGGGCCCCACTGTGAGCTTCTCTGTGCTGGAACACCACAGTAAGAACCCAGGGACTTGGGTTCAGACATGGAAGGCTATAGTAGGATTCAAAAGAGGCACAAACAAAAATGTAAGGTGAGTTTCACAAACAGGGTGAGTTTCAAAAAATACTGGAACAGCTTTGCTAACAAAGACATATTCCATCCACTTGGAATATACGAATACATTTTGCTAGCTGGCATTGTTGTGGCGATAGTACAGCTAGCGTTGACAATGTCGAGTTAGTTGGTTTAGCTTTAACTTACAGACGAATTCAAATGTCACCTTTCTCACTAGGATGAAACGATCTAGCTAGATAGACATTTTACCAGCAAGAAGTTAGCTTTACGCAATCGCGAACCAAAATATAATTTCATTTGTAATCTCTAAATGAAGTTAGCTAATGATTAACGTTAACAAACTTAATTTCAGTAGCTATCTAAAGCTGACTAACGGCGTTGCTAACTAGCCATGCTAACTTACTAGATAAAGGTTGCCATTTATGCCATTTTAAAGATGGGCAATGCACATATCACATAGTTGACATTGCTGTCTTAATAACAAATAACGTTATCATTCACAACAAAGTCTTGAAGATAAACTCACTTGCTCGGTATAAAAGATAGCTAGTTAGCTTGGCTAGCCGTTTGAATGGGTAACTAAGTAAGCAAGCTAGCTAACGTTAGCTCAAATGGATATTGTTTACACATGATCTGGTGGACGTGGATAAATAATCCCACTACTAATGTTAACCTAAGGAAAAATTACAGAATATGTTAGAAATCTTGATTTAACATTCACACTGGAATTGGCAGCTCTTGTTGTTCTAGCTATCTAGCATAACTTCTTCGGTGAGGGTTAACTTCTTCTTTGGTATAATGGCGTTCGCAACAATTATATGTGCGTTCCGCCACCTACTGTACAGGTGGATAATAAGGATCCAAAAAGGAAACCAATGCGTGGTAAAAAAAAAAAAAAAAACGTATACAAAACTATGAGTAACGAAATGTTAACTAAATCGGCCTGCTTTTCTGTTTAATCAGCTCATAAGGATCCTGTGATGGCGGGACATTTCCTGGCAACAGTCGTCCATGCAGTGCTTCATCCGTTAAATCTTGGAGGCCCAAAAACTTATCGGTTGCAGATGTGATATCCAGCTTCTTGGACACTTGTGCAGTACAATTAATAACCGTGGCTCTAAAAGCTACAAAATCCACCTTCTTCACAATAAGCGTATCCAGATCACTGGATTGACGAATAACATTGGCAACTGGTTGTGGTGCATCCACCGCCATATCTTCTTCAGAACTGTGGCTTCTTGCCCCTTCAACTCTCTTGCACCCCAACAGGGCACTAAGGGAATTCAGAAATATGATCCCCACCACAGTTGCAAAATGTTACATTCACACTCTTCAATAACATATTTCTTCCATCTGCAAACACTTGACAAATGGCCAAACTTTTTACACTTCTTGCATTACATCGGGTTTTGCACGAACGATCTTACCGCGTATCTTATATATCCCAACTTTACATAGGGTGGTAAATACTCATCAAACATCAATATACAGATAAACTTAGCTCCTTTTCCCCATTCTCCAAAAGAGTCAAGCAACGTGCATGAACTAATCCTGGAATTTTGTCTGACATATTGATTATCAATGTCCAACGGGACACCATTGGCGCCGGAGGAGATGGCTGCCGTTTTACGGTCTCCTAACCTATTGTGCTATTGTGTGTGTTTTTTCACGTTATTTAGAACTTATTTTGTACATAATGTTTCTGCCACCTTCTCTTATGACCGAAAATAGCTTCTAGATATCAGGACAGCAATTAATCACCTCGTACTGGACAAATATGTTTTCTTCAACGAGTCGGATGAGAAGGATTTACTTCAGACACCGGACAAGGCCCAAATCCCTGTGATTCGCATGAGAAAGATAGATATTGGAGATATCAGGGACATAGGTCGGGGTGCCTTGTAAGGATCCAACAGCGAGTGGGTAATCTGCCTCTACCATCAGTCCTATTTGTCAACGTACAATCATTGGATAACAAAAGAGATGATCTACAATCACGGATATCCTACCAACGGGACATGAAAAACTGTTATATCTTATGTTTCACAGAGTTGTGACTGAACAACAACATGAATAACATACAGCTAGGGGGGTTTAAACTGCATCAGCAAGATAGAACAGCCACCTCCGGTAAGACAAGGGGTGGCAGTCTGTGTATATTTGTAAACAACAGCAGGTGCACGAAATCTAATAGTAAGGAAGGCTTAAGGTTTTGCTCGCCTGAGGTAGAGCATCTCATGATAAGCTGTAGACCACAGCTTACATCACTGGGGCCAAGCTTCCTGCCATCCAGGACCTCTATACCAGGCGGTGTCAGAGGTAGGCCCTAAAAATTGTCAAAAACTCCAGCCACCCTAGTCATAGCCTGTTATCTCTACTACCGCACAGCAAGCGTTACCGGAGCGCCAAGTCTAGGTCCAAAAGGCTTCTTAACAGCTTCTACCCAAGCCATAAGACTCCTGAACAGGTAATCAAATGGCTACCCAGACTATTTGCATTGCCCCCCCTCAACCCTCTTTTACGCTGCTGCTACTCTCTGTTTATTATCTATGCATGGTCAATCCACCTACATGTACATATTACCTCAATTACCTCGACTAACCGGTGCCCCCGCACATTGACTCTGTACCGGTACCCCCTGTATATAGCCTCGCTACTGTTATTTTATTGCTGCTCTTTAATTATGTAATTTTTAACTTAGCAATTTTTTACTTCAAATGTATTTTTCTTAAAACTGCATTGTTGGTTAAGGGCTTGTAAGTAAGCATTTCACTGTAAGGTCTACACCTGTTATATTAGGCACATCTGAGAAATAACATTTGATTTGAAAACCTTTAACCGGTGCCCTGCTTCTAAAATCAAAGCTGTTCACTTCATTCGTCGAGAATTCCCCGAGCCACAATGCACACTCCTTTTGCTCTTTAGATACACACGATGTCAACACCATACCACTCCTGGTTACTATGACCACACGCTATCAACACCATACCACTTCTGGTTACTATGACTACACGATATCAACACCATATCACTCCTGGTTACTATGACTACACAATATCAACACCATATCACTCCAGGGGCCTGTTGCACAAAAGTAGAATTAAGACATCCGGGATAAATGACTCAGCTGAGCTCAATGAAGCCAAAACATGTGCGTCCAGGCTTAATTGGTTGCACAAAGACCAAGCCAGGATGAGCAGACACGGATTCATTAAGCCAGGTGAAACCAATCCTGGATAGGTGCGCGCTCACGGCTCACTCAAATAGACCCCGCCACAGATCACAGATTAACTGATTTACCATGGCAACTAGAGCCGCGTACTTTTCCCCGTCGGAAGCACAAATCCTCATGGAGGCATACGAGGAGGTAAAAGATATAATTAAGAAGAAAGGCAACACCGCCACAGTGATAAAGCAAAGAGAAAAAGCGTGGCAAAGTATTGCAGACCGCCTGAATGCGTAAGTAGTGCACAATTACACACTCACCGCTCCGCTGAAACATCACAATTACAATTCAAATATTTAATTCACATCTCCAAAAATGCAGTTGTACTGTAATTATGAAACGGTTAAATTTTTTATTGAAATGCACTGCAGATATGAGTGAAATTGTGTAAAGTAACTCCATCACACTGTATAAAGCTATGATAAATTTTTTGATATTTTTACTGAAAACAAGACAAAAATACCAAGTAATTTTTTGCAGTGTGACTCCATTAAATGTGTGTGTGTGTGTGTGTGTGTGTGTGTGTGTGTGTGTGTGTGTGTGTAGATTAAACATGAACGGGCCAAAACGGACATGGCAGCAGGTCAAAATCAAATACAAGAACATTCTGCAGAATGGTATGGTCCCTGACTAATATTTAACAAAGCACAAGCATATATTGTACCCAGAAGGTGCCTGCTCACACATTGTCTGTACTGTTTTAGCAGTGAAAAAGAATACCCACAGACAAGGCACGGGTGGTGGGTCACCAAAGGCTGACCTTACCCCAGCAGAGGACATGGCCTTGGAGCTAAATAAAGGCAGGCCCGTCTTAGAGGGGATCCCTGGGGGGAAAGAGACGAGCATAGGTTCCTCCCAAGATGCCACCCGCTTCATTCAAGGTATGTCCTTCCATCTCTACATGGGATACAACCACATTCATATTGAATCAATTTGGACTGTCTGACTTTGGTTTACCTATTGCCTTGCAGTGTCTGGCAGCACTGTGTTCCTGTTAGAGCCACCAGCACAAGCACCAGACGATGCTGATCCAGTGAGTACTCCATCAAAGGCATACTGTAGGCCTGGCATGTCTTGTCTACTAGCTTCAATATGAATCCGATTAAATGTGATAGGGTGAAGGCCCCAGTGCAGCAGCAACAGCACATGATGGAGACGATGATGAGGAGGAGACCATCTCTCTGGATTCCAGAAGGCATGAGGTATCATGTTAAGACTGTGAAAGTACTATTTACTCTACAATGGTGAGGAGTCCTCATCAAAATCAAAAAATCTAATTTCTTTTACAGGACCCAGATGCTATACAGTGGGAAAACCAGCCTGGCAACATAGTGCGTATTAATAAAAGGACACCACATCCTGCCAAATTCCAGCTGCGCTAATTGTATTGTGTTCACAGAGCTCACAAGCTATCAGAAAGTTGTATGGCAACCACCTCCGGCGCCAAATAGAACTGGCAGACATAGACATTCAGTACAAGAAGAAAAAGATGGAAAATCTTGCACTGGAGTCCGAAATAAAAAAGAGGACAATTAGGAAACTGGACCTTGAAATAAAAAAACTTGAGAGGGAGGTGAGATATGCCTTCAATGTACACTGTATGCTAACTGTAACACAAATGTATTAATCATTATTTTTCTTTCCTCCCCCAGCTCCAAGAAGATGACACAGCTCAAAATAAAAATTAGGTATATTCTCGTAAAGTCAAGTGAGCCATGACATATGAGCTCTTATTGTGAGCACACAGGACAGTGGCATCTTTCTAAGTTTTTTTTTATTTTCCCAGCAATCAGTACAACCAAGTCATCGTTATAAGGCATCGCCCTCTTTTGCCCACCCCCCCAGCACCAGGTGTGGCCACTAGCCTATATGAAGGCCCAAAATTGTGTGTTCCTTTCTGCTCTGACAATGGCATGCCCATTCGTGCGAGATGTGGTGGATGAAGAAGCACTTGTGCTGAGGAGAGCCTTCAGGCGAGAAAGGGTCTTCAGGGACCGGTTGGACCCACTGGCCTTCCCTGATGACCATCTATATGAAAGATACAGGTTTTCTGCAGATGGCATCAGGTATCTATGCAGACTACTGGGTCCCAGGATTAAGCACCGCACTGCACGGAGCCATGCACTGAGTGTGGAGCAAATGGTTTGTGTGGCCTTGCGCTTTTTTGCTAGTGGAGCCTTCCTGTACTCAGTGGGGGATGCAGAACAGCTGAACAAGGCCACAATTTGCCGCACAATAAGGAGTGTGTGTCTGGCTATCAAAGCATTAGCAGATGTCTTCATCTCCTTCCCTGGCCACAGAAGACTCTGTGACATCAAAGAGGAGTTCTATAGGATTGCAGGTAAGAGGATCTACAAATTACAGGACAACTGTTAACACATAGTAGGATACTCATTACTTTGTGTGACAGGTTTCCCCAATGTCATTGGTGCAGTGGACTGCACACACATAAGGATAAAAGCCCCCTCAGGTGCCCATGAGGCCGATTTTGTGAATAGGAAATCCTTTCACAGCATTAATGTTCAGGTGAACATAACTTTTTGATATTGTCCATTGACGAACACTCTGCATTGCCAGTGATGTGCATTGATTGGTGTAATATTCCTCATCTTATGATTTCAGATGGTCTGCAATGCTGACTGTGTGATCAGCAATGTTGTGGCAAAATGGCCTGGCTCAGTCCATGACTCCAGAATCTTTCGGGCCTCTGAAATCTATCAGTGCCTATCACAAGGTAAGCCACACAACCCCTATTTATAACCATCATGGCTGTGTCAAGAATATCACTGTGTTTGAGGTAGTAATGATGAGATTTTGTGTTGACAGGTGAATTCTCTGGTGTGTTGCTGGGAGACAGGGGGTATGGCTGCCAGCCTTTTCTCCTGACACCTTTCACAGACCCCCAGGAAGCACAGCAGGCCTACAACCATGCCCATGCCAGGACCAGGGCCAGAGTTGAAATGACCTTTGGCCTCCTGAAGGCACGCTTTCACTGCCTTCACAAATTAAGGGTCAGCCCTGTTAGGGCATGTGATATTACTGTGGCTTGTGCTGTCCTCCACAATGTGGCCTGCCTGAGGAAGGAGAGGGCCCCCAGAGTGCCACCAGCCATGGACTGGGACAATCCGGCAATCTTCCCTGATGACGACAGTGGTCGGCTGCTGAGGGACCAATATGTGTTGAATTATTTTAGTTAGTATGTGTGCTTTCAATTTTGGTTAAATATGTCCTGCGGTGGCAGAGGAATTTGGGTTTTTTTGGGTTCGTTTTTTTTACGAATTTGGCCTCTTATGATGTTTGTGCGGTATACTGTGTGTAATACAAGGCTGCAGGGAGGCTACTGCATCCATTCATTTGTCTGTTCAGTTGATGTGTATGGATTTGTCCTGCATTTATTTTAGTGTGCAGACATGCAGGGTGTGTTATATACAGACCTTTGAATGTGTATGTATCATTTTGTATAATATGCTTGGATTCTGTGCTTTCCATCTTGTAGAGTCACTGTGACTTCAGTTTCGAAAGGAGCTGATGGTTTACCTGCTTTGTTTTGTCCTTATTCAATAAAGGAACATAATGTTACACATTGTGTTTTTATATTCATATGGAATGTGTATTTGTTTATATGACAGAGTACTAGGGCCACACTGAAGAAAAAGGATAAAGTCATAAATTTATGAGGCTGGTTCTTTCTGCAGAAAAGCTACATTGTTTTTACAGTTTTGATACTTATGACAATGTGATACTTAATATTCTGGCACATCAGCATGTCTTTGTTTATGAAACCATACTGAAGTACAATTTCACGAAATGCCCCACATCTGTCATTTTAACAACTGTCCTCCTTTAAAACAACTGGTTACAATATTATGACTTGTGTTTTTTTCCCCTCTGTGGCCCTAATATTCTATCATTTTATATATAGCCTTATAGTCTATGGGAAACTGTAAATTATCTAATGATAGCAACATCATCTAAAAATCATTTTTTATCCAAAATCATTGAAATTAATGGTCACAAACGTTTAAATAATGACAGTGGGTCTAGTTATATGTGATAACAATGTATAGTGAGCAGTGAAATAACTATTGGTTTCCATTTGTGGTGACTGCTGACTGACATTAGGGATGAGATTAAATAGATCCTGGAATTTAGCCTGGTCTGGAGCAGGCTAGCTCCACAGAATAAATCTCCATGGTAATTTATACCATAACATATCCTCCTGCCCCCTATCCATCTTTAGTGCAACCGGATTACGGATCAATTGAGCCAGGATCACCAAGATATCCTGGCTTAATCCCTTATCCTAGTTTTGTGCAACAGGCCCCGGGTTACTATGACTACACGATGTCAACACCATATCACTCCTGGTTACTATGACTATACGATATCAACACCATATCACTCCTGGTTACTTTGACTGCATTCACTTTTCCTGAAGCCTTCTTCACCATCCTCGTGACTTCGAAAGAGTTTCCCAAATAAACATCATTATCCAAAAAACATACTCCAACAAGCAACGATTCATCAGACTCATGTTCCACAACAATTGTTTCCTTTTTTGTTCCATTCTTGGACTTCACTGTTGTCCACTCATCGTTTTCGCTAACTGTAGCTCGACGTGCTTTCAGCACGACACTTCTGCTTCCGCCATCATCCCTACAGTGTCATCCCAGGGTTTAACTTATTCAATGAGGTTTAACAGAGGTTGGAATCCAATAAATATTGCATTACAGCCACCTACTAGAATGGAGAATATCTCTATTAATTTTTTCAAGCAAAGTATAATGAACAAATACTCTGCCATCTAACACTACACTCAGAAAAAAAGTATATACAGTGGGGAGAACAAGTATTTGATACACTGCCGATTTTGCAGGTTTTCCTACTTACAAAGCATGTAGAGGTCTGTAATTTTCATCATAGGTATCCAGAAAATCACATTATGATTTTTAAGTAATTAATTAGCATTTTATTGCATGACATAAGTATTTGATACATCAGAAAAGCAGAACTTAATATTTGGTACAGAAACCTTTGTTTGCAATTACAGAGATCATATGTTTCCTGTAGTTCTTGACCAGGTTTGCACACACTGCAGCAGGGATTTTGGCCCACTCCTCCATACAGATCTTCTCCAGATCCTTCAGGTTTCGGGGCTGTCGCTGGGCAATACGGACTTTCAGCTCCCTCCAAAGATTTTCTATTGGGTTCAGGTCTGGAGACTGGCTGGGCCACTCCAGGACCTTGAGATGCTTCTTACGGAGCCACTCCTTAGTTGCCCTGGCTGTGTGTTTCGGGTCGTTGTCATGCTGGAAGACCCAGCCACGACCCATCTTCAATGCTCTTACTGAGGGAAGGAGGTTGTTGGCCAAGATCTCGCGATACATGGCCCCATCCATCCTCCCCTCAATACGGTGCAGTCGTCCTGTCCCCTTTACAGAGCAGCATCCCCAAAGAATGATGTTTCCACCTCCATGCTTCACGGTTGGGATGGTGTTCTTGGGGTTGTACTCATCTTTCTTCTTCCTCCAAACACGGCGAGTGGAGTTTAGACCAAAAAGCTCTATTTTTGTCTCATCAGACCACATAACCTTCTCCCATTCCTCCTCTGGATCATCCAGATGGTCATTGGCAAACTTCAGACGGGCCTGGACATGCGCTGGCTTGAACAGGGGAACCTTGCGTGCGCTGCAGGATTTTAATCCATGACGGCGTAGTGTGTTACTAATGGTTTTCTTTGAGACTGTGGTCCCAGCTCTCTTCAGGTCATTGACCAGGTCCTGCCGTGTAGTTCTGGGCTGATCCCTCACCTTCCTCATGATCATTGATGCCCCACGAGGTGAGATCTTGCATTGAGCCCCAGACCGAGGGTGATTGACCGTCATCTTGAACTTCTTCCATTTTCTAATAATTGCGCCAACAGTTGTTGCCTTCTCACCAAGCTGCTTGCCTATTGTCCTGTAGCCCATCCCAGCCTTGTGCAGGTCTACAATTTTATCCCTGATGTCCTTACACAGCTCTCTGGTCTTGGCCATTGTGGAGAGGTTGGAGTCTGTTTGATTGAGTGTGTGGACAGGTGTCTTTTATACAGGTAACGAGTTCAAACAGGTGCAGTTAATACAGGTAATGAGTGGAGAACAGGAGGGCTTCTTAAAGAAAAACTAACAGGTCTGTGAGAGCCGGAATTCTTACTGGTTGGTAGGTGATCAAATACTTATGTCATGCAAATTAATTACTTAAAAATCATACAATGTGATTTTCTGGATTTTTGTTTTAGATTCCGTCTCTCACAGTTGAAGTGTACCGATGATAGAAATTACAGACCTCTACATGCTTTGTAAGTAGGAAAACCTGCAAAATCGGCAGTGTATCAAATACTTGTTCTCCCCACTGTATATACACACACAGTGTCAGTCAAAAGTTTGGACAAACATACTATTCAAGGGGTTTTCTTTATTTGGACTATTTTCTACATTGTAGGATAATAGTGAAGACATCAAAACTATGAAATAACACATACTGTACAGAATCATGTAGTAACAAAAAAAGTGATTAATAAATCAAAATATATTTGATTTGAGATTCTTCAAAGTAGCCACCCTTTGCCTTGATGACAGCTTTGCACACTCTTGGCATTCTCTCAACCAGCTTCATGAGGTAGTCACCTGGAAGGAATTCAATTAACAGATGTGCCTTGTTAATTAATTTATGGAATTTCTTTCCTTCTTAATGCGTTTGAGCCAATCAGTTGTGTTGTGACAAGGTAGGTGGTGGTATACAGAAGATAGCCCTATTTGGTAAAAGACCCAAGTCCATATTATGACAAGAACAGCTCAAATGACATGAAGGTCAGTCAATCTGTAAATTTTCAAGAATTTTCAAGAAAGTTCCTTCAAGTGCAGTCGCAAAAACCATCAAGTGCTATGACGAAACTGGCTCTCATGAGGACCGCCACAGGAAGGAAAGACCCATACTTACCTGTGCTACAGAGGATAAGTTCATTAGAGTTAACTGCACCTCAGATTGCAGCCCAAATAAATGCTTCACAGAGTTCAACTAACAGACACATCATAACATCGACGGTTCAGAGGAGACTGCGTGAATCAGGCCTTCATGGTCAAATTGCTGCAAAGAAACCACTACTAAAGGACACCAATAATAAGAAGAGACTTGCTTGGGCCAAGAAAGACAAGCAATGGACATTAGACCGGTGGAAATCTGTCCTTTGGTCTGATGAGTCCAAATTTGAGACTTCTGGTTCCAACCCCGTGTCTTTGTGAGACACAGAGTAGGTGAACGGATGGTATAGCGTATCGCTGCAGAATTCTGTGTTAGCCATGCTGGTTAAGCGTGCCTTGAATTCTATATATCACATATATCACAGGCAAAGGACCCCCACACAATCACACCTCCTCCTCCGTGCTTCACGGTGGGAATCACAGTGGGACTATCATGTTTTTCAACAGGACAATGACCAAAAACACACCTCCAGGCTGTGTAAGGGCTATTTGACCAAGAAGGAGAGTGATAGAGTGCTGCATCACATGACCTGGCCTCCACAATCACCCGACCTCAACCCAATTGAGATGGTTTGGGATGACTTGGACCGCAGAGTGAAGGAAAAGCAGCCAACAAGTGCTTAGCATATGTGGAAACTCCTTCAATACGTTTGGAAAAGCATTCCTCATGAAGCTGGTTGAGAGAATGCCAAGTGTGCAAAGCTGTCTTCAAGGCAAAGGGTGGCTACTTTGAAAAATCAAAAATCTAAAATATATTTTGAGATGTTTAACACTTTGTTTGGTTACTACATGATTCCATATGTGTTATTTAACAGTTTTGATGTCTTCACTATTATTCTACAATGTATAAAATAGTAGAAATGAAGAAAAACCCTTGAATAGGTGTGTCTAAATGTTTGACTGACACTGTATTCAACAAGCAAAGTGATCATGCTGTTTTTATGTGGCTGCTATGAAAGTGAACTGTTTAAGTGTGATCAGTGGCGTGTTCATTCCACCCATTCTGTTGAATAACTTTTCTTAAATGGAACGAAACAGGGATAAACTTACCTTTGTCCAACAGAAACTCTAGTTGTGCAACTGTTGGACTAATGACTAATGATTAAACCCTAGATCAGCTAGATGCAGGCAAGTGTGCAAGGCAGTATTGAATGTGTCACTGTCTGTCACCTTGATTACTCAAAATGATCTCGACCTGTTTTTTAAACTTTAATTCATAGGCCAGGTTGTAGCAACCTCATGTTGGGTACAGGGAAAATGTGAGTATCATGTTGTAGCCTAAACCTATCGATGTTCCATTCATCCAGATCAATGTAGTATGAATGACAGTCATCCAGTATGCTGTAATAGAAATAAGGCTCATACATTTAAAAAAATATATTCCTTCTCATCTTAAAACAGCAACCGCCACTGCCTTACTTACAGTATAGCCTACCTGTAAAGCACCAGAAATAATGACTCTTCAACCCTCCATAATAAAGAGAGACAGGAAACTTACAATAGTCATATTTATTTTCTGCCATTTCAAAGTTTTTGTTGTATACATTTTCCGTGACTAAATTCTCTCTCTCTATATATATTTTTTTAAATAAGCGATTATAGAAATCCAACTAGAATATATGATGTCTGATTACTCAGGATTCTCTATGGACAGATATTAGCTATGGATTCCACAATGTCAACTTCACTGAGTTTTCTCTGCAGTGTTTCCTTTTTTGGCGATTCCTGAAATAGGGATATGTTCACAATAAAGCGTTATCATACCAGCTTTATTTTAAGAACATGGTAAGGAATCTCTCCAGGGCGAGTTAGCTGGTGTTTCTTTAGGTCGCCTAGGGGACTGAATCTTTTCCTCACACTGTGCCAGTGAACTGGTGGGTCTTCAGATGTGTTCACTGACTGAAGCCAGGGGAGCAGCTGCCACACTCCTTTGCAGGTAATTTTTTACCCCCTTTATCTAACCAGGTAAGTTATTATTAGTCATAATTAGCTGGCGTTTTTGGGGGGAAATAAACTGGTGAAACTATCCCCACATTGATAGCAGAGTTAAGGCTTCTCCCCTATGTGAACAAACTGGTGTCTTCAGATCTAATGACACAGCTTTTCTCCTGTGTGAATTCCCTGATGCTTCTTCAAATTTGCTGATTGACTGAAACTCTTCCCACACAAAGCAGTGGTATGGTTTCTCTCCTGTGTGAATTAACTGGACTTTGGGTGGTGTAAATGACTGACACACTTCCCACAATGAGAGCATCGTTAAGGCTTCTCTACGGTGTGGGTTAGCTGGTGTCTCTTTAGGTTTCCTACCAGACTGAAACTCTTTCCACACTGAGAACAGTGGTAAGGCTTCTCCCCTGTGTGAGTTATCTGATGTTTCTTCAGAGTTGATGAATGACTGAAACTCTTACCACACTGGGAGCATTGGAACAGCTTTCCACCCGTGTGAATTAGCTGGTGTTTCTTTAGGAAATATAAACTGGTGAAACTATCGCCACACTGAGAGCAGTGATAAGGCTTCTCTCCTGTGTGAATTAACTGGTGTGTATTTAGATTGGCTAACTGACTGAAACTCTTCCCACAATGAGAGCAGAGGTAAGGCTTCTCTCCAGTGTGAGTTAGGTGGTGTTTCTTTAGGAAATATAAACTGGTGAAACTATCCCCACATTGAGAGCAGAGGTAAGGCTTCTCTCCTGTGTGAGTTATCTGGTGTGGCTTCAGTTCAGATAACGTGGTGAAACTCTTCCCACATTGAGAGCAAAGGTAAGGCTTCTCTCCTGTGTGAGTTAGTTGGTGTCTTTTCAGACTTGATAACTGACTGAAACTCTTTCCACATTGGGAGCAGTGGAATGGCTTCTCTCCTGTGTGAGTTCTCATGTGTGACTTTAATTCTCTTGGAGATCTGAAATCCTTCCCACACTGAGAGCAGTTGTATGGCTTCTCTCCTGTGTGAATTAACTGGTGTGTATTTCGGTTGGCTAACTGACTGAAACTCTTCCCACAATGAGAGCAGAGGTAAGACTTCTGTCCTGTGTGAGTTAGGTGGTGGTTTCTCAAAGTTGTTAACTGACTGAAACTCTTTCCACATTGGGAGCAGTGGTAAGGCTTCTCTCCTGTGTGAGTTCTCTGGTGTGTCTTTAGATGGTCCGAATGACTGCAACCCTTTCCACAAACAGAGCAGTGGTATGGCTTCTCTCCTGTGTGAGTTCTCTGGTGCGTCTTTAGTTTGCTTGGTGTTTCACATCTCATCCCACATTGACCACACGGGTATGTCGCCATCATTTTTTGAGTCTGTTTTGATTTGAGGTGAGTTGGACAAATACAACTGCCTCTGCAATCCGAGCAGGGGTGGGGCTTACAAGTGTGTCTTCTCAACTCCTCTGGCTCATAGAAACTAGTGAAGCAATCCATGCAGTGGTGATGTTTCTGTCTTAAGTTCCTCTGTCTGTGTTGTTTGTGGTTTCCTGATGCTGTGGAACTGGACTCACTGTCTGAACCTGGGTTGGAGCTCTCTCCTGCGGGAATATGAACAGATATGGGGTTAGAATCAGAAACAGCATTGAAATGGTCTTTAACAGTCGTTTTTATATCAATATCAAACCATTTATTGGGTAACAATTAAGTACTTTACTTGAATACACTGAACAAAAATTATACTCATAAGGAAATCAGTGAACTGAAAAACATTCATTAGGCCCTAATCTATGGATTCCACATGACTGAGAATACAGATATGCATCTGTTGGTCACAGATACCTTTAAGAAAAGGTAGGGGCGAGGATCAGAAAACCAGTCAGTATCTGGTGTGACCACCATTTGCCTCATGCAGAGCGACATCTCCTTCACATAGAGTTGATCAGGCTGTTGATTGTGGCCTGTGGAGTGTTGTCCTATTCCTCTTCAATGGCTGTGAGAAGTTGCTGGATATTGGTGGAAACTGGAACAAGCTGTCATACACGTCGATCCAGAACATCCCAAACATATTCAATGAATGACATGTCTGGTGAGTATGCAGTCCATGGAAGAACTGGGACATTTTCAGCTTACAGGAATTGTGTACAGATCCTTGTGTCATGCATTATCATGCTGAAACGAGGTGACGGCGGTGGATGAATGGCACGACAATGGGCCTCAGGATCTCGTCCCGGTATCCCAGTGCATTCAAATTGCCATCGATAAAATGCAATCGTATTAATTGTCCGTAGCTTATGCCTGCCCATACCATAACCCCACCGCCATCATTACCACTCTGTTCACAACGTTATCAGCAAATCGCTCGCCCACACGACACCATACGCGCTTTCTGCCATCTGACCGGTACAGTTGAAACCGGGATTCATCCGTGAAGAGCACACTTCTCCAGCGTGTTTATGGTAGAGAATTGAACATTAAATGATCTAGCAACAGCTCCGGTGGACATTCCTGCATGCCAACTGCTCCCTAAAAACTTGAGACATCTTTGGCATTGTGTTGCGTGACAAAACTGCACATTTTAGAGTGGCCTTTTATTGTCCCCAGTTCCATGGGCACCTGTGTAATGATCATGCTGTTTAATCAGCTTCTTGATATGCCACACCTGTCAGGTGGATGGATTCTCTTTGCAAAGGAGAAATGCTCACTAACAGGTGTATATAAACAAATTTGTGCCCCAAATTTAAATAAACCTTTTGTGCATGCACATTTATGGGATATTTTATTTCACATCATGAAATATTGGACCAATATTTTACACTTTGCGTTAACATTTTTGTTCAGTGTAGATTTCCATATTTAAAAAAAAAAAAAAGCTTTTTAGCAAAAAAAAACAATTTCTCCAGCAAGAACTTTGCACAATTTACCACATGATATCACTGATATCACTGATATCACTATGGAAAGCCTAAACTCCCACCCACACAAGTCTGCTGATTAGAAGGTCCTGTATAAAACAGCAACTAACAGGAAAAAACTTCTTTTTTTTATCACACTTTTACAGTGTTAGTTTCATCAGCTGTCATACAAAATGATATAAAACACAGGAAAAACTGAATTTTGACTGCACTTGGACTTTAAAAGCTAGATTCCTTAATTAAACCAATAACAAAAAAAACAACCCATCTCTGTTTTGGTAAAACTCAGAGGAATGGGCTTTGAGAAATGTAACCACTCTCAAATGAATAGACAGATCTGAAGATGCAAGGACTGACCATGCATGATATCAAAATGATAGTTTTAACCATGTTTAGAGGCTATGCAGTGTTTGGTTACATTTAACTTTGTTTACAAATATTGGAGTAAAACAAGCTTGTTGGGTTCTGATGGGGAACGACCGTCGAACTACGCTCATGAGCCATTTCTAAGTTACACTCTTCAAGAATCAATGGGTATATATCATTCATTTCAAAGTCTAAAAATGGCTGTAGCAACTAAGGATTCTAGATTTAAGAATTTGCCCAATTTTATACAAGGTCCAATGAAAATGTTTACTTCTGCTTTATCCCTGAAAGACACACACACAGGTTGGAGAGGTTGGAGCAGGGGACTTCCATACTATGGCGCCCGTGGAACAGTTGTTGTGGAGGTTAGGTGCCTTACTCAAGGGCACAACAGCAGGTGATGACATCTAGGATTTGATATCAGATACCAGCAACCTTCCGACAGAGTTGTGGAATCCCCTGGGGCTGCCAAAGCACCAACTTCTCTGCAGGACCCGGAATTCAAACTGGCAATCCTTGGTCGCTGGCTCACCTCTCTAACCGTTAGGCTACCGGCCGCCCCTTTAAACAAACACAACCACAATAGGGTTGTTCCAGGAAAAATGTGTCTTCTGCGTCGCATGATATTTTAAGTAGAAATTGTGCACCAATAATGACTTTTTAAAGCTTGTTATATTAAATGACCACAGAGAAGTGCAGATATGTAGCATTTTGTCCCTCCTGTGCACCTCAGTGGCGTCTTGGAAGATTTTAACCCATCTAACACCAACATGTATCAACATTTTCACCATCATTGTAAAGCCCTAGTGGTGATGTTGATGCTTTTAGAAAGTCATTTCTGAACGTTATTATTTATTTCATGCGATTAGTGACTCATTACGACTGTCCCTCATTGTAAGGTCAACCCTGTTACGTAAACTGAACTCTCGTTTTAAGATGGTGAAACTATTCCTTTTGGACAGAAGAGGAGGTGCAACCAAAATAAAATAAAATCATCATTGCATAAAAAAAGGCACAACACTGGCACTTCCCTTTGTGGGATTATTCTGATGAAGGCCAATGTACGCTGAAACATTGATCTTTAACCGAGCTTAAATAAAACAAAGACACTATTCCTTCTAAATATTTTTTTCTAGAGACATTGACCATCTAATAGTCAAATCACAGTGTAAAAGCAGGTGAGCTGGTTCTACTCTTTATGTAAAAGCTGGTTCTACTCATTATGTTAAAGCAGGTGAGCTGGTTCTACTCTTTATGTTAAAGCAGGTGAGCTGGTTCTACTCTTTATGTTAAAGCAGGTGAGCTGGTTCTACTCTTTATGTTAAAGCAGGTGAGCTGGTTCTACTCTTTATGTTAAAGCAGGTGAGCTGGTTCTACTCTTTATGTTAAAGCAGGTGAGCTGGTTCTACTCTTTATGTTAAAGCAGGTGAGCTGGTTCTACTCTTTATGTTAAAGCAGGTGAGCTGGTTCTACTCTTTATGTTTAAGCAGGTGAGCTGGTTCTACTCTTTATGTTACAGCAGGTGAGTTGGTCCTACTCTTTATGTAAAAGCAGGTGAGCTGGTTCTACTCTTTATGTTAAAGCAGGTGAGTTGGTCCTACTCTTTATGTTAAAGCAGGTGAGCTGGTTCTACTCTTTATGTAAAAGCAGGTGAGCTGGTTCTACTCTTTATGTAAAAGCAGGTGAGTTGGTCCTACTCTTTATGGCCATTTTGTGTTTTGTGGTGGAAAACTGAGTGGTTTAGAATAACACGTCAACCCTGTTATCCGTACAGTGCCGTGAAAAAGTATTTGCCCCCTTTCTGATTTTCTCTATTAATTGGGATTAGGTCTGGACTTTGAATAGGCCACTCCACAACTACAAATTTGACAGAGGGCTCTATTTTAACAAACCTAACGCAATGGTAAATATTTGTGCTATTTTCAGAACCGGAATTATGGGCGCAGTAGCTTGTGGTGGCGTGAAAGAGTTTTGATGAATAAACAAGTTGTGGGGGTTGGAGACTTGGCCCCTCACTGGCCAATCAGTAAGTGCTCCATGGCTAAATATGTGGTTCCTTCAAGTTGTGTTTTTACAGTTTTATTTATTGCGTTGTCATCAACTCCAACTCCGCCTAGTTCGTTAAACAGCTTGCCCCATATTTGCTAAATATGTTGAACATGTTTGTAGTCAACAATGTTCTTATTGCCTCAATATGGGAATACATTATTAAACATAGGCTATAGCATTAACACTGATATAGGGGCTAGGCCTAGTGTAAATTGCAGTCTGGACATGCCAAACAGTCAATAAGCAAGATTAAATTCACTAGGCTATTGATAAGGCCTAAAAAGACATAAGTATAATTATAAGCTAATTCGAATCAAAATAGGCTAAATACGGTTACAGGCACCATAAATTGTTCCCCGTGCGTTTAATACAGACAAGGCAACAGACTATGGAGGGTTTCACATATAAACTTTTCACAGGAGCTGGATAAAGATCCAATATAAAGAGACAGGGGGAATGTCCACTCACCGTTATACTGCTGTAATGTTGTTTTATAAACATCCTTCAACCATCTAACTGATCAAATTAGCACTTTTCCATAAATAGAAGGGAAATTGCATTGCATTGGAGCCATGTACGTTCTCACCATGAACCCACAGACGCTGAATCTATCTACAAAATATTTTTATGTTTTATTTTATTAAAACCCAATCTACTTGTTAAACCAACAACAATATTTCTAAATAGGATTGGGTCAGAAACATCAACTCATAAATCGCTTCTCTGTGCATACGCCTAAATATCCTTACACATAACATTTGCACGTCTATACAAAATACTAGGCTCGTATCAATAGTTTATGGCATTATAGGAGGATGGAATAGTTTGGAGGAGCGCCCATGTCTTTGGTAATCAGAAAATAGGTCTGGATAGTATTCTGGTATATGAATTGTGAATAATGAAAAAAACATGAAGGCAAATATTTCAAGGCACTCTCAGTAGACCATTTAAAACCCCTTTATTATTAGGCTACTGGGCTAATGGCCAGGATAAAAAGACACCTATGTGATGCTGCTAAACCAGCCAGGATTTAGGAGTAGGGTAAGCCATGTTTGTAAATACGAGATTCACCAGAACAAAATGAACATCTCTCTACCATGGGCACTGTGTGTCATGGCTGGATAGGTTCCGCTCTCAAAATCAACTGTGTTACCTAGAAGACATGCTGTTTGTGGGTCTGAAACATTCCTTTTAGCGCTGTATGAAACTGTCAATTTTGCTTGTTTTTTAGGACACATCTCAAATATTGCCACCCCTCCCACCTCAGCACAAGTGAGCTGATGTTAGACAGGTACATTGCTGAACCTGGCGTTAGGGCTGGAAAATGCCAGTGCTCATGCTCTTACATTAGGAAATTCCAAACTAATGTGTGTTTGACACTTGGGCCTCCTAATCGCCAGCTGAAAACAGGCCCAGAATGTTAACTTCTTATGGCTGAAGGGGCAGTATTGAGTAGCTTGGATGAAAGGTGCACAGAGGTGCCCAGAGTAAATGGCCTGCTCCTCAGCCATAGTTGCTAATATTTGCATATTATTATTAGTATTGGATAGAAAACACACTGAAGTTTCTAAAACTGTTTGAATTATGTCTGTGAGTATAACAGAACTCATACGGCAGGCAAAAACCTGAGAAGTTCCACTTCCTGTTTGGATTTTTTCTGGGGGTTGCAGATTTTCAACCAAGCTCTCATTGAAATTACAGCGAGATATGGATGAGTTTTCCTATGGCTTCCACTAGATGTCAACAGTCAATAGAACTTTGTCTGATGACTCTAATGTGAAGGGGGGCCGAAGGAGACAGGAATTAGTCAGGTCTGCCACGAGCTGACCATGCTTTCACCACGGCGCGTTCACATGAGGAGGACCTCCGTTCCACCGCTCATCTGAAGTCAATCTAATTCTCCGGTTGGAACGTTATTCAAGATGTATGTTAACAACATTCTAAAGATTGATTCAGTACATCGTTTGACATGTTTCTACTGACTGTTACGGAACGTTTGGACATTTCGTCACGTTATAGTGGACGCGCTTTGTGACTTTGGAATTGTTTACCGAACTCGCTAACCAACGTAGCTAATTGGACATAAATAACGGACATTATCGAACAAATCAAGCATTTATTGTGGACCTGGGATTCCTAGGACTGCATTCTGATGAAGTTCATCAAAGGTAAGGAAACATTTATCATATATTTTCTGGTTTATGTTGACTCCAACATGGCGGCTAATTTGACTTGTTCTGAGCTCCGTCTCAGATTATTGCATGGTTTGTTTTTTCCGTAAATTGTTTTTGAAATCTGACACAGCGGTTACATTAAGGAGAGGTATATCTATAATTCAATGTGTATAACTTGTATTATCATCTACATTTATGATGAGTATTTCTGTTGAAACGATGTGTCTATGCACTATCACTGGATGTTTTTGGAACTAGTGAATGTAACGCGCCAATGTAAACTCAGATTTTTAAATATAAATATGAACTTTATCAAACAAAACATGCATGTATTGTGTAACATGAAGTCCTATGAGTGTCATCTGATGAAGATTATCAAAGGTTAGTGATTAATTTTAGCTATATTTCTGCTTTTTTGTGACTGCTATCTTTCGCTGGAAAAATGGCTGTGCTTATTGTGGTTTGGTGTGACCTAACATAATCGTTTGTAGTGCTTTCGCTGAAAAGCATATTTGAAATCGGACACTTTGGTGGGATTAACAACAAGAATACCTTTAAAACGGTATGAAACACATGTATGTCTGAGGAATTTTAATTATGAGATTTCTGTTGTTTTAAATTTGGTGCCCTAGACTTTCACTGGCTGTTGTCATATCATCCCGTCACCGGGATTGCAGCCATAATTAAAGCCCCGAAGCAGTATTTTTAAATCATCACTGTATGTCTAATACATCACTATGTGTTTATTTCATGAAAATAACTCCAAATATATTTGTTATCATTGATTTCCCTGAGCCTCCTTTTGCCATTGATCTTCTGGGCATGTTGATACAATAAAATATATTTATATACACAGCCCTGATTGGCGGATAGAGCCTACCCCGCTTACCCCTTCAAAGAAAGAGGCACCAGATTGGTGGAAAGACTCAATAATAGTACTGGAATCCCCTGTGGCTGTCAATGCAACAACCTCTCCATCCTACACAACTGAACTTACCTGGGTCAGTGTTACCATCTACTTCTTCCTCCTCTTCCCTGTTCTCCACTTCTGTGACTGCTCTCTCCTCCGCCTCCTCAGTGACCGCTCTCTGCTCCGCTGTGAATGCTCTCTCCTCCACCTCCTCCTCCTTTTTGAATGCGTGCTCCTCCGCCTCCTCTTTGAATGCGCGCTCCTCCTCCTCCTCCTCTTTGAATGCTCTCTCCTCCACCTCCTCCTCCTTGAATGCTCTCTCCTCCACCTCCTCCTCCTCTTTGAATGCTCTCTCCTCCACCTCCTCCTCCTCTTTGAATGCTCTCTCCTCCACCTCCTCTTTGAATGCTCTCTCCTCCACCTCCTCTTTGAATGCTCTCTCCTCCACCTCCTCTTTAATCCCTATCTCCTCTTCTTTGACTTGCCTCTCCTCCTCTTCCTCTTTGACTATCACATTGAGTTCCAGTGCTTGACTACAGTCCTCTAGCTTCACTAAGACCATCTCTGGGCCCCACTGTGAGCTTCTCTGTGCTGGAACACCACAGTAAGAACCCGGGGACTTGGGTTCAGACATGGAAGGCTATAGTAGGATTCAAAAGAGGCACAAACAAAAATGTAAGGTGAGTTTCACAACTGGAACAGCTTAGTTAATAAAGGAATATAACTAAATATTCCAACCACTAGGAATCTACTAATACATTTAGCTAGCTAGCATTGCTTTGGCCATTGTACAAGCTAGCGTTAGCAATGTTAAGCTAGTTGGGTAAGCATTAGCTTACTGACGAATTTTACTGTCACCTTTCTCACTAGGATGAAACGATCTAGATACCTAGATAGACAAATTATCAGCAAGAAGTTCGTCTGAAGCATTGCCGAACCAAAATGACATTTGATTTGTAATCTCTAAAATGACCAATTAGCTAATGATTAGATACTGAAATTAAATTAACTAGCTTGCTAGCTAGCCAGCCTTAGAAACAGCCTAGCTAACTTACTAGCTAAGGGTTGCCAATAGATTTATGCCATCTTGAAGATGGACAATTCACACATCACACAGTTGACATTACTGTCTTAATAACAAATAACGGTTATATTCACAACAGCATCTTAAAGAGTTGCTTGGTATGATCGATCGGTAGAAACGTTCGTTAGCTTGAGTAGGCATTTTAATGGCCAGTGAGTAAGCTAGCTAACGTTTGCTAAATTGGCTATTGTTTACACATCATTTGGTGGACATGGACAAATAATCCGACTACTAATGTTTACATATGGAAACGTTACAGAATATTAGAAATCTAGATGGTACCTTGACACTTGACTTTGAACTGGCAGCTGTTGTTGTTCTAGCTAGCGTAACTCCTTCTTTGGTGGGGTATAACGGCGGTTGGCATCCAATATAATGTTGCATTACCGCCACCAACTGGACTGGAGAATATAGCCATTATACTTTGTGATAGAAAAATACAAATCACCCTGCCAACTATTGTTGATGTTAATGTGTTGATGTTCTCCGTATCCATAGCCAGAATGATTTTGCAGTGCATGGTGATGGAAAATATGTCCTGTTATATTCATCATACCTTGTTTTTTGTGGTGAATGTGATTATTATTTTTATTTTTTTATAATGGTTTTCATACACATATATTGTCCATAATGTAGAGGCCAATGGGATATTAATTGGCAAGGTAAGGAAGGAGGATGATACATTTGATATGCATAACATACCAATACCAATTAACATACTTTTGTATTTTTTGGATTCACAGACTTCCCCCTCCCTACACCTCTGAATATAACAGAAAACCTGTTCAAACACCATACACTGCAAAGTCGTTATGGATACGGAGAACATCAACACATTAACATCAACACAGACGATATACCGAGTGGACTTGGGGCTCTGCTGGGAGTTTACCTCATATTTAGATTATTTTTATTCTGCTTTGCCACTAAAATCATAATTAACACTGAGAACTAAAATATTGTGTTATTGTTGTTATTGTTATGCATATTAATAATAATATGGGGGAGGGGGTTACATTTTTACCCCAAAAGGTTATTTAAAAAGGTTATTTGAAGAACTTATAGGGCTTCCCCCACAGTTTCAATTTGAAGAACTCCTAAAGGATACACAAGGAACCTTTTCTTCTTAGAGTGTACAGTTGATAACCATGACAATGAACACTAAAAAGTCAAACTTAGCCAACCTTACTGAAGCACGTCACTCTGTACTGGCAACATTCTACTACTCACAGGGGCCTCGTTCATAACCGTTGCTAAATGTAACAGTACATATCTGCATGCACCATTTCTGACAAATCTGCACACATATACACAGTTTAAGATTTATAAACTTGGCACATGCCATACAATCTAAAAATAAGAAGTTCCTGGAGTATCCTTTAGGGGCTCTTCAAATTTAAACTGTGGGGGAACCCCTGTAAGTTCTTCGAAGAACCCCTTTCGCGAGGGAAGAAACGTCGCTTCCTTCCTTTACACAATGGTAATCACAATTGTGAATGGTATTCCCCCCCAGAAGTAAAACAGGAAATGACAAAATTTGTGAGAGAAATGTAGTTCTGCGTAAGCGACATTACTCCCCCACTGGAGACGGGAGTTCAATCCTGTGTCCTTCCTATTGATCTCCTTTCTGTTTCCAGCAGTCTGAATAAAATGGTCACGTCTCCCTCTCCCCTCCAGCATTCGACGTCGCCGCAATACTAACCCTCTTCCTCTGTCGGTATTGTTCCTGCTATATCGCCACTGTTACGCTGTCTCGTTTTCATGTTTGTTGTTTTATTAAACGTTTCACCTGCACCTACTTCTCAACTCACAGCGTCATTGTAATAAAAAAAAAAGCTAAAGGTAAAACACACACAAAAGGTTTAACAGAATAATGACATCAACAGTCAGTCAATACTAGGTAGATATGTACAGAGCCTTCAGAAAGTATTCATACCCCTTGACTTACTCCATATTTTATTGTGTTACAGCCTGAATTGAAAATGTTTTAAAAAATGATCGTTGTATTTCTAACCTATCTACACACAATACCCCATAATGACAAAGTGAAAACATGTTTTCAGAAATGTTTGCATATTTATTGCAAATGAAATACAGAAATATCTCATTTCCATAAGTATTCACAGCCCTGGGTCAATACATGTTAGAATTACCTTTGACAACGATTACAGCATTGCACAACTGGATTGTACAATATTTGCCCATTATTCTTTTCAGAATTCTTCAAGCTTTGTCGAATTGGTTGTTGATCATTGCTAGACAGCCATTTTCAAGTCTTTCCATAGATTTTCAAGCAGATCTAAGTCAAAATTGTATCTAGGCCACTCAGGAACATTCACTGTCTTCTTGGTAAGCAACTCCAGTGTAGATTTGGCCTTGTGCTTTAGGTTATTGTCCTGCTGAAAGGTGAATTCATATCCCAGTGTCTGGTGGAAAGCGGACTGAACAAGGATTTCCTCTAGGATTTTGCCTGTGCTTAGCTCCAACCCATTTCTTTATCCTAAAAAAAGTCCCCAGTCCTTAATGATTACAATCCCACCCATAACATGATGCAGCCACCACTATGCTTGAAAATATGGAGTGGTCTTCAGTAACGTGTTGTAGTGGATTTGTCCCAAACATAACACTTTGTATTTGAGACAAAAAGTGAATTACTTTTGCCACATGTTTTGCAGTATTACTTGAGTGCCTTGTTGCAAACAGGATGCATGTTTTGGAATATTTTTTTATTCTGTACAGGCTTCCTTCTTTTCACTTTGTCTATTAGGTTTGTATTGTGGAGTAACTACAATGTTGTTGATCCATCCTCAGTTTTCTCCTATCAAAGCCATTCAACTCAGTAACTGTTTTAAAGTCTCCATTGACCACATGGTGAAATCCCTGAGTGGGTTCCTTCCTCTCCAGAAACGTTAGGAAGGACGCCTGTATCTTAGTAGTGACTGGATGTATTGATACACCTTCCAAGTGTAGTTTATAACTTCACCATGTCAAATGGATATTCAATGTCTGCTTTTTGTTTTGTTTTACCCATCTACCAATAGGTGACCTTCTTTGAGAAAACCTGGAAAACCTCCCTGGTCTATGTGGTTGAATCTGTGTTCGAAATTCACTGCTCGACTAAGGGGCCTTACAGATAATTACTATATATTCTGAAAGTAACGCATTGCTAACTACAGTGGCTATAGTTTTTATTACTCAAATACAAAAAGTAATTTGTTATGGTACCTCCTTAAGGACAAATTTAATATTTATAGTATTGACTTATGCAGAAAGAAACTGAATTGATTGTCTGGAAGAAAATACACTTTATTCAAATGTGACCCTCTTGGCATAATTAATACTCTTTAATACATTTTCATATGAGAATACTGAAAAACATTTATCATTCCCACAATGTGAGAGCAGTGGTGTATTCTATAATGTTTCTTTAGGTCTCCTACCCGAGTGAAACATTTCCCACACTGGGAGCAGTGGTAAGGCTTCACTCCACTGTGTATTTTCTGATGTTGCTTTAGACTTCCTTCAACACTGAAGCTCTTCCCACATTGGGAGCAGTGGTAAAGCTTCTCTCCCGTGTGCATTTTCTGGTGTTTTTTCAGAAAATATAAACTAGTCAAACTATCCCCACATTGAGCGCAGTGGTAAGTCCTCTTACCTGTGTGAGTTAGCTGGTGTGTCTTCATATTTGATGACTGACAAACTCTTCCCACACTGAGAGCAGTGGGAAAGCTTCTCTCCTGTGTGAGTTCTATGGTGTTTCTTCAGATCTGATGATTGAATGAAAGCCTTGCCACACTGAGAGCAGTTCTCCACCTCCTCTTTGACTGCATTCTCCTCCACCTCCTCTTTGACTGCTCTCTCCTCCACCTCCTCTTTCACTCCTCTCTCCTCCTGCCCTTCTCTCACTCCTCTCTCCTCCACCTCCTCTTTGACTGTGTTCTCCTCCACCTCCTCTTTGACTGCGTTCTCCTCCACCTCCTCTTTGACTGCGTTCTCCTCCACCTCCTCTTTGACTGCTCTCTCCTCCACCTCCTCTTTCACTCCTCTCTCCTCCTGCTCTTCTCTCACTCCTCTCTCAACTGCTCTCTCCTCCACCTCCTCTTTGACTGCTCTCCCCTCCACCTCCTCTTTGACTGTTCTCTTCTCCAGCCCCTCTTTGACTCCTCTCTCCTCTTCTTTAACTTCCATCTTCTCCTCCTCTTCAGACGTGGTCGGCCATGAAGTGGATCTGTAGCTAGTATGATCAAAAGAGGCCCAAACAGCAGAAGGTGAATTCCACATAGCTGCATAGTACAAGCTACATTACAGAGTGGTTTTCCAAAGTCGCTTGCTAGTAGATAATAGGTAGAACCTACCGCACAACCAGAGCAGATTTGTGAAGGTGCTGGAGACAAAAGGCAAAACTGGAGAAACAGAAAAAAGACTCGGCACAATTTAAAGTTGTTTGCTACCTCGCTATGTCGCGCAGCGGTCTAAGGCACTGCATCTCAGTGCTGGAGTCATTACAGACCCTGGTTTGATTCCAGGCTGTATCACAACCGGCCGTGATTGGGAGTCCCATGGAGCGGTGCACAATTGGCCCAGCGTCGTCTGAGTTAGGGTTTGGCCGTGGTAGACCATCATTGTAAATTAGAATTTGTTCTTAACTGACTTGCCTAGTAAAATAAAGGTTAAATAAAAAAAATAAAAAAAAATGTGGTAGCTACCAGTACAAGCCACATTCCATGGAGTGGTTTTCTAAAGTCGTTTGCTACCTAGCTATGTGGTGGCTAGCTAATATAAATATACACTCCGGCCAGTTTATTAGGTACACCGCCCAGTTCACAAAAATGGTTCGCTCCTACAGACAGTGAGTCATGTGGCCTTGGCTTGCTATATAAAGCAGGCAGACAGGCATTGAGGCATTCAGTTACTGTTTGATTGAACGTTGCAATGGGCAAAATGAGTGACCTAAGCGACTTTAAGCGTGGTATGATCACCGGAGCCAGGCGCGCCAGTTCCAGTATCTCAGAAACGGCCGGCCTCCTGGGCTTTTCACGCACGACAGTGTCATGATGGAGCAGTATAACGGTGGTCTACTGTTGTCGCGATTCTAGGAAGTAAGGAAGCAAAGGAAACAATACTAGATGACCCGGTACTAGATGGATGTACCTAATAAACTGCATATTACATTAGTTATTTTTTTCAAGTTGTTTGCTACCTAGCTATGTGATAGCTAGCTAGTACACGCTGCATTCCATAGTGTTTGCTAGCTATGTGGTAGCTAGCTAGTACACGCTGCATTCCATAGTGTTTGCTAGCTATGTGGTAGCCAAGGTGAATGTATATTTAATTTATTTCCGGTATGGGACCTCCTATGTGTACATACGCTTGCACATGCACCAAAATAATTAATGGGCCTAATCATATAATTACATATAGAATCCCTATTAATTCAATAGCATCTATGTGGGCTTAGTTATATAATTACATTAAGAATCCCTTTTAATTCAATAGCATCTCTGTGGACCTAGTCATTGTCATGACTCTCTCTCCTTGGTGAGGATCATAGGCGCCAGATCAGCTCGGCACAGGGCTGACAGATAGCCAGACCCCCCCCCCCCCCCCCACCACCAGAGAGGAAAGGGGGGGGAGTATGGCCGGTTTTATGACTTAACGCCGGTCATAAACTCTCTCTCTCTTGCCCTGCAATATTGAGAAGTTAAAAATAATTTTGCTACACAGAGAGACTTTGCCGCCAAAACTTCAACATCAAACAACAGACACTGGGACAATATATTTCAACATCCAAACGTTGGGGATGATGAGGGATGGAATATGGAAATTGTATGTCTATTTTGTGATGTCATTAAAATTATCAGAAAGACTGTATAAGGAAAATACTGTAACTTAGGAAGAAAACACATTCTAGCTGTAAAGTTTCCACCCTATAGGATGTTCATACAATATGAAGAACGATGATACTATGTTCGAAAAGATAGAAATGTGAGTTTATTCTTATAATGAGACAATGGTTTTTCATGTCTGTTCGCACTCACTAAGCCACGCCCCTAATGAGGTCAGAGTTTGTGTCCACATGATGGAACCGCCCTCCAAGGCCAGAGTGCTTAAAAGGACTCGCTGAGAATTTAAATACAGACCAGAGAACGTGAGGACGTGGTCCACGTGTTGAAATGGTTAAAACTACATGACCAGAAAATGGTAAGACCCTCTGAAAAGACGAGAGGGAGGAACAGAATCCTCTCACCACTGTGTGGGTCATGTGAAGTATCCATTCCTAAGAACACTCCAAGACAAAGAAGCCACCAACTAAGAAGGACATTGTGACCTCTGGTGGACAACCATAGACTTACATCGAACTACTCCCCATAGACGGATCGAGTGGTTTCAACAGAGACGACAGATAAAGACATCTACGCGTAAATATATGTTGCATTTCTAATCTGAATGAGCGGTTGTTAGGGTGCTAAATGTTCATATTCCAGGGAGCGTAGCTTCCAAATGCATGTAAGATAAGTTGACTCTTTTTTGTCTCCCTCATCCCTTATCACCCCTCCCTTTCCATGGTGTTAGTCCACTAGGGACCTGTTTTCATTGCAATATGTTAGTAATCAATAACCTATACCGTGTGTGTTTATGTATTTCTGTGTGATTATTTAGCTAGTTAGGAAATAAATATTTAAGCTAATTTGTGTATTGCTGATTCATCACTTAGGTTAAGGGTTCTTGCAGATCCAGGAATAATGAGACTGATGAGGTAATAATTAATAATTGACTGTTATTAATATAAGAGATATTTATAGATCTTTAGAGTTTAAGTCGGGAGATAGAAACTCGGTAAACAACTTTTCCCATGGTGCCCCAAATTCCCAATGAGTTAATTGTTACATGATTAATTTTGAGTAACAATTAAACGTAGTAGGTAATTATTCGATAAATAGCTGTCATCACATTAATGATAGTCACGTCACGACATCATATAAATACATTAAGAATCGCTTTTAATTCAATAGCATCTCTGTGGGTCTAGTCATATAATTACATATAGAATCCCTTTTAATTCAATAGCATCTCTGTGGGCCTAGTCATATATTTACATATATACATATAATCACTTCAAAAGGTCTGCTTTATTAGGCTACAGTCGTGAATGGAAAGAGACATCTGTTACACAAAACACCAGAAAGTGTAATGACATTTGGCGATTGTCATTATGGCAGAATTTATCTTGCGTCTTGCGTCGGCAACTCATCTCTGCCTTGGCAAAATGTGATGTGGTTAGACGAGAACACTGACATTATGGAGCGTAGGCTACACCACCCGTTAAAGGCCATTGGCTCGTTGTTCATGCCTGACAGGCAGTAGTGATAAATAGTGGTCTACTAGCCTACAGTTTGACATTTTGTTTTAATTATTGTGAAAGGCTCATGTTTTACCGGTACGGCGTACCCCCACTATTTATTTTGCCGGGGACGTCGTACCGCCTTACTTTCCCCCTGGTGGTAGCTCAAGCTACATTACATAGTTGTTTTCTACATTTTTCTTTAGACCTTTGACAGCAAGGTGGCGATGCTCGACAGGGGACCTTGACAGCTGCACGGAATACTGGCTGGAGTTGTTCCGTCCTCTCAGGTCCCCAGATCTGTGTAGGGCACTGAGTGAATTTGAATGACTGAGGATTACTTTTTTGTTTGTTTTGTATGTTGTTTTTCAGACGTTTGAGGGGGTTACGTTTTTTTTTTTTTTCCCTTTTCTATTTTGGATTTCCACCCTTTGTTTTATGAATCCAGTAGAGGGCAGGAAAACAACTTTTCAGGTTGTAGTCCACCCTAAAACCCCACTGAAGAAGAAGACAAAGCTGAAGAAGACAAAGATTTGAGCAAGTATGGGTAACTGCAGCCCAATATGGCGACCGGAGTGTGGGTGTGTCGAAAGGGGGAACGAGGTTAAATAATGACGTTAGTGAACTTCAGGTCGGAGCTCTAAAAAGATGCACTAGTATCCGACTTGGATGACTGTTCAAAACGATTTTCCAAATCGGAGCGAACGTATTTTGACATTATAACAGTTGCAGAGCTGTCTAATGTGGCAATAGATTGTAAATTACTGGACAAGAGAGGAGATTCGGAAAATGAAATGTCTCCTCTACCAAGATACTGGTGCAGCTAGCTAACGTTAGCTAGTAACAAAAAAAAGCTACCTTTGGCTAGCAGCTAGCTACCTGCAGTAGGCCTAATGTTTACTGTGCGCCATGCAAGCTTTAGTCGCACATTATTCATCAACTCCTAAACTCACATTTTAACGTTGAAAAGTCTTTGCTATTAATCGTTTGGGGGAGAAAAGGTTGAGCTCCAGTAGGACTGTAAACTTCCGTTCCGTACTAAAACCGGAAGTGACGTAATACTTGTGCTACCATCAGGTAGGTGGCTAGCAACTCCGCTTTTTCCAAGTTATAATAAATATATTTATATATGAGACGTGACTTGATACGTTGCTGATTTAAGGATTACTGCCACTACTAGAATGCGAGATAATCTAAATAGCTAGAACTCTATGAAAAAGACCGTCACAGAGCGAGCAAGGTAACAGCAGTACTAGCATCGTTAGCATAGGTGGGTGGCTGTTTTGTTTGCTGCAGTGCTGTTAACGTCAGAAGCTGGCCTTTATTGGTGAGTGCTGAAATAGTGGCAACATGTTCACAAAAATAAACCGTGATTTTTCCGCCGTTATCATCATGTCACCTGTGCCTCCACATATCATTGCTAATTGTAGCCCTCTCTTGTATGTCTGTAAACATCAGTTCTGTAATAACGTCAAACATTATGCCTCTGCCTACCAGCTATATGCTGTGAGTAACTTATCTCCTTTCTGTCACTAGTTATGTTTCCATGAACTTGTCCAGTGATTTGTCGACTTTTACAAAGTTCGCATAGAAAATAGATGCGACAGTTGCCTGGAAACCACATTGAATTCCCTAGAATTCTACATCCATCCGAAATTAGCGTTTGAATCAGGAAAGTTTCCTCTCACGACCTCTTCAAGCGAGAATGTTGAATACAAATCTATTTTAAGGTAGGCCTACCGGTTGTCCGTGCAGTTGGTCCTTTTGGCGGTAGGAATGTGAGACACATCGACAGGAAAGTATGATTACATCAACCTTTGCACAGACACCGGTAAAGTACATTAAAATGTAATTGTATTCAACATTCTGGTCTATAGCGGGGCGGCAGGTAGCCTAGTGTTTGACTAGTAACCGGAAGGTTGCAAGATCGAATCCCCGAGCTGACAAGGTAAACATATGTCGTTCTGCCCCTGAACAAGGCATTTAACCCACTGTTCCTAGGCCGTCATTGATAATAAGAATTTGTTCTCAACTGACTCGCCTAATAAAGTAAAATAGAGGTCGTGAGAGGAAACGTTCCTGATTCAAAAGCTAATTTCTTGCTGACATAGAATTCTAACCAATTCAATGTTGGGTTTCCAGGCAAATGCGACAATTGCCTGTTATGGTGCGTTTCCATTCAACTATCTTGTCGAGAAAAACAGCTGGACATAATGACTTCACACCTAAAAAAAAACACTTTCGCTAAAACCTACAGTGTCGAATAAAAATGTAGTGGTTTAAGTGTTTCCATTACCCATTTTGCGCATTAATAAATTGTCGACCGCCTGTATACCCACCTATATGTTTCATGTCTCAGGTAGCCCGTAAAAGCCTGCATGGATAGAATGCAAGAATTGACTAATATTTGCCATATTCTAATAATTAATGTGCCAACATCGCCATGGTCCATGCAGTTCTCTCTAACCTTAGGTGGCACTCTGCCTTCACCCTACATGTTTCAGTGATTAGCTTCTCTAACAACTGGTTCATGTGAACTACAGTCTCGACCCTGTGTTTTAACGTTTAGAAACAACAACCACTGCTACTCTCTGTCATCTATGCATTGTCACTTTAATAACTCTACCCACATGTACATACTACCTCAAATAACCGGTGTCCCCGCACATTGACTCTGTATCGGTAACCCCCTGTATATATAGTCTCCCTATTGTTTTACTCCTGCTGTTTAATTGCTTGTTACTTTTCTCTTATTCTAATCTGTATTTTTTGAAACTGCATTGTTGGTTAGGGGCTTGTAAGTAAGCATTTCACTGTAAGGTGTACGTACACCTGTTGTATTCGGCGCATGTGACTAATACAATATGATTTGATAATCATCTCTCGCGATAAGGCTCTCGAAACATATGGCCCTTTCATTAGCGAGGAAAAAGTTACTTAAAATAAAGAATAACTTGCTGTAGCAGTTTTGCACAGATTCATACAGCGATGGTTGCCTCCATCTGACGAAACTACACTTCGAGTTACATTCTGACCAGACCGGACACGTCGCGTGCGTGAGCGTCGCAAAATAAATTTTGAAATCCATGTTATTCAATTATTGTGCCAACGAGCGTCTGCGAACTCAAAATAGCACTCATTCCTATTTCTGACGCAGATCGCGCTGCAAGTCCTGCCTCTCCCATCTCCTCATTGGTTTATAGAAGCAGGTACCCGTGTGCCATCTCCTCATTGGTTATACCCACGTGAGTGATAGAAAGACAAACTGTTTTGCTGGTAGTCGTGGTAATACAATGAAAGTTTAGATGCGATCACCATATAATTTAAACGATGAAAAGGCCTGGAAGGAGAGATGACTAGAAACGATTCGTTTGCCCGTTTTATGTGTGGATTAATTGTCGGAGTAGAGATCCTTGTGCATTTCAGGTAAAATAACAACTCAATGTTTATATCCTAGGACAAATTAGCTAGCAACAGCAAGCTAGCTAAATAGGGCAAATTAACGTTAGAGTCAACAGATTGATGTTTAGAAAAGTTCTCCTAGATCTGCCGTTTCCATTACACATGTCGCAATGATATTTTTTTGCGACATTGCTGGGTCAATGGAAACCTGCCTACTGTCGCCAAAACTAAACATTTTATTTTGTGTGTGTGTACGTGCCATCACACCTACAGATAAAGCACCATATATGGATCCTCACATCAGTGTTAAAGACGAACCCACTAGTGATGATGACGTTACACACAGCTGGTGCGACCCTGTCCAGCCCTCACAAATGGACTACAGTCACGAAGGTAAACTAAGGATATGTGTTGTTATGTGTTAATAACATTTAGACTACGTTACCCAGCAGGCTATGCGGGCGCAGGAGATGGTTAAAGAATGCCTTGCATGGCTAAACATGGAGTTTTCTAGCTGAAGTATATGTTAATTAAAAGTAGTTAAACCTACGCCCCGGTTTGTCACTATATAAGGAACAAACATAACAGGATATATAACATGATGTTTCCTACTTTAATTAACAGTGTTTAAGAAGTGGGGCAGTGCCACTCCTCTCATGTGTTATGTTTCATTGTGTAGGATAGAGTAGAGAGGAAAGAGTTCTGAAAGAGAAGTGGGGCAGTGACACTCCTCTCATGTGTTCTGTTTCATTGGGTAGGATAGAGTAGAGAGGAAAGAGTTCTGAAATAGAAGTGGACCGCAGCCATACACATGCTACTGGAGTACACGGTGGTGGGACGTTACTGCCTGAAAACATGTCAGATCTCACAACGGCTGGATGGGTGTTTAACATACCAGCTAACCACATCATGTGATTTATCAATTTGATGCCAGACTGAGCAGTCGATGATGTGGCACGAAACCATTGGTTGTCGCAACGCCGGTGCTGCTAAACCAACCTAGACCACATGTCTCATTTCCATGTTAAAGGACCCATGAGCACCAACATGTAAAGGTCATAGGAGAATGTCAAATCTGGTGTCAAATGAAAGCTGAGTCTATATTTTTGAGAAATTAAGGCATATACAGTTGAAGTCAGAAGTTTACATACACTTAGGTTGGAGTCATTAAAACTAGTTTTTCAACCACTCCACAAATGTCTTGTTAACAAACTGTAGTTTTTGCAAGTTGGTTAGGACATCTACTTTGTGCTTGACACAAGTAATTTTTCCAACAATTGTTTACAGACAGATTATTTCACTTATAACTCAGTGGGTCAGAAGTTTACATACACTAAGTTGACTGCCTTTTAACAGCTTGTAAAATTCCAGAAAATGATGTCATAGATTTAGAAGCTTCTGATAGGCCAATTTACATCATTTGAGTCAATTGGAGGTGTACCTGTGGATGTATTTCAAGGCGTACCTTCAAACTCAGTGCATCTTTGCTTGACATCAAAAGAAATCAGCCAAGACCTCAATTTAAAAAATTGTAGACCTCCACAAGTCTGGTTCATCCCTGGGAGCAATTTCCAAATGCCTGAAGGTACCATGTTCATCTGTACAAACAATAGTACGCAAGTATAAACACCATGGGACCATGCAGCCATCATACCGCTCAGGAAGGAGAGTCGTTCGGTCTCCTAGAGATGAATACTTTGGTGCGAAAAGTGCAAATCAATCCCAGAACAACAGCAAAGGACCTTGTGAAGATGTTGGAGGAAACAGGTACAGAGGTATATATATATCCACAGTGAAACGAGTCCTATATCGACATAACCTGAAAGGCCGCTCAGCAAGGAAGAAGCCACTGCTCCAAAACCGCCATAAAAAAGCCAGACTACGGTTTGCAACTGCACATGGGGACAAAGATCATATGGGGGTGGCAGCATCATATTGTGGGGGTGCTTTGCTGCAGGAGGGACTGGTGCACTTCACAAAATAGATGACATCATGAGGGAGGAAAATGATGTGGATATATTGAAGCAACATCTCAAGACATCAGTCAGGAAGTTAAAGCTTGGTCACAAATGGGTCTTCCAAATGGACAATGACACCAAGCATACTTCCACAGTTGTGGCAAAATGGCTTAAGGACAACAAGGTCAAGGTATTGGAGTGGCCAACACAAAGCCCTGACCTCAATCCTGTAGAAAATTTGTGGGCAGAACTGAAAAAGCGTGTGCGAGCAAGGAGGCCTACAAACCTGACTCCGTTACACCAGCTCTGTCAGGAGGAATGGGCCAAAATTCACCCAACTTATTGTGGGAAGCTTGTGGAAGGCTACCTGAAATGTTTGACCCAAGTTAAACAATTCAAAGGCAATGCTACCAAATACTAATTGAGGTATGTAAACTTCTGACCCACTGGGAATGTGATGAAATAAATAATTCTCTCTACTATTATTCTGACATTTCACATTCTTAAAATAAAGTGTGATCCTAACTGACCTAAGACAGGGAATTTTTACTAGGATTAAATGTCAGGAATTGTGAAAAACATAGTTTTTTAAATGTATTTAGCTAAGGTGTATGTGAACTTCCGACTTCAACTGTATACTTTCCCCAACCATTTTATATCCTTAATATTAGGAATAAGCAAAGGTTTGATTTCTGCTCAAACCACAGATAGAGGACTCTAGATGTATATCACCCGTTTTAGCATGGATGTTGCCATTGAGGGCTTCCACCATTTATATAAAAAAAATAGTCAACTGGGTGGGGATTCCTATGGGTTGGGAGCATAGAGATAGATGGAGGACACACCTTTGCATGGGCAATCTCCCTTTTGTGAAGTAGTCCATTTTCTTCTTCACGATTGGCTGATCCTGATGACCCGGTTGGACATGACTTCAACAGGAGGGATTAGCCAATGAAGTTGTAAGTCCCACCCAGTTGACTATATTCAAATGGTGGAAGCCCTCAATGGTGCTGCACATGCTAATAAAGCCTTTTGGCCACTAGAGGCCTCTTCTCTATGATTGCGAGCGTTCAGCCAATGCACAGAGCATTGTCTTCTTCAAATTGGGTTGCCTATAGTTAGTAAATGGGTTTAAGCTCTATCGCCGCCATCTAGTGGCTACAGTAAATAAATGACAAGACCGCAGCGCTGCAGGTGGCGGGAAATCACCAATATTAGCTTTACACTTTTTCTTTTTTATACATCTCCCATTTGGTATGTCTCTTGTGAGGCGGTTCACAGCAGCACTGACAAATGTGTTGACATGACAACTGTGTCAGAGGTTGGAACGACCCCCCCCCCCCCTCCCCTCCTTTGTTCCATGCTGGCTGAATACCTAGTTAGCATCGAGCTGACACAGATGAAAGGGGAAACGTAGAAGTATCTTTGCCATAGATGAACAGGGTCCACTTTTCATTATATTTGCTGACACCCTACAGTCACATTTTGGCACCAGTAGAGCAGCTATCTAGCTCACAGGAGGTTGGTGGTACCTTAAGTAGAGAGAACGGGCTCGTGGTAATGACTGGAGCGGAATCAGTGGAATGGTATCAAATCTCCAGGTGTTTGATGTCATTCTATTTGCTCTGTTCCTGACATTATTATGAGCCGTTCTCCCCTCAGCAGCCTCCTGTGATCTAGCTATATAACCCACGCCCCTCTGAAAACATGCCTTCTCCGATGTTGGTTACAAGGCGGTACTTATTTAAATTAGGTAAGAGAATATCACGTTATGGTGATGGCTCCTTAATAATGAATCCAAGTGGGGAAGGGGACCAGTAACTTTATGATCAAACTTCATCTTGGTTACATAAAAAACGGAGGGAGATTTTACCGAAATTCTGTTACCCAACTTTGGATCTGAACAGTTCTTCTAGTAAATGTGTTTTATAGTAAAATGATCAGTGTTAATTGTTAAAATAGAGTGGTATGGTTTGTTAAACTTTGAAATCAATGGTGTTTGTTAGGCATACATTTATAAAGTGAAAAATCTGAGTCTGTGTCATTCCATTACCATGGAAATGCCCTATTGTAACAAACCTAGCTAGTGTTGACAATAAGGCCGGTTAGGCACAATTCACATAACTCCAAAAATTCCCAGAAATCTTAGTTGGAGGATACACAGATTTCCTGCTTCTCACCTGATTCTGAGATTCTTCCAACTGGGATTTTTGTTAAGGGGATTTAGAAATGAACCTAATTCTATTCCATCCCCAGGTGCTGTTGATAAGTCTAAGTTGGAACCAGAGGACCTTCCAGGGCTCAGTGAAGCAAGAAAACCAACATTCAATGTGATTGTCAAAGAGGAAGAGGAAGATGAGGAGGAGGAGGAGGACATGGTTGACCGAGGTTGGGATGAGGAGGAGGAGGAAGATGAGGAGGAGGACATGGTTGACCGAGGTTGGTGGGAACATTAGCAGTTTCATAGTAATCTCGGTACCATTGTGTTAAAGGCCCAGTTGCGGTCAAAATTCTATTTCTTTGTTTTGTGTCATATTTATACAACAGCTGATGAAACTAACACTGTACAAGTGATATATATATATGATCAGTGTTATTTCTTGATAGTAGCTGGTTGAAAATGCCATCTACACCAGGGGTGGGCAGTTCCAGTCCTCAATGGCCTGATTGGTGTCACAGGACTGGAGTTGCCCACCCCTGATATACACTTAATCAGCAGGTTTTGTATGGGTGGAGTTAATAGACCAATAACAGAGTCCCAAACCTCTCTGCCAATAACAGATAGTTTTCAGGTGACATTTCCCTCCCATTCGGCCCCTCCAATGAGAACCCTCACTCAGACCACTCCCAGACAGAACTAGCAAAATTCTTGCATTACTTTTTTCTTTTTTTTTGCTAAAAAGCTATTTTTGTTTCTTTTTGACAACTTTAATGGGAAACTATTACAGTAAGGTACTTAATTGTTACCGAGAAATTATTTGATATTCAGTCAGAAATGGCTACATTGGGCCTTTTAATAGTATATGTCACTTACATTGTGTAATATGCCCCACATTGAGTGACCGCCCGCCCAATGACTACCTGTGTCTTGTCTCACACTTTTAGTTTACTCTAAACTGAACAATTCTAGCCTGGTTAATCCAGACACTAACCAATGTTTTAACCAGGTTAATCTATTCCCTTGTCTGTCTAGGTTCAGACACTGACTACACACCAAGTCCCACTGTGGTAGTGAAGGTGGGAGAACCCAAACCACCAACAAAGAATAAGAACACAGTAAAGAAACTTCACCAGTGCCCCGACTGTGGAAAAACCTTTGAGAGGCTGTCGCGTCTGAAGAGGCACGAGCCATCACACTTGAGGAAGAGCAAGCACCCGTGCCCTGACTGCAACCAGTCTTTTGGCAACCTCTCAGTCCTGAAGAAACACAGGGCGACACACAAGAGCACCGAGAAGCTGACTCACCAGTGTCAACAATGTGGCAAGACGTTTGAGAAGCTATCGCGCCTCAGAAGGTAAGCCAGAACACCAAAGACCCATTTCTGTTCTGTAAAAAGTTCATGGACAATTAACTGTGTAGACAATAACAATAGTGTTCTAATCTAAGGCACCAGCCCGTACACCAGAGGAGAAAGAGGATGGACCACCCGTGTCCTAAATGTGGCAAGACCTTCAAGAAGTTATCCGGCCTGGTTCTGCACGAGCGAGGACACACCGGAGAGAAACCGTTCCCTTGCTCCCAGTGCGGGAAGAGCTTTGCCGACAACCGTCACCGGAAAGTGCACGAGCAGGCTCACCAAGGGAAGTTGGAGAGACCCCACCGCTGCGCTGACTGCGGGATCTGCTTCCCCAAACCATCCGAGCTTCGACGGCACCAACGCGCACACACGGGAGAGAAACCGCACCGCTGCCCTGACTGTGGGAAGGCCTATTCCCGGTCAGAGACTCTGAAGAGGCACCTTCTCATCCACACGGGGGAGAGACCTCACCTCTGCACCGATTGTGGGAAAAGCTTCATTGAATTGCAGCAGTTGAAATCCCACCAGCGGATTCACACCGGAGAGAAACCATTCCACTGCCCCGTGTGTGGGAAGGGTTTCTCACAGAGGGGTAACATGAAGGCACACCATCGGACCCACACAGGGGAGAAACTTCACCACTGTGCCGACTGCGGGGCCAGTCTCTCCACATCTTCTAGTTTAAAAGAGCATCAGCTCATTCACACAGGAGAGAGGCCCTTCCAGTGTCTGGTCTGTGGCAAACGCTTTCTGCACATCTGGAGACTCAGAAAACACCAGAAGACACACACCGGACACACATAAGGAAGACGTCTCTGTATGCTTTGAAAGAGCAGCAACTGTAGTGTTGTACTACTACTACTAATATTAATACTACTAATATTACTACTAGGATTGTGGGTTCAATTCCTGAGACCACTCATACATGAATGTGTGCATGCATAACTGACTGACTGTAAGTTGCTTTGGATAAAAGCATCTGCTAAATGGCTGTTATTATAAATATCAGCAACCCAGAACCAACAAAAATAATTTCATTCACTTTAATAGCTTGCAGTAGGGATCTGCTTGTGAGTATTCAAACTACATATGTGTACAGAGGGGGTGTACTACAAAGCAGGATCAATTAGTTATCCAGCTAACTTTGATAAGCAACCAGAAATATCTATTGATTTTTCTGACTAATTAATACATTCAACATTAGATATGCGTTGTTGGTTGAGTCAGTTAAACAAGGCCAATTCCAAGCTTATCTTTCTAAAACAAGAAAAGGTCATATCAGAATATTTCGACAAGCTGGCTAACTCATTGAATCGTCTTTGTAGTTTACCCCTCTGGTCTACGCCTTGTCCCATTTTAATGAACACTGAACAATGCTCTTTATACGTATGACATAACAATTTTAATGGTACATTTAATAGTCTTATGTTTTGTATGTGTGTGTGTGCACATTTTACTGTACTTGTGAGTACCAGAAGTCCTCATGAATAGTAAACTAACTAAAATTCAGAGAAGGACTTTTTGGCAGTCTTCACTTGTAAAAATGTTATTTTAGGCTTAGGGGTTAGGTTTACAGTTAGGGTTAGGGGTTATTGTTTAAGGGTTAGGAAAAATAGGATTTTGAATGGGAATCAATTGTTGGTCCCCAAAAAGTCCTGCAATGAAGCCCATTATCTGTAGTCTGGTTACCAGTCTCTTCAGCTAACATCCCACTCCTCGTCATTGCCAAAGAGGCTGGCCTTTCAGCCATAGAAATATGAATAGAAAGGTGTCTACATTCAAGTCAATGATGGCATAATGGGTGGACTGGCAGCCATTTTGAGTGTATCCATGCCAGGAAGTAAAAGCAGGAAGTGTACCCTTTAACCTGTGCTGTGATTTGTTGAGTGAAATAAACTAACGTAAAAAAAAATATACATTCCATTGGATGAGCCACATCAGTTAGTATCATTTGAATGAACATTTTACATTACCATGGCAACCCAGCATCAGTTGATGGAACATTCCAAAATACCATTAACATTATTGCATCACAATAGAAGGCAGCCATTATTTGCAAGTGTAGCCATGAGTTTGTCAGGGTTAGAGCTTCCAAGCCCATTCTATTCATATTTCTATGCTTTCAGCAATCTGTGTTCAATATGCACTGGATTTACGGTGGAGTTGCTCATTGGTTGTTGGAAATAACATTCATATTTTCCATGACAACATGTCGAGCCTCGAAATTAGAATCCAAAGTAAAAACAACATTTAGCTGTTAGCTAGGCAAGTTGTTATTTTTAGGTTTAAAAATCTAAACTGAGGTTCTTGTGGTTGGAATTGAAGTAGGTATTTACTTCATTTAAAATCCAGTCATTTCAGTACACTGAAATGTCAATACTTTTCAATGAGGGAAATGTGGAATTGGAATTGTGTTTACTTTCTGAATGGACTGGACTTGACCCCAACCCTGCACAAAAGCCCATTTTTGTTCTCGAGGCTTCCACACCGTTGACTTTTTTATTTTATTCCATTGAGGCCCCCATTATTATCCAAATAATGGCCATTCTGCACAACAAAAACATTCAGACAGGCCCACCCACTGGGCTAAAGATGGACTAGACCATAACTGTTGCCAATCAACCCTATATTATAGGCTACCATTGCCTTGCCCCAGTCATTCTATAAGTATACAATGATATACTTTGTATGGTAGGGTATACTTTATTCTGTAGACACTAGGATATACTCGTGATCGGTTACATTTTGATTCTACTAGATTCTAGGATATACTCTGACAGTTAACATTATGATTCTAGAATGTATTCTGATAGGTTACATTATGATTCTACTAGATTCTAGGATATACTCTGATAGTTTACTGCCTAGAAGGCCAGCACCCCGGAATCGCCTCTTCACTGTTGACTTTGAGACTGGTGTTTTGCGGGTACTATTTAATGAAGCTGCCAGTTGAGGACTTGTGAGGTGTCTGTTTCTCAAACTAGACACTCTAGTGTACTTGTCCTCTGGCTCAGTTGTGCACCGGGGCCTCCCACACCTCTTTCTATTCTGGTTAGAGCCAGTTTGCGCTGTTCTGTGAAGAGAGTAGTACACAGCGTTGTACGAGATCTTCAGTTTCTTGGCAATTTTTTGCATGGAATAGCCTTCATTTCTCCGAACAAGAATAGACTGACAAGTTTCAGAAGAAAGTTCTTTGTTTCTGGCCATTTTGAGCCTGTAATCGAACCCGCAAATGCTGATGCTCCAAATACTCAACTAGTCTATAGAAGGCCAGTTTAATTGCTTCTTTAATCATCAGGACAACAGTTTTCAGCTGTGCTAACGTAATTGCTAAAGGGTTTTCTAATGATCAATTAGCCTAAAATGATAAACTTGGATTAGCTAACACAAAGTGCCATTGGAACACAGGAGTGATGGTTGCTGATAATGGGCCTCTGTACGCCTATGTAGATATTCCATTAAAAAATCGTCAGTTTCCAGCTACAAAAGTAATTTACAACATTAACAATGTCTACACTGTATTTCTGATCAATTTGATGTTATTTTAATGGATTAAAAAAATGCTTTTTCAAAAACAAGGACATTTCTAAGTGACCCCAAACTTTTGAATAGTGGTGTATATTTAAATAAATCCTACAAAGCCACTAAAGGAGTCAGAATATTGTTTAATTACAAATACAACCTGTGATACAGCTGGAAACATAAAGAACAAGATCATATCAGAGATGTTTATATCGACTTCATCGCTAGAATGTCAGACCGTGATCTCTAGACCAGTGTTTGTTCATCCTGGTCCTGGGGACCCAGACAGTTCACATTTCTGTTTTTTTCCCAATCACTACACAACTGCTTCAACTAATTAACTCAACATTAAGCCTTTGATTATTTGAATCAGGTTTGTTAATGTGCCACTTTCCCCAGGAGGACCTGGATTAGGAAACACTCACTGCTCTAGAGTTGTGTTTCCCAAACTCGGTCCTGGGCATCCCAAGGGGTGCACCTTTTGGTTTTTGCCCTGGCACTACACAGCTGATTAAAATATAGCTTAATGTTAAGTTGATTGTTTGAATCAGCTGTGTTGTGCTCGGGCAAAAAACAGAAGGTGCAACCCTTGGGATGCCCAGGACTGTGAAACACTACTCTAGACATTCACTTCTATTTTGGTTTGGTGTCAGTTTGTCCACAAGAGGGTGACACACTACCAGAGAACAAGGGAGAATACGCAATGGGGTGGGTGGGATGGGCTGGGCTGGGATGAGATGGGCTGGGCTGGGATGGGATGAGATGGGATGGGCTGAGATGGGCTGGGATGGGCTGGGCTGGGATGGGCTGGGATGAGATGGGCTGGGATGGGCTGAGATGGGATAGGCTGGGCTGGGATGGGATGAGATGAGATGGGCTCCTGATAACTGAAGCTCTGTGCTAGCAGGCTTCATTATGTTCCAGTCGGCTGGCTACACATAGATTCACGGTGTCCAAAAATGCACCCTTCGATGGTAAGAACCATTTTAAAGGAAAACTGACGATGACTGTTTCTGAGCTGAAAATGTCAAGTAGAAGTCTGACAGATGACACGTGATCCTGTATAAATCCTACTTCCATACGTCTGTAATAATACTTCATGTCCACCGGTTCCAGAGCTGTCTAAATGTGAATCAGTCAACAACAAAGGCAGTTCAGTTAGTAAGGGGTAAGCATGTTGGCAATACATCAACTCTGCTGCTGGCCACTCTGGAGGGGCTCACGCTCACTGAAGAACAGCTGAAGACGTTTCAGACATACCTGACTAGTGTCCAGCTGCCTGACTGAGAGCCAGTTGGAGAACGCTGACAGACAGATCACATTGGATCAGATGGTGGACAACTACAGCCCTGAGAGAGCTATGGGGATCACACTGATGATCCTTAGAAGGATGAACCGACATCCAGAGAAGTTAGAGAGAGATTACAGACACAGAAGAAGTAAAACTTAAGAAAATGTGTCAAACTTTCCTTCAAACAAAGACGACATGATTTAAAAAGATGATTGTAGAGGAACGGGACAATGTCATATGAAAAATATACCATTATCTCTCTTCACTTCTTTAGCAGTATCTATCACAGCAACAAGATGGTGGAGAGACTCATCAGACACTGGTAATGATGAAGAGAGAGAGAAGAAACTGGAAGTTCTAGAGTCTGGGACTGACCGGCATCACAAAGGATGAAGATTTACTGGTCCCGGTGAGGAGGAGAGGGGATGATTGGGTTCACACTATCCACATATTGCTCTGGTGATATTTACAGTAGCCTGCACAATCATTGCCATCCCCAAAGTCCTCTGAGAAGTCAGAGTATTGTATTAACTCTTCAAAAACATTCCTTACCACTGGATACTTCAACTGGTGACTATCCAGGAGATTAAAGAAAAAGGAGCATTCTGTTGCTGGGTAGATCTGAGAGATTTATTGATGGGACATACAAACAGGATGCATGTTTTTGGGGATTTCAAGTCCCTCAGTCGAGTACCTGATTCCCTTTTTAGTTTAAGCTGGGCTGAAACGAGTTTCGGTATACTATTTTCCTTTGTAATAAACTCTCATCTCTGCTAGTTGTCCGGACAAAATATCCACAGGAAATATATTGTTATACAGACTTCATCATTTCACGTAACGTCAGAGTAGAAGTCCTGCATATGTGTGTACAAGCAAGTGATGCAGAATAGGCATATGTGAAATACTTTTGACATGAGGTGAAGCAATGAAGAAAGATACCTGCAGACTCATTGTGTGTGTCTGTCTTCTGTAGTCTACTCACCCTGTGTGTGTTGTTTGTAGTCAAAAATAGTTTTTTCCGGAGTGAAAGGTCAAGCTCCCTCCTGCTGCCTTCATCGTCCTCATCATTCCAGCCTGTTGACGATTCCATGGATCATCTCACCATCAGGACACCTCTCCATCTCTCACCTTCACATCTCTCCTCTCCACGTCTCACATTCATGTGAGTCTCCTCTCCACGTCTCTCCTCTCCAGTCAGTTAAGAACACATTTTTATTTGACAACATGTTTGAATTGACGTGTCTTATTATAATATGACAACATCTATTAATTGCATAGTGAGTTTACTCTACTGTATTAATTTCTATCTAACATGCATTACATTTTTTAGGCTGACTCTCTTTCTCTCTCTCATTCCTCCCTCACAGCATCACATGCCCATGGCTCCACATCTTCCCCATCACACATTACATTGTAATTTCCTGAGGAGGGACAGCGGAGGGAGAGAGGAGGGACAGCGGAGCGAGAGAGGAGGGACAGCGGAGCGAGAGAGGAGGGACAGCGGAGGGACAGCGGAGGGAGAGAGGAGGGACAGCGGAAGGAGAGAGGAGGGACAGCGGAGGGAGAGAGGAGGGACAGCGGAGGGAGAGCGGAGGGACAGCGGAGGGAGAGAGGAGGGACATCGGAGGGAGAGCGGAGGGACAGCGGAGGGAGAGAGGAGGGACAGCGGAGGGAGAGAGGAGGGACAGCGGAAGGAGAGAGGAGGGACAGCGGAGGGAGAGAGGAGGGAGAGAGGAGGGACAAGGATAGGGTTGCAAAACTGCTGGAACTTTCAGTAAATTCCCCGGTTTTCACGAAATCCTATTGGAGTATTCCCGGAATCAGGAGGGAAAAAGCAGGAAATCTGGAATCGTCTGGAAAACCAGGGAATTTATTGAAAGTTCCCAGAATTTTGCAACCCTACTCCTACATCCCGTACCAGACAAGCAGGCATAACATTATTAACATACAGTATATTTTCATGCTTTCTTAAATAAATCCCACAAAGGCAATGAAGGAGTCCGAATGTTATTTAATTACAAATACAACCTGTGATTCAACTGGAATCATAAAGAACAAGATAATATCAGAGACGTTGTATCGACTTTATTGCTGGATAAGACAAGAATGGCTTCTCTCTCTCACCTATTTTGGTTGGGTGTCAGTTTGTCCACAAGAGGGCGACGCACTACCAGATAACTGACTGCTCGTGTACACTAGCCGTCAGTTAAGAATGGCTTACATGCCGACTACACCGCGAGCGTCGCAAAATATATTTAGACATGTTATTCAATTATTGCACCCACACTGCTCGCGCATGCCAACGAGCGTCTGCGTTGCCAAGCAATAAAATAGAAGTCTGTTCTATTTGTGACGCTGATCGCGCTGCAAGTTCTGCCTCTCCCATCTCCTCATTGGTTAGTTGCCAATCACAATATAAAGTCAAAAGAAGAAAAAGCCTGGAAGGAGGAGAGATGATTAGAAACGAGTCGGTTGACCGGTTTATGTGTGGATTAATTGTCGGAGTATAGGACTTTGTGCATTTCAGGTAAAATAACAACTCAACACAAATTACAAATTAGCTAGCTAGCTAAATAGGACACATTAGCTAGCAACTGCAAGCTATCTAGCTAAATTGCCATAAATGTTTAATGCTTTCCAACCTGTCCCCAAATTAATATCATTGGTTCAAAGTTTGTTTTTATATTTTAACCTGCGTGTCGTGAACGTGTTTGGTGTGGGGAGACAAAATCAATTTGTGCACGATGTTAGGCCGCCCAGAGTGGCTCGCTTGTGGGCGTGCTGGCAGCATATAGCAGCACGTTCGATTGTGCGTCAAGAATTCAGCATAGCGAGTTTGTATGAAGGTCTGGTTATTAAATGGGTACATGGTTGAATCCATTCTCCATTCCATGAATGTATTCACAGGTAAATAGTAATATGCTCTAAAACGCGCTGGTGACAACACACTTTGCTGCCCTGTTTCCAATCGTCCACATGGCTACGGAAGTGAAATGTTAAATAAATGATGTATTAGCTAGGCTAATAAAATGAGCTGTTAATGTGGCTCGCTATCTAGCCAACTTTACATACTGTATAGATAGCTAGCTAAGTGAATTAAATATAACCAGCTACCTAACTTCATATTAGCTAGCTACCTTGATGTATTTATCACTGTAAAAAAACACACTCCAAATGCATTTGTAGGTAGCTAGCTAACAGTCATGGAGGAGGGTGAAAGGATAGCAGCACCAACTGTCAAAGTGAGAGAGTAGGCTATTCTGGATAGGGCAGGTATGTGTGTAGTTCCAGTCCCTAGAAGTGAGGACGGAGATAATAGTAACATAATATTCAGTGCGGTCTAATTTTAGTATAATGAAGTCTGTTTCTTATGAGGTTTTCAGTCCTCAGATACAGAGAGCTGTGAAAGCCTGTCTGCAGAGGAAAAAGTCCCAATGAAGAGTAGAGGTTCTCAGTCCTGGGGACTCAAAGGGGTGCACATTTTTGTCTTTGCCTTAGCACTACACAGCTGATTCAAATGATCAACTCATCAAGCTTCACGTGGTATTTGTATATTAATTTGTGATGCTATCCTTGATATGATCCTGCTATTGTCACATGCTACACATGAACATCAGTGTGCACATGCATCTATCAATCCAATGTTATCATGATTTGTTATCAGGGATATTATACTTTAGTAATCCACAATGACCTGGTGATGTAAAAGTCTAATGACATTACCTTCCATATTCCTACAGATACCTTGTACCTGGAGGTTCCTTCAAAACGATTGCATACAGTTACCGTGTAGGGCACTGCAAGGTTGGGTGACCAGGGCCATCTGGGACTGCCTCCTGGAGGAATTCAGGTGTGTGAAGGCTACCTTTGTCCTGCATAACTTCATGAGGATGGACACGAGGACCAGGAGGGGATCTGCAGCTCACCGCCGTGTCCCAGAGGAGAAGTCTGCTGCTCTGCTGGATGTTTCAAGGATGGGGTCCAACAACGCAGCAAGAGGCAATCCGTGTGCGGGAGATCTTCACCTCCTCCTTTGAAGAGGGTGCTGTTCCCTGGCAACACCATAGACTACACTATGCACAACCAAAGGCTCTTTGAAGAGCCATCCATATTGCAAGAAGAGTATTCTTCCATTTACTTAGCTATGTTACCTGCAGTTATTCAATTCCCAGTTTCTCTCCCTTCGATTTCTACTTCTCAGGTGAGGGTGCTATTTAGGTAAGGATGTGATGTGTGTAAAAAACAAAACAAGCTATTTTAAGTCACCCATATTGAAAAAAATATAACAATTAGACACCCTATAACCCACACACTCATGTATCAATCTGATTGATGGACTATGTTGTGCAGTAAGCAGGCTCAGTTGTATAACTGTGACTCCTTCCACCTTCAAAGAATAGGCAAGAGGGCCAACCATGGAGAATAGTAAGACATTTCATTATTTTCTATAACTTTTGTCTTCGTCTGTCTGTGCATGTTTTTCAGCATAGAGTACTCTGCAGCCACTTAGTGTAGACACCAGATGAGGCCACATACAGATTCCTGTTGAACACGGTCTCTTTAACTACATTATTTTCTCAATAACAGTCTCTCTCCTTCACTTCATCCCTCTCTTCTCCCTAAATCCTCTAGGTTATATCAGCTGTTAGGTTATATCAGCTGTGTCGGTGAACCCCGCCCACATCTGAACTGGCTACATAGAGGGCACAGCATGATCAGAGGTGAGAGGTCACTTGTTCAGGTCAACAGGAAGTATTATTAAAGAGATGCTTTACATTGAAATAAAGATAGAGATGCAGTAGTCCCAGAGTTAATGATCCAAGGTCAGTTTTGCATTTCACCTCCTGATTATTATGATGACTAACAATGTTAGAATAAAAAATTTAAAACAAAGGCTTAAACATGCTCTCTCTCTCTCCATCTGTCTCGTCTGCAGATATGTTTTCATGTGAGAGGATGCCAACCCCCAGTCCCATCAGCCACCTCACCCGCTTTTAAGATAACCTTCAGGCCGACTAGAGACACTTATGTAATTGTGATGAACTGAGAGAATATTTGGGTAGCACTGTGATTCATTAATCATATGCTTTCTTCCCTACTCTTCTGTTCTTACCTCTTTCCCTTTCTGTCTTTTACACCTCTCTCGCCACCTCCTTTCTTCCTCTTTTTTTATAATGCACACCATATGTGTATTGAAGTACAGATTGAACTTGTATTTATTATATATGTATTTATAACACTTGGATAATGAACTTCTTTCAATAAAACATTTCACATTCTCTACTTGTTGAAATTAAGTCTCATTTGATGAAATACTACACCTATCCTGTGTTTATCAGATCAATGCAGATGAAGGGCATTAGATATTGAGATTAACTGGTTTTAGAGTATTTACATGATGCATAGGAAGTGTAGTGTTCTGCTTTTTAAAAATTATATTTCTGTAAATATGAATATCAGATCAGCCTTTTACTAGTTAAATCCTGTTTCTAGTATATTAGTTACAGTGTGTAACCATTGATGTCATACTCCTGGTATTGGATATAACTGAAAAATAAATCTCAAAGACATTCATACCTGAAATGCACCTTTATTTGCCATGGTAGAGTACATGATCAGTGAATATATTAAATGTACAGGCTACAATGTGGGGATCTCATGCATGGTAATAACTACATGTATATACGACTTGCATCCTTGGCAGGCACAAAGTTATATTATATTCTACTCAATCCATAGGCTTCATTAATGTCTTTCAGACTGTTTGGAAGTTGATACAACTGGCTATGATAGCTGAGGTCCATAGCTAGGTTCTGAACTACTATGTATACCAAACGTTTGGGTCCATACACAGATCAACAAGGTAGTTAGCTACACATCCATAGGCATACAGGTATTTTTATCCTCCACTGGACAATAAGCAAGAACATAGCTACGTTATTTAATCTATCTGCATTGCATGGCAAATATCAGCAAGGCAAGCTTACACAATTGAAGCTACATTCAATTTGCAGTAAATGCTTTAGCTAGCTAGATTATTTACAACCACTGTTTCACAAGACGACAGCCTGGTTTGCTAGTTGTTTCAGGAGTCCCTAAAACATTAAACAACTAGAATTAACGTTACAATGTCATACTCATGTCGACACCCATAAAGCTAGCCAGCTAGCTGGCTAATGTTAGCTAGTCAGCTAGCTTGCTAAATCGCAATTTTCGTAAATGAATTTTATGATAAAAAATATGCATAATCGTTTGTCTCTACATTAACTAACATATTCCTCCCAACTGTACATTTTTTTGTTGCATGATTCGTTACGACGTTATAATCACTTACATTTGCGTCCATTCTAAAAAATTTGTCAGCCATCTTTGCTGAAGAAAGACAGCCTTCGGTCGCATAGCGTCAAATTCCTCATGGGAACCACTCGACATGATTGGTCATCGCCCAGCGGTCGCCGCTGGTGATTTGCATAAAGTTGGAAAAAGTTTATAATTTTCACCGCCCAAACTAAAGGAAACTGTAGCGCTCTGCTATCAGGTTTAATTATTTACCAGTCAGCTGGCTGCGCCTGTAGTGTATGAAAATGGATGGATTCAGGGTAAGAAAATAGTTTAACGAAAAACTGAGTATGCAGTTCTTTCATGGATATTATATTTATATGTAAATATCCCGGGAAAAGTTTGTTTTTAATAAACAGTACAGTCGGCTAAATTGTATCAATTTCATATTTAATTTAGACCAACACGGAAGTGCGAGATTGACTGGATCAAAGTAATGGGAATAATGGGGAAAAGTGACTTGCTTGAGGAAATGCAACGACATGTGATGTAATAGTTCATAGGCCTACATTAAAATGTCTAGGTTATAATCTACCTATGAATTCATAGCTAGTACTTTGCACGTCATTCGAAGGACTGAATATGGCTGAAATATGTTAGAATCTGCATTTCAATCGCATACCATCTCATTCAAGAGATGTTGGCAAGAGACATGACAACAGACAGTGTTCTCAACAATGACTGTTTCATCCATAAAGTTGTGTGTGTGTGTGTGTGTGTGTGTGTGTGTGTGTGTGTGTGTGTGTGTGTGTGTGTAGGAGGTAGCTGCCTCTGAGAAGGAAAGGAAGCCAGCAGGGGAGGAGTGTGAAGAGCCGTTCAGCGAACTCCCCAGCACCTCTACTGGAATGTGAGTGGACATAGAGGATATTTTCTATTCTCTACCTGATACAGACAGGGACACCCCTTAGAGGATATGAGTGGACATAGAGTATATTATCTACCCGGTGCAGACAGGGACACCCCTTAGAGTATATTATCTACCTGGTGCAGTCAGGGACACCCCTCAGAGTGGATATGAGTGGACATAGAGTATATTATCTATTATCTACCTGGTGCAGCCAGGACCCCCCCCCCCCCCCCCCCCCCCCTCAGAGTGGATATGAGTGGACATAGAGTATATTATCTATTATCTACCTGGTGCAGCCAGGACCCCCCCCCTCAGAGTGGATATGAGTGGACATAGAGTATATTATCTATTATCTACCTGGTGCAGCCAGGACCCCCCCCCTCAGAGTGGATATGAGTGGACATAGAGTATATTATCTATTATCTACCTGGTGCAGACAGGGACACCCCTCAGAGTGGATATGAGTGGACATAGAGTATATTATCTACCTGGTACAGCCAGGGACACCCCTCAGAGTGGATATGAGTGACATAGAGTATATTATCTACCTGGTACAGCCAGGGACACCCCTCAGAGTGGACATAGAGTATATTATCTACCTGGTACAGCCAGGACCCCCCCTCAGAGTGGATATGAGTGGACATAGAGTATCTTATCTACCTGGTGCAGCCAGGACCCCCCCTCAGAGTGGATATGAGTGGACATAGAGTATACTAGTCCAGGGTGTGAATTACGGGGCTCAGCTCCCCTGAATAAGATGTTAATAAGACATTAACTCCCTTAAATGCAACAAAAGTCAAACTTTTCTACTCTATGTAGAAAAGGCAACAAGAGAACATTTAAATTAAAACGGACTCAAACTTTGACCATTAGAAAACAAATAAATAAGGCTATGAGTGGACCGTCTCCCTGTCCACAAATGGTATACTGTAGAATTCTATAGAATTTGGTTCTGCCTTCTTCACCACGCTGTCTGTGTGGGTGGACCATTTCAGCTTGTCCGTGATGTGTACGCCAAGGAACTTAAAACTTTCCACCTTCTCCACCACTGTCCTGTCAATGTGGATAGGGGGGTGCTCCCTCTGCTGTTTCCTGAAGTCCACGATCTTCTTTACCGGTAGAGAATAGACTAATACAGAATGTGAATTACACCTGGAGGATCTCCATTCCATTGACTTTATTCAAGGCTTTACTATGAGCCGTCCTCCCGTCAGCAGCCTCCACTGGTTTCGTCCTAGGTTCCTGCCTTTCTAGAGAGTTTCTTCCTTGCTACCGTGCTTCAACATCTGCATTGCTTGCTGTTTGGGGTTTTAGGCTGGGTTTCTATGTAAGCTCTTTGTCACAACTGCTGATTATAAAAGGTCTTTATAAAATACATTTGATTGATTTGCTATAGACACATTGAATATATGAGTCTTCTGGTGCTGGAGAGATAATCAACTTTAAAAGTGGTGAATTGACCCTCTAACATCTCTTCTATACCTCTATTACATCATCCTCATGAACTGAGTGAAATGAATGTAGAACAGTGAAGTGACCACAGCATGTAGTGTTGGTGTAGGGGAACAGGGAAGTGTGTGACTGTTTCCTGGGTTCAGGTTGACCCGGTCTGAGGAGGAGTGTTGTGATCTGGAGACTGAGATCTCTAGGCTGGAGGGGAACCTGGAGGTGCTGAAGGTAAGACTAGTGGCCATGTCTAAAGTCAATGTGAGCAAATCACATACAGTAGATCACAGTATTCTCTGAAGAATACGTGTGTGTTTGTTTATGGGTGTGTGTCGCAGGCAGAGGCCAACAGGGATGAGCAGTCGGCCAGCACCTCTTCTGGAAGGTGAGTGGACATAGTAAAAGTATTATGAGTCTGATATTAACAATTCTACCATAACAGATTTTATTACATCATCCTCGTGACCTGTGAAATTAATATGGAACAGTGAAGTGACCCCAGCATGTGGTGGTGCTGTAGGGGAACAGAGCACTGAAGTGACTGTTTCTTGTGTCCAGTTTGACCCTGTCTGAGGAGGACTGTCGTGATCTGGAGACTGAGATCTCTAGGCTGAAGGAGAAGCTGAGGTTCATGAAGGTAACACTGGAGGTCATGTCTGAGAGGTCAAATGTCATTGTGATCAAACCACATAGATCACAGCCACATACTGTGTGTGTGTGTGTGTGTGTGTGTGTGTGTGTGTGTGTGTGTGTGTGTGTGTGTGTGTGTGTGTGTGTGTGTGTGTGTGTGTGTGTGTGTGTGTGTGTGTGTGTGTGTGTATTGCGTGCGTGCGTGCGTTTGTGTTAAAGTTCCTAATGTAATCTATTTCATGATGATATGAGAATGAGATAATCAATATATTCATGTTCTTTATTTTATTTCAGTAGTCAGGTTTTATATTCCTTCATCACCTTTGTTGTTTAGAGAACGTTGGATGTTCCAGCTCTGCTACTGACCACTCTGGAGGAGATGAACCCACACGAGCTGAAGACATTTCAGTGGTACCTATGTTGGGCCTGGCTACCTGGCTGTCCTCCAATCCCAGAGAGCCAGCTGGAGAACACTAACAGACAGGTCACAGTGGATCAGATGATGAAGAGATACGACCCCGAGAGAGCTGTGAAGATCACACTTGTGAACCTGAAGTGGATGAATCGAGTAGACCTAGCAGAGAAGTTAGAGAGAGATCACACTGGAGGTAACATAACCAGAATGTACATCAATTTATACATAATCACAGTTCAGTGTAGGTCTAACAAGAAAGAACATTCAACTGACTTCATAATAACATTCAGCAGGCTCCTCTTTAGTAATGTTTATTCATGATGTATCCAGGTGACCCCATTATGATTAAACAACAATCCAACATTCATTACATTCCATACATACAGTCACCAATACAGTAGTGAAGATTTCACAAACAGATGAGACTTTCTAATCATGGCTGTATATCTCTTCCTGAGCTTCCTAATCTGGAAGATGAACCAGAATAATCTGGCAGAGAAGTTAGAGATCAGAGAAGTAGGATTATAGACAAGAACCCTAACTGACTCTCTATCCCCCCTCCTATCTTCCCCTCTATTTCCCATGTTTCCCCCTCTTTCTCAGGTACTGCCTCACCCTCTCACTTCTCCTTATTCCAACTCAGGCCCATATCCTTCTGTTACCCTTCATGGCCTCCTTTCGCTCCAGCGCCCCCTCCTTCCTTCCCTGGTTCGTCTAAGGAGTTGTTGTCGTTAGATTCTGCTGGTAGTTCAGGACAGCTCAGCTCACAGGTAAGAGGACGGTTAGATAAATGTGTTGGAACACTTCTACCCTCATATGTTAAACACCTGTACTCACTGTCATAGTCAGTTCTACAGTTCTACCCTCATATGTTAAAACACCTGTACTCACTGTCATAGTCAGTTCTACAGTTCTACCCTCATATGTTAAAACACCTGTACTCACTGTCATAGTCAGTTCTACAGTTCTACCCTCATATGTTAAAACACCTGTACTCACTGTCATAGTCAGTTCTACAGTTCTACCCTCATATGTTAAAACACCTGTACTCACTGTCATAGTCAGTTCTACAGTTCTACCCTCATATGTTAAAACACCTGTACTCACTGTCATAGTCAGTTCTACAGTTCTACCCTCATATGTTAAAACACCTGTACTCACTGTCATAGTCAGTTCTACCCTCATATGTTAAAACACCTGTACTCACTGTCATAGTCAGTTCTACAGTTCTACCCTCATATGTTAAACACCTGTACTCACTGTCATAGTCAGTTCTACAGTTCTACCCTCATATGTTAAAACACCTGTACTCACTGTTATAGTCAGTTCTACAGTTCTACCCTCATATGTTACTTCACCTGTGCTCACTGTCATAGTCAGTTCTACCCTCATATGTTAAAACACCTGTACTCACTGTCATAGTCAGTTCTACAGTTCTACCCTCATATGTTACATCACCTGTACTCACTGTCATAGTCAGTTCTACCCTCATATGTTACATCACCTGTACTCACTGTCATAGTCAGTTCTACAGTTCTACCCTCATATGTTAAAACACCTGTACTCACTGTCATAGTCAGTTCTACAGTTCTACCCTCATATGTTAAAACACCTGTACTCACTGTCATAGTCAGTTCTACAGTTCTACCCTCATATGTTAAAACACCTGTACTCACTGTCATAGTCAGTTCTACAGTTCTACCCTCATATGTTAAAACACCTGTACTCACTGTCATAGTCAGTTCTACAGTTCTACCCTCATATGTTAAAACACCTGTACTCACTGTCATAGTCAGTTCTACCCTCATATGTTAAAACACCTGTACTCACTGTCATAGTCAGTTCTACAGTTCTACCCTCATATGTTAAACACCTGTACTCACTGTCATAGTCAGTTCTACAGTTCTACCCTCATATGTTAAAACACCTGTACTCACTGTTATAGTCAGTTCTACAGTTCTACCCTCATATGTTAAAACACCTGTACTCACTGTCATAGTCAGTTCTACCCTCATATGTTAAAACACCTGTACTCACTGTCATAGTCAGTTCTACAGTTCTACCCTCATATGTTACATCACCTGTACTCACTGTCATAGTCAGTTCTACCCTCATATGTTAAAACACCTGTACTCACTGTCATAGTCAGTTCTACCCTCATATGTTACATCACCTGTACTCACTGTCATAGTCAGTTCTACAGTTCTACCCTCATATGTTAAAACACCTGTACTCACTGTCATAGTCAGTTCTACAGTTCTACCCTCATATGTTACATCACCTGTACTCACTGTTATAGTCAGTTCTACAGTTCTACCCTCATATGTTACTTCACCTGTGCTCACTGTCATAGTCAGTTCTACCCTCATATGTTAAAACACCTGTACTCACTGTCATAGTCAGTTCTACAGTTCTACCCTCATATGTTACATCACCTGTACTCACTGTCATAGTCAGTTCTACCCTCATATGTTAAAACACCTGTACTCACTGTTATAGTCAGTTCTACAGTTCTACCCTCATATGTTACATCACCTGTACTCACTGTCATAGTCAGTTCTACCCTCATATGTTAAAACACCTGTACTCACTGTCATAGTCAGTTCTACAGTTCTACCCTCATATGTTACATCACCTGTACTCACTGTCATAGTCAGTTCTACAGTTCTACCCTCATATGTTACATCACCTGTACTCACTGTCATAGTCAGTTCTACAGTTCTACCCTCATATGTTAAAACACCTGTACTCACTGTTATAGTCAGTTCTACCCTCATATGTTACATCACCTGTACTCACTGTCATAGTCAGTTCTACAGTTCTACCCTCATATGTTAAAACACCTGTACTCACTGTTATAGTCAGTTCTACCCTCATATGTTAAAACACCTGTACTCACTGTTATAGTCAGTTCTACCCTCATATGTTAAAACACCTGTACTCACTGTCATAGTCAGTTCTACCCTCATATGTTAAAACACCTGTACTCACTGTCATAGTCAGTTCTACAGTTCTACCCTCATATGTTACATCACCTGTACTCACTGTCATAGTCAGTTCTACAGTTCTACCCTCATATGTTAAAACACCTGTACTCACTGTCATAGTCAGTTCTACAGTTCTACCCTCATATGTTACATCACCTGTACTCACTGTCATAGTCAGTTCTACAGTTCTACCCTCATATGTTACATCACCTGTACTCACTGTTATAGTCAGTTCTACAGTTCTACCCTCATATGTTAAACACCTGTACTCACTGCCATAGTCAGTTCTACAGTTCTACCCTCATATGTTTAAACACCTGTACTCACTGTCATAGTCAGTTCTACAGTTCTACCCTCATATGTTACATCACCTGTACTCACTGTCATAGTCAGTTCTACAGTTCTACACTCATATGTTACATCACCTGTACTCACTGTCATAGTCAGTTCTACAGGTCTACCCTCATATGTTAAACACCTGTACTCACTGTCATAGTCAGTTCTACAGTTCTACCCTCATATGTTACATCACCTGTACTCACTGTTATAGTCAGTTCTACAGTTCTACCCTCATATGTTAAAACACCTGTACTCACTGTCATAGTCAGTTCTACAGTTCTACCCTCATATATTACACCACCTGTACTCACTGTCATAGTCAGTTCTACCCTCATATGTTACATCCCCTGTACTCACTGTCATAGTCAGTTCTACAGTATGAAATGATACAGTACACACATACACTATGAGTGGTGGGGGTCAGGCGGCATCCCTACACACACCATCAGACAAAAAAAGCTGTGAATCAAATCAAAGTTTATTTGTCACGTGCGCCGAATACAACAGGTGTAGACCTTACAGAGAAATGCTTACTTACAGACTCTAACCAACAGTGCAATTTTTAAGTAAAAAATAGGTATTAGGTGAACAATAGATAAGTAAAGAAATCAAAACAACAGTAAAAAGGCAGTGAAAAATAGCAGTAGCGAGGCTATATACAGTAGCGAGGCTATAATAATAGTGAGGCTATATACAGTAGTGAGGCTATAAAAGTAGCGAGGCTATATACAGGCACCGGTTAATCGGGCTAATTCAGGTAGTATGTACATGTAGGTATGGTTAAAGTGACTATGCATATATGACAAACAGAGTAGCAGTAGCATAAAATATATTCCTGTATCACGTTGTTTGTATGTGTGTGTGGCTATGTTCATGTTCTTTATTTTATATCAGTAGTCTGCATTTCTATCTTATCATCTTTGTTGTTTTAGAGACCCTTCATGTTGGGTGTTCCAGCTCTGCTGCTGACCACTCTGGAGGAGCTCACTGAAGAACAACTGAAGACATTTCAGTCTCACCTGACTAGTAGCCAGCTGCCTGACTGTCCTCCCATCCCAGAGAGCCAGCTGGAGAACACTGACAGACAGGTCACAGTGGATCAGATGGTGAAGAGATACGACCCTGAGAGAGCTGTGAAGATCACACTTATGACCCTGAAGTGGATGAATCGAGTAGACCTAGCAGAGAAGTTAGAGAGAGATCACACTAGAGGTAACACAGCAACATGATAGATCTATCATTACACGATCGGTTCCATGATGGGATATTGGCTGTGTCCAAAATCTGTCTTGCCTAATACTTACTAATACTACATACTGTGTACTAATCATACTACATACCATTTAGAACGTACTGTTTAGTAACAACGAATGCAGGAAGCAGGAAATATCAACATACTGCTCGTCTATACTGTGAAGGTGTCATCTAATGCACAATTGCGTTGAATCCCGCCATTTGTTCATTTAGTTAAAGCCCCTCCCCTTATTTGATTATCAGCTGTTGACAATCACGATTCTCTTCCTCAAAGGTGTGCAGCGAATTCTACTAGATTAATGAGTATGACATCCTGGCATTTAAAGCATAGTTGATTTTCTAAATTTCACAAATTATAAAACTTCCTATTTTCACATACCTGACATGCCTTTAGAGAGTAAGTACAGTATGGGTATTTGGACATGGCCATTGAGTAATTGGGATTATATTCACACAAAGATCACCCCAGATTGTTAACATTTAGTTTTAGTAATGTTATAATGTAGGATCAAAATTAACCAGCTAATATATATATATATATATATATCTCGCTCGCTCTCGCTCAGGGAGCCCCTATGCCCACATACCTCCAGGGAGTCCCTCTGGTCACTCAGGCTCTTATCACAAATCAATATTTTCATCCATAACGCCAGATTCCAGGCCTGTCTGCTCCCAAGCCCTCTATCCACCCAGTGTTGTCATGGAGAAGCCTTACAGGTTCCTTCCCTACTCAGTACAGCACAACTTACAGGTGAGAGGACTGGTGCACATGTATAACACGCTAACATCCTCTCATTTGAAAATATGATCTGTCAGAGAAATTAGGATGTTTGTATGTGTGGGGCTATATTCATGTTCTTTATATCAGTAACCAGTACTTCTATTCCTTTTTTAAATCTTGTCACCTTTTTAGAGACCCCAAATATTGTCTGTTCCCGCTCTGCTGCTGACCACTCTGGAGGAGCTCACTGAAGAACAGCTGAAGACATTTCAGTCTAACCTGACTAGGGGCAAGCTTCCTGACTGTCCTCCAATCCCAGAGAGACAGCTGGAGAACACTGACAGACAGGTCACAGTGGATCAGATGGTGAAGAGATACGACCATGAGGGAGCTGTGAGGAACACAGTGAGGATCCTGAGGAGGATGAAGCGGGTAGACCTAGCAGAGAAGTTAGAGAGAGATCCCACTAGAGGTAACATAACAATAATGTACATCAATCTATACATCACAATCACAGTTCAGTGTAGGTCTAAGCCAGAGGAGGCTGGTTGGGGGAGTTATAGGAGGACAGGCTCATTGTAATTGCTTAAACGAAGACAACATGATGTAGATTGATAGTTGTAGATAAACAGGAAAATGTAATGAGACAATAACACCATTATCTCTCTTCACTTCATCTTCTATACCAGTATCTATCACAGCAACAACATGGTAGAGAGACTCATCAGACACTGGCAATGATGAAAAGAGAGGGAAGAAACAGGTCCGTCTGGCTACAAGTTCTAGAGTCTGGGACAGAGAGGCAGCAGGCAGCAAAGACACTGGAATCACAAAGGACAAATATGAACTGGTCACGGTGAGGAGGAGAGGGGATGTTTAGGTTAACATAGCCCACACCTGGTAAAAGACATGGAGACAGATAGACTGACAGAAAGAAAGGGTTGTCACCAAATTAAAATTCTATCTGTTCTGTTGTTGTTTTCTTAGAAACCTACAGAGAAGAAAAGAGAAGCTCTGCTGCTGGCCACTCTGGCGGAGCTGAGCACAGACGAGCTGAAAATATTTCAGAAGGAACTTACTCCAAGCAAACAGCTTCCACCTTACCTGACTGGCTTTCCTCCCATCCCAGAAACTCAGCTGGAAAACGCTGACAGACAGGTCACAGCGGATCAGATGGTGAAGAGATACGGCCCTGAGGGAGCTGTGGAGATCACACAGAGGATCCTGAGGAGGATGAACCAGGAAGATCTGGCAGAGAAGTTCGAGAGATATCACAGTAGAGTTAACAGCCAGACGATAGATTTATCATTACACTCTCAGATCTGGGATATTGAGTGATAGAGATTCACACAAAGATCCCGCACAGCCTGTTGACTGTTTCTTAATAACTGACTATTACACTAGCCTGTTGGTATGTTAACCAGCTAACAACACTTTAAACTCTCTCTCTCCCTCTTTTCACTTTACACTTTCTTTCTCTCTCTTTTTGATGACCCCTGCAGGAAAGAAAAGGAGAACAAGTGAGGAACCATCCTGGCCTGGTCTAGTTTCTAGGGGTGAAAAGATTGAGGAGAATTGTGTCCCATTGACTGGCAGAGCCCCGTTCTTCATCAAACATAAGGTGCCTGATTGTCCCTGCCCTTCTCACTGCTGCCATGGTGACCAACATGTTCACAATAGAACATAAGACAGGTCAAATTAACATAGAACATGTTGCTGTTATAGAAGTATGTCTCTATCTATTCTGTTGATTTGAATCTAGAAAACCCCAAAGCTGGAGATGGACTTTTCAACCATCCTAGGAAGCCAACTGAAGATGGCTAACAGTCTCAACACAGAGGTATCTGTGAAAACCCAGGAGAACACCCAGGAGAACACCCAGAGAACACCCAGAGGATTGATGAGGAGGAGTTGGGAAGAGAAAGGGGTAACAGCTATAAAGCTAACATCTTAATCTGGAACAATGATGCAGTTGTATAGTAAAACATGATGATTGATGTTTATCTGGTTCTCTTTAGATTCTCCTCTCCTCTTGGATCACCATCACATGGTAAGACCCTCACTGTAAAGAGAGAAAGACAGAAAGAGAGAACATTTGAATTTAAACACTATTCTTCACACTACTGGTTGAATTACAGTATCTATTGTTTCTACATTTTAGAGTTCTCCAGATGAATTTACACCTGGAATCCATGGTCAGGAGAACAGGGGAGAGTACCGGTAACTTTATATATTTAATGTTATCATTGGTAGTTTGTATAAAAGAAGGACAATACCTTAAATCCAGGAAATCTCACAAAATGAAATTCTTCATTGTTTGTTCTAGATTCCAGTGCCCCCGTGCAGGTCTGTTCCAGTGCAGTATAACAGGCCTGGTGTTTAGGATGGAGGGAGAGGGAGAGGTGTTCTATAAGACAGTCCACTGGGACATGAGGTTTCTATCCCAGAATGGCAAGAGACCTGCAGGACCCCTGTTCAAGTTTAGATGCCTTAAGGGGTCTGTCTGTCAACTACACCTCCCACACTGTGAGATCTACAATAGTGAGTAATAATATCATGAAGGGTTAATTTCACTTTTCATGTTTCAGGACTCTTCTGAAAGATCATATTCTCATTATTTGCTTATTTATTTACTCATTATTGTGCATTTCATTTTCTGCTACAGTCTCAGCATTGTTATGTTTGTCTTGTTGGTCAGAGACAGCTCTAAATGTTCTCTTTCTTTACCAGGTGGTGGATGTGACTTCCTGTCTGTAGCCCATGTGACTGATGACAACATAGAGTTTCTCCCTCCTCTTGAGATAAGAGAAACACACATCATCATAAACATCAGTGGATTCTCTGCTTATGGTGAAGTCAAGGATGAAGACTCTCCCACCATTCCTATACGAGCACTTGTCTTGTTGTTCTACAAACCCCCAGTTGTTCCTGAAAAGAGGTCCATCCTGAATGTGTTGTTGCTTCCCAGAAATGTTGTGATCAGAGAGGTAAGACCATCTGAAATGTCAACTCTACTTTGTCTGAATTCAATCAAGCACACAGGACATTAAACCATGAATTCATGTTTTGTTAATGTTATTGCTTGGATAATGTTTTCTGATTTAAACAAATAATAACGTGATTTTGTGAAAACAAGGTGCAGGAGGAATGGAAAAGAAGGAATGGAGACAAATACATCTATATTGAAACAAATCCTCGCTGCCAACTAACTCCAAATAAAGAATACGAGCTCTCCGCAGATCTTACAGATGAATATCTAATTCAACCAAAGGTGATATCTGAGCTAGAGAGAGAAGAGTCATTGCTTGCACATGAACACGATCTTATGATGTTGTTACCTTTATATATTTAAATATTATGTAATTGACACTTTATCTTTCTACCAGGATGCAGAATTTGTGGATTTTGAATCCTATGAAAACTACTTCCCAACATTTCAGTTGTTCATACAAACCGTTGTTGAGCAAGTTAATATTCTTCTGAAAGACAATGGTGGTGAAGAATCTGTCTGGGAAAGACTTATCTGGCTTCCAGGTAACACAAAGTAGTAGTGGTAGTAGTAGCAATACTAGCAGTAGTAGTAGTAGTAGTAGTAGCAATAGCAGTAGTAGTAGTAGTAGCAATAGCAGTAGTGGTGGTGGTGGCAGTAGTGGTAGTAGCAATAGCAGTAGTAGTAGTGGTGGTAGTGGTAGTAGTGGTGGTAGTAGTAGTGGTGGTAGTAGTAGCAATAGTAGCAGTAGTAGTGGTGGTGGTGGTAGTAGTGGTGGTGGTAGTAGTGGTGGTAGTAGTAGTGGTGGTAGTAGTAGCAATAGTAGCAGTAGTAGTGGTGGTGGTGGTAGTAGTGGTGGTCGTGGTAGTAGTAGCAGTGGTAGTAGTAGCAGTGGTATTAGTAGTGGTAGTAGCAGTGGTAGTAGTAGTGGTAGCAGTGGTAGTGGTGGTGGTGGTAGTAGTGGTAGTAGTAGTGGTAGCAGTGGTAGTGGTGGTGGTGGTAGTAGTAGTAGTAGTAGTGGTAGTAGCAGTAGCGGTGGTAGTAGTAGCAGTGGTAGCAGTGGTAGTAGTGGTGGTAGCAGTGGTAGTGGTGGTGGTGGTAGTAGTAGTGGTAGTAGCAGTGGTGGTAGTAGTAGTAGTAGTAGTAGTAGTAGTGGTGGTAGTAGTGGTAGCGGTAGTAGTGGTAGCGGTAGTAGTGGTAGTGGTAGTAGCGGTAGTGGTAGTAGCAGTAGTGGTGGTAGTAGTAGTGGTGGTGGTAGCGGTGGTAGTAGTAGTGGTGGTAGTAGCAGTAGTGGTGGTGGTGGTGGTAGTAGTAGTGGTGGTAGTAGTGGTAGTGGTAGTAGTGGTAGTGGTAGTAGCAGTAGTGGTGGTAGTAGTAGTGGTGGTAGTAGTAGTGGTGGTGGTAGTAGTAGTAGCAAATCAAATCAAATCAAATTTTATTAGTCACATACACATGGTTAGCAGATGTTAATGCGAGTGTAGCGAAATGCTTGTGCTTCTAGTTCCGACAATGCAGTAATAACAACAAGTAATCTAACCTAACAATTCCACAACTACTACCTTATACACACAAGTGTAAAGGGATAAAGAATATGTACATAAAGATATATGAATGAGTGATGGTACAGAACGGCATAGGCAAGATGCAGTAGATGGTATAGAGTACGGTATATACATATGAGATGAGTACTGTAGGGTATGTAAACATAAAGTGGCATAGTTTAAAGTGGCTAGTGGTACATGTATTACATAAAGATGGCAAGATGCAGTAGATGATATAGAGTACAGTATATACATATACATATGAGATGGGTAATGTAGGGTATGTAAACATTATATTAAGTGGCATTGTTTAAAGTGGCTAGTGGTACATTTTTACATAATTTCCATCAATTCCCATTTTTAAAGTGGCTGGAGTTGAGTCAGTATGTTAGCAGCGGCCGCTAAATGTTAGTGGTGGCTGTTTAACAGTCTGATGGCCTTGAGATAGAAGCTGTTTTTCAGTCTCTCGGTCCCTGCTTTGATGCACCTGTACTGACCTCGCCTTCTGGATGATAGCGGGGTGAACAGGCAGTGGCTTGGGTGGTTGTTGTCCTTGATGATCTTTATGGCCTTCCTGTGACATCGGGTGGTGTAGGTGTCCTGGAGGGCAGGTAGTTTGCCCCCGGTGATGCGTTCTGCAGACCTCACTACCCTCTGGAGAGCCTTACGGTTGTGGGCGGAGCAGTTGCCGTACCAGGCGGTGATACAGCCCGACAGGATGCTCTCGATTGTGCATCTGTAGAAGTTTGTGAGTGCTTTTGGTGACAAGCCGAATTTCTTCAGCCTCCTGAGGTTGAAGAGGCGCTGCTGCGCCTTCTTCACAACGCTGTCTGTGTGGGTGGACCAATTCAGTTTGTCCGTGATGTGTACACCGAGGAACTTAAAACTTTCCACCTTCTCCACTACTGACCCGTCGATGTGGATAGGGGGGTGCTCCCTCTGCAGTTTCCTGAAGTCCACAATCATCTCCTTTGTTTTGTTGACGTTGAGTGTGAGGTTATTTTCCTGACACCACACTCCGAGGGCCCTCACCTCCTCCCTGTAGGCCGTCTCGTCGTTGTTGGTAATCAAGCCTACCACTGTAGTGTCATCCGCAAACTTGATGATTGAGTTGGAGGCGTGCATGGCCACGCAGTCGTGGGTGAACAGGGAGTACAGGAGAGGGCTCAGAACGCACCCTTGTGGGGCCCCAGTGTTGAGGATCAGCGGGGTGGAGATGTTGTTACCTACCCTCACCACCTGGGGGCGGCCCGTCAGGAAGTCCAGGACCCAGTTGCACAGGGCGGGGTCGAGACCCAGGGTCTCGAGCTTGATGACGAGTTTGGAGGGTACTATGGTGTTAAATGCTGAGCTGTAATCGATGAACAGCATTCTCACATAGGTATTCCTCTTGTCCAGATGGGTTAGGGCAGTGTGCAGTGTGGTTGCGATTGCGTCGTCTGTGGACCTATTGTGTCGGTAAGCAAATTGGAGTGGGTCTATGGTGTCCGGTAGGGTGGAGGTGATGTGGTCCTTGACTAGTCTCTCAAAGCACTTCATGATGACGGAAGTGAGTGCTACGGGGCGGTAGTCGTTTAGCTCAGTTACCTTGGCTTTCTTGGGAACAGGAACAATGGTGGCCCTCTTGAAGCATGTGGGAACAGCAGACTGGGATAAGGATTGATTGAATATGTCCGTAAACACACCAGCCAGCTGGTCTGCGCATGCTCTGAGGACGCGGCTGGGAATGCCGTCTGGGCCTGCAGCCTTGCGAGGGTTAACACGTTTAAATGTTTTACTCACCTCGGCTGCAGTGAAGGAGAGCCCGCAGGTTTTGGTAGCGGGCCGTGTCAGTGGCACTGTATTGTCCTCAAAGCGGGCAAAAAAGTTATTTAGCCTGTCTGGGAGCAAGACATCCTGGTCCGCGACGGGGCTGGTTTTCTTTTTGTAATCCGTGATAGACTGTAGACCCTGCCACATACCTCTTGTGTCTGAGCTGTTGAATTGCGACTCTATTTTGTCTCTGTACTGGGACTTAGCCTGTTTGATTGCCTTGCGGAGAGAATAGCTACACTGTTTGTATTCGGTCATGTTTCCGGTCACCTTGCCCTGGTTAAAAGCAGTGGTTCGCGCTTTCAGTTTCACGCGAATGCTGCCGTCAATCCACGGTTTCTGGTTTGGGAATGTTTTAATCGTTGCTGTGGGTACGACATCGTCAATGCACTTCCTAATGAACTCGCTCACCGAATCAGCATATTCGTCCATGTTGTTGTTGGACGCAATGCGGAACATATTCCAATCCGCGTGATCGAAGCAGTCTTGAAGCGTGGAATCAGATTGGTCGGACCAGCGTTGAACAGACCTGAGCGCGGGAGCTTGTTGTTTTAGTTTCTGTTTGTAGGCTGGAAGCAACAAAATGGAGTCGTGGTCAGCTTTTCCGAAAGGAGGGCGGGGGAGGGCCTTATATGCGTCGCGGAAGTTAGTATAACAATGATCCAGGGTTTTACCAGCCCTGGTAGCACAATCGATATGCTGATAGAATTTAGGGAGTTTTGTTTTTAGATTAGCCTTGTTAAAATCCCCAGCTACGATGAATGCAGCCTCAGGGTGTGTGGTTTCCAGTTTACAAAGAGTCAGATAAAGTTCGTTCAGGGCCATCGATGTGTCTGCTTGGGGGGGAATATATACGGCTGTGATTATGATCGAGGAGAATTCCCTTGGTAGATAATGCGGTCGACATTTGATTGTGAGGAGTTCTAGATCAGGTGAACAGAATGACTTGAGTTCCTGTGTGTTGTTATGATGATCACACCACGTCTCGTTAATCATAAGGCATACCCCCCCGCCCCTCTTCTTACCAGAAAGATGTTTGTTTCTGTCGGCGCGATGCGTGAAGAAACCAGCTGGCTGCACCGACTCCGTTAGCGTCTCTTGAGTTAGCCATGTTTCCGTGAAGCAGAGCACGTTGCAATCCCTGATGTCTTTCTGGAATGTTACCCGTGCTCGGATTTCATCAACCTTATTGTCAAGAGACTGGACATTGGCGAGTAGTATGCTAGGGAGTGGAGCGCGATGTGCCCGTCTCCGAAGCCTGACCAAGAGACCGCTACGTTTGCCCCTTTTACGGCGTCGCATAGGGTCCCCGGCTGGGATCAGATCCATTGTATTGGGTGGAAGGCAAAACACTGGATCCGTTTCGGGAAAGTCATATTCCTGGTTATAACGATGGTGAGTTGACGTTAATCGTATATTCAGTAGTTCCTCCCGACTGTATGTAATGAAACCTAAGATTACCTGGGGTACCGATGTAAGAAATAACACATAAAAAAACAAAATACTGCATATTTTCCAAGGAACGCGAAGCGAGGCGGCCATCTCGGTCGGCGCCATTTTGTTATTTGTTATTTTGTGGTAGTAGTAGTGGTGGTAGTAGTGGTGGTAGCAGTGGTGGTAGTAGTAGTAGTGGTGGTAGTAGTAGTGGTGGTAGTAGTAGCAGCAGTGGTAGTAGTAGTGGTGGTAGTAGTAGTAGTGGTGGTAGCAGTGGTGGTAGCAGTAGTGGTGGTAGCATTAGCATTACTACTGCTACCACCACTACAACTACTGCTACTACTGCTACCACCACCACTACTACTACTGCTGCTACTACCACTACTACTACTACTACTGCTGCTACTACCACTACTACTACCACCACTACTACTACTACCACCACTACTACTACTGCTGCTACTACCACTGCCACCACCACTACTACTACCGCTGCTACTATCACCACTACTACTACCAAAAACTACTACCACCACTACTGCTACCGCTACCACCACCGCTGCTACTACCACCACCACTACCACTACTACTACCACTACTGCTACTACCACCACTACTAGTGGTGGTAGTACTACCACTACTGCTACTACTGCTACTGCTACCACTACTGCTACTACCACCACTACCACTACTACTACCACTACTGCTACTACCACTACTACTACTGCTACTACTGCTACCACTAGTAGCAGAGTAGTAGCAGTGATAGTAGCAGTAGTGTGGTAGTGGTGGTAGCGGTAGTAGTAGTGGTGGTAGTGGTAGCAGTAGTAGCAGTAGTAGTAGTGGTAGTAGCAGTAGTGGTAGTAGTAGTGGTAGTGGTGGTGGTAGCGGTAGTAGTAGTGGTGGTAGTAGTTTTTGGTAGTAGTAGTGGTGGTAGTAGCAGCGGTAGTAGTAGTGGTGGTAGTGGTAGCAGTAGTGGTAGTAGCAGCGGTAGTAGTAGTAGTGGTGGTGGTGGTGGTAGTGGTGGTAGCAGTAGTGGTAGTGGTGGTAGTAGTAATAGTAGTGGTGGTAGTAGTAGTGGTAGTAGTAGTGGTGGTGGTAGTGGTGGTAGCAGTAGTGGTAGTGGTGGTGGTAGTAGTAATAGTAGTGGTGGTAGTAGTGGTGGTAGCAGTAGTGGTAGTGGTGGTAGTAGTAATAGTAGTAGTGGTAGTAGTAGTAGTGGTGGTGGTGGTAGTAGTGGTGGTAGCAGTAGTGGTAGTGGTAGTGGTAGTAATAGTAGTGGTGGTGGTGGTAGTAGTGGTGGTAGCAGTAGTGGTAGTGGTAGTGGCAGTAGTAGCAGTAGTAGTAGTGGTAGTAGCAGCGGTAGTAGTAGTAGTGGTGGTGGTAGCAGTAGTGGTAGTAGCAGCGGTAGTAGTAGTAGTGGTGGTGGTGGTAGTGGTGGTAGCAGTAGTGGTAGTGGTAGCAGTAGGAGTAGTGGTAGCAGTAGTAGCAGTAGTTGTAGTGGTGGTAGTAGTAGTAGTGGTGGTGGTAGCGGTAGTAGTAGTGGTGGTAGCAGTGGTAGCAGTAGTAGCAGTAGGAGTAGTGGTGGTGGTAGCGGTAGTAGTAGTGGTGGTAGTGGTAGCAGTAGGAGTAGTGGTAGCAGTAGTAGCAGTAGTTGTAGTGGTGGTGGTGGTAGTAGTAGTAGTAGTGATGGTGGTGGTAGTGGTAGCAGTAGTAGCAGTAGTGTGGTAGTGGTGGTAGCGGTGGTGGTAGTGGTAGCAGTAGTAGCAGTAGTAGTAGTGGTAGTAGTAGCAGTAGTGGTGGTGGTCTTTTTTGTCATTTTTGAATTATTGTTATTTTATTTTTTTACCTTTTTATTTCATCAGGGAGTCATACTGAGACCAAGGTCTCTTTTACAGATGAGCCCTGGATTAAAACATATATTAAATCATATGATTATGGTTGGTTATAATGAACATACCTTTTATCAGGTAGTAAAACACCTCCTCTTTTCATCCTCAGCCTCACCAACAGATGTCACCTCTACAGGTACTGTTGACCTTCCACTGACATTCATCACCATTATAAACCTCTCAATAACAAACTAGAAATTCATCACCATTATAAACCTCACTAACAAACTAGAGATTCACCACCATTATAAACCTCTCAATTACAAACTAGAGATTCACCACCATTATAAACCTCAATAACAAACTAGAGATTCACCACCATTATAAACCTCAATAACAAACTAGAGATTCACCACCATTATAAACCTCAATAACAAATTAGAGATCATCACCATTATAAACCTCTCAATAACAAACTAAAGGTAATCCTAGACAGTATCTTGTCATCCTAGACAGGGTTTTAATACATAATTTCCCCCTCCCAGTTTTAGCTGTTTCCCCTGCAGCCCCTCCTGCCAACCCCTCTGCCCCCCCTGTTGGGGCCTTCATCAGAAGACACAGGATGTCTCTAGAGACTCGCCTGGGACTCTTACAGCCCTTATTCCTGCGTCTCCAGGATCACAAGGTTCTGAATGACGAGGAGAGGGAGGAGGTGGTCAGTAAATCCTCCAAGACCCTACAGAACCAAGCCCTGCTGGACATGGTGGTAAGGAAGGGGGCTCGTGCCCAGAAACACTTCTACCAGGTCCTGAAGGAAGTAGATCCCTGCCTGGTCGAAGACCTGGAAGAGCAGACAGTCTGAGACAGGTAGCCACGGATACAACAACATCAGGATATATTATATCACTATACTAATACATGCTCTGAAAGAGACAGACAGTCTGAGACAGGTAGCCATGGATACCACCTCACAACCTCAGAAGATCTCAAAACATTTATCAGAGACAGAGAGCAGCACTTTGAGGAGGAGCCATCCTGACCAGAGGTGGTTGGTGTGTAACGTGATTGGACACCGTTCTGTGAAGGATGGTTTTGTTCTCTTTTTAACAAAAATATATGCCTTGTAGAAATAGGACATGTTAATAATCACAAAACATAGCGTGACTGCAGAAAAGCTGTTGCTAATCTAGGGTGTCGACTGTGCTAACCACAAGGTTGAGACAAGATGGAAAATTACTGAATAACAAGAAAACAGGAACTGAGCAATGTAGCAACCGACAACTCAGCTCAGTCTTCACAACAAACACTTCCGGATATCTGGATCCTGTGTGCTGTGAGGCTGGGACCAGCCTGGGCACCACCGATAGGCTAGCAAGTTTAAACCACGCTAAGCCTCTACTGTGATAGGCCAACTCTGGAGTTGGAACTACCTCTGTCCCAGTATAAAAGAAGATGTCTGTACTATTCTAGTCAGTTCTCTGTCTGCCCTGCGTGGTAACACGGTGAGCCCGTATATATGAAAGTTGCATTTACCATTTCTCGCTTATGTTAAATAAAAATACCTAAAGTATATTCGGTGACTGAATCACATTTTATCCTGATACCATATTCGATTGACGCAACCCTTTACAGTTCTCACCAGCACTCCCATCAGTCTGTAGTTTACTATACAAGCCCCAGGTCTCAGGCAAGGTGACATCACTGAGGCTACTGTCTACCAGACAACCTACCTGTGTTACTCTGGTACACTGGCTGCAGACTACAAGATCAGGGCTACTGTCTACCAGACAACCTACCTGTGTTACTCTGGTAGACTGGCTACAGACTACAAGATCAGGGCTACTGTCTACCAGACAACCTACCTGTGTTACTCTGGTACACTGGCTACAGACTACAAGATCAGGGCTACTGTCTACCAGACAACCTACCTGTGTTACTCTGGTACACTGGCTGCAGACTACAAGATCAGGGCTACTGTCTACCAGACAACCTACTGTGTTACTCTGGTACACTGGCTACAGACTACAAGATCAGGGCTACTGTCTACCAGACAACCTACCTGTGTTACTCTGGTACACTGGCTGCAGACTACAAGATCAGGGCTACTGTCTACCAGACAACCTACCTGTGTTACTCTGGTACACTGGCTGCAGACTACAAGATCAGGGCTACTGTCTACCAGACAACCTACCTGTGTTACTCTGGTACACTGGCTGCAGACTACAAGATCAGGGCTACTGTCTACCAGACATCCTACCGGTGTTACTCTGGTACACTGGCTGCAGACTACAAGATCAGGGCTACTGTCTACCAGACAACCTACCTGTGTTACTCTGGTAGACTGGCTACAGACTACAAGATCAGGGCTACTGTCTACCAGACAACCTACCTGTGTTACTCTGGTAGACTGGCTGCAGACTACAAGATCAGGGCTACTGTCTACCAGACAACCTACCTGTGTTACTCTGGTACACTGGCTACAGACTACAAGATCAGGGCTACTGTCTACCAGACAACCTACCTGTGTTACTCTGGTACACTGGCTACAGACTACAAGATCAGGGCTACTGTCTACCAGACAACCTACCTGTGTTACTCTGGTACACTGGCTGCAGACTACAAGATCAGGGCTACTGTCTACCAGACAACCTACCTGTGTTACTCTGGTACACTGGCTACAGACTACAAGATCAGGGCTACTGTCTACCAGACAACCTACCTGTGTTACTCTGGTACACTGGCTACAGACTACAAGATCAGGGCTACTGTCTACCAGACAACCTACCTGTGTTACTCTGGTACACTGGCTGCAGACTACAAGATCAGGGCTACTGTCTACTAGACAACCTACCTGTGTTACTCTGGTACACTGGCTGCAGACTACAAGATCAGGGCTACTGTCTACCAGACAACCTACCTGTGTTACTCTGGTACACTGGCTACAGACTACAAGATCAGGGCTACTGTCTACCAGACAACCTACCTGTGTTACTCTGGTACACTGGCTGCAGACTACAAGATCAGGGCTACTGTCTACTAGACAACCTACCTGTGTTACTCTGGTACACTGGCTGCAGACTACAAGATCAGGGCTACTGTCTACCAGACAACCTACCTGTGTTACTCTGGTACACTGGCTGCAGACTACAAGATCAGGGCTACTGTCTACCAGACAACCTACCTGTGTTACTCTGGTACACTGGCTACAGACTACAAGATCAGGGCTACTGTCTACCAGACAACCTACCTGTGTTACTCTGGTACACTGGCTGCAGACTACAAGATCAGGGCTACTGTCTACCAGACAACCTACCTGTGTTACTCTGGTACACTGGCTACAGACTACAAGATCAGGGCTACTGTCTACCAGACAACCTACCTGTGTTACTCTGGTACACTGGCTGCAGACTACAAGATCAGGGCTACTGTCTACCAGACAACCTACCTGTGTTACTCTGGTACACTGGCTGCAGACTACAAGATCAGGGCTACTGTCTACCAGACAACCTACCTGTGTTACTCTGGTACACTGGCTGCAGACTACAAGATCAGGGCTACTGTCTACCAGACAACCTACCTGTGTTACTCTGGTACACTGGCTACAGACTACAAGATCAGGGCTACTGTCTACCAGACAACCTACCTGTGTTACTCTGGTAGACTGGCTACAGACTACAAGATCAGGGCTACTGTCTACCAGACAACCTACCTGTGTTACTCTGGTACACTGGCTGCAGACTACAAGATCAGGGCTACTGTCTACCAGACAACCTACCTGTGTTACTCTGGTAGACTGGCTACAGACTACAAGATCAGGGCTACTGTCTACCAGACAACCTACCTGTGTTACTCTGGTACACTGGCTGCAGACTACAAGATCAGGGCTACTGTCTACCAGACAACCTACCTGTGTTACTCTGGTACACTGGCTGCAGACTACAAGATCAGGGCTACTGTCTACCAGACATCCTACCTGTGTTACTCTGGTAGACTGGCTGCAGACTACAAGATCAGGGCTACTGTCTACCAGACAACCTACCTGTGTTACTCTGGTAGACTGGCTGCAGACTACAAGATCAGGGCTACTGTCTACCAGACAACCTACCTGTGTTACTCTGGTAGACTGGCTGCAGACTACAAGATCAGGGCTACTGTCTACCAGACAACCTACCTGTGTTACTCTGGTAGACTGGCTGCAGACTACAAGATCAGGGCTACTGTCTACCAGACAACCTACCTGTGTTACTCTGGTAGACTGGCTACAGACTACAAGATCAGGGCTACTGTCTACCAGACAACCTACCTGTGTTACTCTGGTAGACTGGCTGCAGACTACAAGATCAGGGCTACTGTCTACCAGACAACCTACCTGTGTTACTCTGGTAGACTGGCTACAGACTACAAGATCAGGGCTACTGTCTACCAGACAACCTACCTGTGTTACTCTGGTAGACTGGCTGCAGACTACAAGATCAGGGCTACTGTCTACCAGACAACCTACCTGTGTTACTCTGGTAGACTGGCTGCAGACTACAAGATCAGGGCTACTGTCTACCAGACAACCTACCTGTGTTACTCTGGTACACTGGCTGCAGACTACAAGATCAGGGCTACTGTCTACCAGACAACCTACCTGTGTTACTCTGGTACACTGGCTACAGACTACAAGATCAGGGCTACTGTCTACCAGACAACCTACCTGTGTTACTCTGGTACACTGGCTACAGACTACAAGATCAGGGCTACTGTCTACCAGACAACCTACTGTGTTACTCTGGTACACTGGCTACAGACTACAAGATCAGGGCTACTGTCTACCAGACAACCTACCTGTGTTACTCTGGTACACTGGCTACAGACTACAAGATCAGGGCTACTGTCTACTAGACAACCTACCTGTGTTACTCTGGTACACTGGCTGCAGACTACAAGATCAGGGCTACTGTCTACCAGACAACCTACCTGTGTTACTCTGGTACACTGGCTGCAGACTACAAGATCAGGGCTACTGTCTACCAGACAACCTACCTGTGTTACTCTGGTACACTGGCTGCAGACTACAAGATCAGGGCTACTGTCTACCAGACAACCTACCTGTGTTACTCTGGTACACTGGCTACAGACTACAAGATCAGGGACTCTGATGTGTTTAATAGTCTCCAAATATGATGGAGGAATATTTTATTAATTTATATTTGTATATATTTTCATTTGTATAATGTTTTATATTTTTATATCTGTTCATTGTGGGACTTAACATCTTCCAGACAACTGACTTGTACTGGACAGCTGTACTGTCTGAACACCAGATAAATCTCTGTTTAGATATAGTGTCTATGTTTATATATTGGTATTTTTAAGAGCATATTTTAAAATGTCCTTATTTTCCAACAATAGGGACTAGTCTCCTTTTGTGATTGATCAGGAGAAAGAGGAGCAACTCTTGAGATAAGGAATATGTCCTTTATGTTTGACTTCTCTGCCATTACAGACTTAATCAGGCTGAATCTCAGGGACTCATTTCACTCTCAGGGAAAGATGTCATATTTTGTACTGTATAAATATCTGGGAAAGTGTTTTGTAGTTGCATGAATCTATTTAATCTCCCTCAATTCATTTGACATTACAAATACTGTATATCAGCAGTTGGGGGAAGCAGCACCACTGTCTGCCCCACCGCCGTTGTTTTTGTTGCCTAGCGACGGAGCGTCGCGTAGCATGGTAATACAATTATTAAAGTGAATATTGTGCTCTTCTATTGTGCATAAAATGATGTTCAAGGGGAAAACAGTGTTGTTTACAGTAGCTTCTTTGTAATATTGCAAATGGACGTGGCTGTTTAACCATTAAGGATTCCAGCTTTAATCAGACTGAATGTCAGGGACTCATTTCACTCAGGGAAATATGTTGTATTTTGTTATTTTTAACAGAGTCGTGGTGAATTCAGAATTGAATTGAGAATGGCTCATAAATTCAATTAATGAATTTGAATCAATATGCAGGATACCGAATTGCAAGTCAAGGAAATAGAGTTGAATTCAGTAATATTCAAATGCGTATTCGATTCTATAGTTGTAGTCTATACAAATATACGTCTTGTAAATAAAATACCAGACATGTTATATACATGCATATAAAATATTGATGAAACAATTGATTTTCAGAACAAACTCTTAAAATGAATGAAAACAAGGAAAACAAAACCTGTAGCTATTATATTTCATTAATCACTTAAATGTTGTTCAATATGGGGGAAATACTACATTTCCCACAATGCATTAGTTTAATGCACAAATTTACCCTAAAGCCTTCAAGACAAAGCCAAACAAATGAAATGGTTGGAGGAAATATAATGGTCTGTTCTAAGCACAAAGGTTAATAGAGTATATGAACATTGTTTCCAGAGAAAAGTGATATTTTCTTTGGTATCTGGAAGTGTGACCTGTCAGATTCAATTAAACTCCCATGTTCTGTGACTGAGTGACATTTGAATTGCACTGAATTCAATTATACTACCTGTCACTCAAATTCTTATTCTACGTCCTGTGGGGTGTTGCCAATTGAATTCTAATTTCAACTCATGAGTTGAATTGGAGTCTATTCTAAAATTCAGATTTGAGCACAACCCTGGTGTATAAAATATCAGGTAGTGTTTTTCA